>NC_047114.1:36424059-36781111 GCF_902500255.1 Thalassophryne amazonica | reverse complement strand
CCCTTGTTTTCACTCTGGGTCACCACAGCAGATCCGAGGTGGATCTCCATGTTGATTTGGATGCCGGATGCCCTTCCTGATGCAACTCCATATTACATGAAGAATGAACAGGAGTGGGGTTTGAACTGGGAACCTCCTGCACCGGAAACAAGCGCACTTAACCACTTGTCCACCACACCTGCATTTAAAAATACACTAATAATAAAAAATGCTTTCATTTTTCTGAACTCACTTATTCCAATCATGTCTCTGGGGGTGGGTGGGGGGTGTCTGGAGCCAATCCCAGTAGTCACTGGGCAAGAAGTAAGGTACACCTTGACAAGCCGACAGTCCATCGCAGGGCCAAAACATAAGACAAACACATTCACACTCACGGTCAGTTTAATTTTCCAATTCACCTAACCTGCACATCTTTGGAAGTGGAGAGAGCCAGAGCACCTGAAGGGAACCCACAAAAACATTTCAGACTAGAAGCACTAAGAGAGTGCAAACCTCCGCCAAGGCCATAGGGTCACTGACTCTAAAGAGATTCCCTCCTTGGCACAGTGATCTATTCAACAATTCAGTGTTACAACCAAAACTATGATACATACACTTTTCTTTCCTGTATATTTGACATCCTTGACCATGAAAACATACCACTAGAACTTGGAATCACTTTTATGTCTTTATTAGTTGAAAAGTTATTGTATAAAAACGATTTTTCTGTAATGGCGGTTTTCTTCTGGATCTAGCTCCATAACATTTGAAGCTACATCAAATCTGATGACACCTTACTGAAGCAGTACAGATTCGGCTACAATTTGGTGTTAGTTGTGCATCTCTAGCTTCATTTGTCACCTCACACTGACACATTTTCTATTTTCCCTATATTTTTGCATATTCTGGATCACCAGATCCGGAATCCGGATCCGATCATCACCAAACTTTGTTGTTTGATAGAACATTTGACTATGTTACACCCTAATTTTTTTCAAGCCTTTCTGCCTTGTTTTTGTGGAGTTAGAAACTCGAATGTCAAAATTCCCCCTATCCCGCAATGGTGAAGAATCCTTTAGAAAATTCCTGGATCCGGATCGTGATCCGGATCACCACTAAAATTGAATCACTTCTTCCTCTTGTCATTTCCAACCACTCCAGAAAATTTCATCAAAATCCGTTCAAAATGTTTTGAGTTATCCTGCTGACAATCAGACAAACAAACAAACGCGACCAAAAACATAACCTCCTTGGCGGAGGTAAAAATATGCAAACTCCACACAGAAAGGAAACAATGGGAAGCAAACCCAAGACCTTATCTCTGAGGCAACAGTGCGAACCACGAGGCCGCCTTGCTGCACGTAATAATAATAATAATAATAAGAGTACTCATTCATTCATTAATTTTCAACTACTTATCTGGGTCCAGATCGCATTTGCAGCAGAGAAAGCAGCTCATTCCACACTTCCCTATCCTTGTTCATGTCCTGTATCAAATCAAATCATTAAAAACTCTCAGCAGGGCAGTTTCGGTGCTATGTCTGGGTTTGAAGCCAGACTGAAACTTTTCATACAGTTGTAGATGCGCTGAGCTCAAAACAACTGCAGCTGAATGTACACTGCTCTCTCTCTCTTAAAACTTGGATAAAAAAGGAAAGCTGAGATATGGGCCTAAAATTTGAAAAGATGGAGGGATCAAGATTTTTTTTTTTTTTTTTAAAGGTTTCACCACAGCATGTTTAAACGCTAAAACGGGTGGCCAAGTTCGGTTCTCGAGAGCCATTAGAAGACTTTTAATGAGCCTTTCATTGGATTCAGGTGTGTTGGAGCAGGGAGACAACTAAGTGTGTCAGGAAGGTGGCTCTCGAGGACCGAACTTGGCCACCCCTGCGCTAAAAGGACACAGCCTGAACTAAGACTGGTGTTGATCAGTAACAGAATACTAGCTCCCAGTATCCAGAATCTTGTCCTTTCTGTCATTACCCAAAGCTCATAACCATAGGTGAGGATAGAAGTGTAAATCGACTGGTAAATCGAGAGGCTTGCCTTCTGGCTCAGTTCCTTCTTCACCACAACAGTCCAGTACAGCATCTGTAAGATTTCACATGGCATCCCAGTCTGTCACGCTCCAACTAACCCCATCGTGAACAAGACCCGAGATACTTAAACTCCTCCACTTGGGGCAGTAACTCTCCCCTAACCCAGAGGGGACAATCCACCATTTTACGACAGGACGCAGGGTCTCAGATTTGAAGGTGCTGTCTTTCATCCCAGTCACTTCACACTCGGCTCCAAGCCTGCTCAGTACACAATGGAAGTCACTGCCCAATGAAGCCAACAGAACCACATCATCGGCAAAAAGCAGAGATGCAACTCTGAGGTCACCAAACTGGACACCCACTATAATGATAACAATAATATGAGTGAAGTGACGGCTCGCTCTATGGCAGAGTAATGCCGAAACTGGTCTCGCAGACCGAACGGTCCCCCCTAAAAATCGTCCTGCCCTGCCTTCACTGCACATGCGTCAACCGCCCCGGCTCACTGATTATCTCCTCGTTTTTGCTTCAAACTGCACTCCAGTCATCATCTGTCTCAGTGACAGATATCTGAAGCTTTTGTACAACAATCATTTCCACATCAGTTCAGCACTATTTCATCATAAAAAACAGAGGAAGCGATCAGAGCGCCACAGCTACACAAGCTGCTAGCTGTTGCATTCACTGCGCATCCGTCATTTCAAAGTGTCATAGTATCACCTCATTTCTACTTAAAACAGCCTCGTTTCTGCTTAAAACTGACTTTAGAATGATTTAAGAGGTTTTAACTTGTCATCTGATATTAATAATCCCATTAATCCATTTGATCGCTTTGGGTGAAGAGACTCTTTCTTAGATGAGCTGTTGATGCTCCAAAATGATGCATGCGCAGTGGAGACAGGGTGGACCAATTTTTAGGGGGGACCATTTGGTCTGTGACACCAGAAATGCCAAATGTTGAACTCTTCCTGGAGCGATAATACAACCCCTGGCAAAAATTATGGAATCACCGGCCTCGGAGGATGTTCATTTAGTTGTTTCATTTTGTAGAAAAAAAGCAGATCACAGACATGACACAAAACTAAAGTCATTTCAAATGGCAACTTTCTGGCTTTAACAAACACTATAAGAAATCAGGAAAAAAAAAAAATTGGCAGTCAGTAACGGTTACTTTTTTAGACCAAGCAGAGGGAAAAAAAATATGGAATCACTCAATTCTGAGGAAAAAATTATGGAATCATGAAAAACAAAAGAACGCTCCAACACATCACTAGTATTTTGTTGCACCACCTCTGGCTTTTATAACAGCTTGCAGTCTCTGAGGCATGGACTTAAAGAGTGACAAACAGTACTCTTCATCAATCTGGCTCCAACTTTCTCTGATTGCTGTTGCCAGATCAGCTTTGCAGGTTGGAGCCTTGTCATGGACCATTTTCTTCAACTTCCACCAAAGCTTTTCAATTGGATTAAGATCCGGACTATTTGTAGGCCATGACATTGACCCTATGTGTCTTTTTGCAAGGAATGTTTTCACAGTTTTTGCTCTATGGCAAGATGCATTATCATCTTCAAAAATGATTTCATCATCCCCAAACATCCTTTCAATTGATGGGATAAGAAAAGTGTCCAAAATATCAACGTGAACTTGTGCATTTATTGATGATGTAGTGACAGCCATCTCCCCAGTGCCTTTACCTGACATGCAGCCCCATATCATCAATGACTGTGGAAATTTACATGTTCTCTTCAGGCAGTCATCTTTATAAATCTCATTGGAACGGCACCAAACAAAAGTTCCAGCATCATCACCTTGCCCAATGCAGATTCGAGATTCATCACTGAATATGACTTTCATCCAGTCATCCACAGTCCACAATTGCTTTTCCTTAGCCCATTGTTAACCTTGTTTTTGTCTGTTTAGGTGTTAATGATGGCTTTCGTTTAGCTTTTCTGTATGTAAATCCCATTTCCTTTAGGCGGTTTCTTACTGTTCGGTCACAGACGTTGACTCCAGTTTCCTCCCATTCGTTCCTCATTTGTTTTGTTGTGCATTTTCGATTTTTGAGACATATTGCTTTAAGTTTTCTGTCTTGACGCTTTTGTGTCTTCCTTGGTCTACCAGTATGTTTGCCTTTAACAACCTTCCCATGTTGTTTGTATTTGGTCCAGAGTTTAGACGCAGCTGACTGTGAACAACCAACATCTTTTGCAACATTGCGTGATGATTTACTCTCTTTTAAGAGTTTGATAATCCTCTCCTTTGTTTCAATTGACATCTCTCGTGTTGGAGCCATGATTCATGTCAGTCCACTTGGTGCAACAGCTCTCCAAGATGTGATCACTCCTTTTTAGATGCAGACTAATGAGCAGATCTGATTTGATGCAGGTGTTAGTTTTGGGGATGAAAATTTACAGGGTGATTCCATAATTTATTCCTCAGAATTGAGTGAGTACATATTTTTTCCCTCTGCTTGGTCTAAAAAGTAACCGTTACTGACTGCCACAATTTTTTTTCTTGATTTCTTATAGTGTTTCTTAAAGCCAGAAAGTTTCCATTTGAAATGACTTTAGTTTTGTGTCATGTCTGTGATCTGCTTTTTTTCTACAAAATTAAACAACTGAATGAACATCCTCCAAGGCCGGTGATTCCATAATTTTTGCCAGGGATTGTAGAGGAAATCTCATACAAATTCAATTCAATCGACACTGAAACAGGAAATGCCAAATTTTGAAATTTTCCTGGAGCAATAATAGAGGAGATCTTGTGCTAATTCAATGGACAGCCGACACTGAAACCAGAAACGCTAACCTGACAGGCTCCATGCACCATGACAGCCTTTGAGGTCAGTCAGTGACTAGCGTGTAAATTGCATGTAAAAATATTTGGATCTTTGAAAATAAGTAAATTTCTCGACCCTGAATAATCAAAACTGATACTGAAAAAATTCTGAAGGAGCTAAATGACATGGAGAGATGGTGAGGAGTTTTGTGCATGAATGTAGGTGACATAAACATATTATTTACTGTTGTTGTAAATTTCATTGATCAGTCAATAAATCTAGCGATCTCAGGAATACAGAAGTTTCTGTTCTTGATACTCTACTTAGCAATGATATTTTCATGAATACCTTTAATAAACTTATGTGTATGTATTATTAAAGCCTACAATAGTATATCATTAACATTGTGCTAGTCTATTTTAAGTACCTTCATTTCAAGACCTTAGTACACCCAAGGAATTTTGAACTATGGTGTATCACATACAGTCGACACAATATATTTACATCAACCTACGTAGATGTTCGGTCCAAGGCATTGTCTTAGTCATTTTAATAATGAAAATAATACATGTATTTATGCAGCACTTTCCAACAATACAGAGTGTCAGCTAAATTAATATAATGTAACATTTAATGGGACGTGTGGTTCGGATTTTTGTAGTGTTTACCCCACTCATCAGATGACATGTTTTATATCTTAATCTTTTCAGTTGTAGATCTTATATGAGCGAAGCGTCGCAAAGCTCACTCATGGTACAGGGCATCCTAAACAGGAAGTGCCAATTTTCAAATCCACAGTAAAACAGGAAATGTTCAAATGTGAAACACTTCCTGGATTGACAGACGAGATCCCATGCAATCTCGCGGGAACTCAGTGGCAAGCTCACACTCAAAAAAGAAGTGCCAAATTTTCAGTCACAGTGAAACAGGAAATGTCAAACATTTCCTGGCATGGGTGGCGCTTGAGTGGAGGCCGGGATTTCATTGGACTCCCCTGAAATCTGATTGGACACAGATGATTGACATGTCATGGCACCGCACATCTGGTTGAAAGACCTGCATTTTGAAATTAGTGAGTCACATTGACTACTAGGTTCCTCCTGTCCAGTAGTTTGTGCTGTGTACCACAAAAAGTTCTAATCCACCTTAGTAGAAGAAGAAAAATGTTTGCTCCAGATTTAAACTGAACACATCGTTTGAACTATGGACTTCTAATCACACCAAACTTATAATGGTGAGTAAACAACTGTATTTTATGCCAGAAATTAGGTCCAGGTTGTTAAAAGCAGCATTTCTCCTTTAATTCGCAGTGCCTTATAAACACGTTTAAGCTAACAGACAGCAGCTGGTTCATGCTCTGTGGGCTTATTAGTGCAGCACATAACTGAAACAATCCTTCAAATGGTGACACAAGCACCAAATTCAGCACAAATACAGCTGGGGCAAAATTAATGGAGCAACTTTAACTTTTGACCCCTGTACAAACTGAAACTGACCTTTGTCACCATTCTTGCTGCTTTTTCCTCATAACATTCAGATACAATTTGTTCAATACTATACCTTTTTTGGAATCTTTATGATCAGGCAAATAATGTGGTGTAGCTTTCTACAGATGATTGGAGCATCTTTTAATTTTGACCCCTGTGTAATTCTTCAATTGAACCCTACCTGTCTGTCTATTGAAAATTCAAGTGGCCAATCAGTTTTTTAAAAAAGCATTAATGTCTATGGATTATTTGTTCCAAATTTGATGCTTGTATCACCATTTGCAACATTCCACTGTAAATATTCTCTTAACTTGATATAAATTAACTTGATATAAATGTATTCAAAATATAAAATCCAGCTTCCTGATGAAGTGGTGTAGAGGAGGATTTTCTTAAAAAGAAGACCTGAAAGTTCAGCTACAATTTGACAAGAAGTACATTTGAGATGAAAGCTTAGATTTGATGTTTTGGTGAAAGAAACTTTTGTATTTCTTCATAAGTGATGTAAGTCCAAGTCATATTCAGTGACTTGGAAATGTTCATGTTTCCATCCCCTGACATGTCTAAAGAAAACTGGCATTAAAACTAATTATTTAAAGGTTTTATCAAGTTTTAGAGATTTGTTTTCATTTTAAGTTTGAGGAAGATCATTTTAGAATTTTTTATTCTTTATTATTATTATTATTATTATTTTATTTTGTATTTCTTGTATTTAAAATGGCATAAACAAATTAAAATGTGTGAAATTCCAAGTGTTTCAATGCTTTTGGAGGGCACAGTATCCTAACCTTATGATGAGTGCAAAATGAGTGTGGTATTATTACTGTTTTGTTTAAGAATGTTTAATTTTCACTGTTGCTGCACTTTGTGTCAAATCGTAGTCATATCGTATATCATATTGATATGAAAATTCTGTAAGGTATATCTTCTATTATACATCCCAAATCTAAGGTGGAACTCTATGAGTGTTTACTAAGGTACACCTAAATATCTTTAAAAAATAAATAAATAAAAAGAGAGTAGAGCCACTTAGGTGCCTGGTCTTGAGTACCAGGGATGGTAGGTTGAAAAGGTTTTTTATCCCATGGGAACTCTGCCTACCCACCTCAGCGACTCAAGAATATGGACAGCATGTATATAAGTGACATTTACATGACAATTTATATGACAATATTGAGATACAATAATTTGGCCATATTGCATAGCTGAAAACTTTGAATATTAATTTACATCTACATTAATAAAAATGCTTAAAGTGGCAGGGGGTTAGGGCTGTAATTGGGGGGTCAGCTGAAAAGCAAAAAAAGCAAAATGCTTAAAAAGGTGGGGAGTATAGGGGGCAGAGCCCCCCAGAAGCTGAAAGGTTTTCATGCTCCCAAGAACCATTTTACTGAAAAAGGTCTGAAGGACCTAAAGGACATGGTTAGATGGCGAGGAGCTTTTCCAGGCATGTGAGAGGCAAATAAAGAAAAATGCATAAAAAGGCGGGGAGTATGGGGGGCGGAGCTCCCCCAGAAGCTGAAGGGTTTTTGCCATGCTAATACTCCCCTGAAGCATTTACTCAAAATAAAGTCTGAAGGACCTAATGACATGGTGAGATGCTGACGAGCTTCGCCCATTTATGTCCACGACAGAATATTACTGCTTTGGGTCACAAACTGGTAGCAATACCTATCCCAAGATGGCGGACAAAAATATTGCATAAAACAACTTCATGAAAACTCTAGAGTTAATTTAACTCTATGGCCGGGACATGTTTACGTCAAGTCGCAAACCGGAAGCTCCTCCGACATAAAAGGATTAAGGTTTCTATGACAACATAAAGCTTCACAGGTGGACAATTTTGTGAAATCGGTAAGAACTGTTCTTCAGTATTTAAACTCGAGCCATTTTGAGTAGAGCATTCTGTGCTAAAGAGTTTATGTCAGCAACACCTTCGTTAAAGCAAGTACTGATCAAACAAGCGTGAAAGGGGTTAAAGTGTAGGTGACACCAAAAATGTGCACAAATAATCGCTAAAAATGATGAAATGTTGATATTTAAAAAAATCCTGACCAATAAAAGTCGATGATAAGTGCGCAGGTGAAGGATAAACAACAGCTGTATGAAGCCTGTGCTCGATTTCAGCCCTCAGCTGTTTTCGGACAATTTTTTTTTTCTAGTGTGGAGCTTTTTTTAAGTCCAGTTTGAAGGTGTGTCTGGATAAGCTGTGAGGACACAGCCTTATAGTTTTGAGCCTTATTTAGATGACAATGAGGGAGAAGAAACCTTGGAGGAAAACCTTCAGTCTGACAACAGTGATGATATTGGCAGAGTTCAGAACACAGAATGGTGATTTTAAAATAAATAAATAATGCAGGCGATTTTGGCATAAAAAAATAAATTAGTTTTACTCTCTGTGACATCAGAAAAAAGTGATGAGGAAGTGTGGATTTTTTTATTTATGATTTTTTTTCTCTGAGAAACAGGATCAGCTATTTTTGAAATAAATATTGTTTCCTTCTTGAATACAGTTAGTGCACTGTACGTTAGTAGTGTAACATGTTATTATTAAATATTAAAATCATTCACACAAGGAGAAAATGATATAGTCTTACCTGTCCGTTTCTGTGAGATCATCTTCATTTTGATGAAAACATCTGAAAATAATTTAATTCGTTGTCCTGGCTCAAGAAAAGTCCACAATGGTTTGAGTCTCCGCTGTACTGATCCACAACCGGCACGGTCAGCTATAGGTGTAATCCGTTCATTGCGTCTACAGTTGATGGTTCGAGTCTCTGCTGTGAATGGATCTTCTTGTTCCACCGCAAGCCGCTTTGCGCTGCAAGTTAAAAGACTCGCAGCCACTCATCTCCTCATAACATCTCAGTCTGCATGCGATGAAATTTCCATGATTCACAAAACAATAAAATAAAGTGAAAAGAGTCAGTTTTGCCTCCGTGTGAAGTGGAGAATCCGCACAACACCATGCGTGCAAGCTCATCAATATAAATGTTCCACCTGCCAATCAAAAGGATTCTGCCAGTGAGAATAACCGTTCTGACACCGAAAACACAGTGCGGCTCAGACCCGAACCACTCGGTGGAAACGGGGCTGTCAGTAGTCTGTAAAAATCCATAAATAAACCATAAATTAATGGGGCTATTAAGATAATGGTTCCAGCACTGTGATCACTTCCTTCTTCTTTGATGTCGGCACTCGCTAGGAAGTTTCCTGGTTTTTAGTGCCGTGCAGTTCAAAATAAGAATATTTCTCTCTTCAGTAACTGCACACCAGGAAAGGATGAATTTCAAACTGTTGTTTAATTTTAGCCTTAAATACTCAAAAAATAAATAATATTACATATCGTGTCACCTACACTTTAAATACTGAAATAAGACCTCAGACTAAAAAAATGTAGTTATAATAGAAATAATTGTTGTTCTTGCCTGTATGATTGTGGCAGTGACTGTCTCATTGCTGGCTGCACAAAAATTTCTCCAGGAGGATGTTAAAGATTTTTTGAACTTGAAGAGTGACAGGCGGCGTGCCATGTGGTCATAATAACTGGAGTTGTGTATTTCCAAGCACGTATGTCAGAAAAGTCAGACTGCAGTGTCTACTGTTATCAGAAATTTAAGGGGTCATATGCAGTTCGGAAGGTTCTGGGTTCAAATCCCACCCCTGCCACATTTCTCCATGTAATGTGGAGTTGCGTCAGGAAGGGCATCCGGCGTAAAACCTGTGCCAAATCAACATGCAGATCCACCTTGGATTTGCTGTGGCGACCCCGAGTGCAAACAAGGGAGCAGCCGAAGGGACTTACTTATGCAAAGTCAGTTTATCTAAATTCTACACTTAATTATGATTGCATTTTATTTTAAACATCAAAGTACTTCCATTCTATGACTATTGTCAAAATGGCCATGCTGTATGAAACATTTAGTGAAAATGCCTTTCCATACTTGCATTGCTTATGCCACAAAAGTACAACATTCAGAGGTGGTCGCTTGGCTGTTCTATTTTTGTTTTTGTTTTTTTTCTCACTCATCTTCAACCACTAACCTGGATTTGCATTGCGGGGGCAACAGCTCCAGTAGGGGACCCCAAACTTCCCTTTACCGATCCACATTTGCCACCTCTGACCGGGGGATCCCAAGGCATTCCCAGGCTATTGTGGAGATATAATCTCTCCACCTAGTCCTGGGTCTTCCCCGGGGTCTCCTCCTAGCTGGACGTGCCTGGAACACCTCCCTAGGGAGGCACCCAGGATGCCCCCACCAGGATCCTTGTAAGAGTGAAGAGCTGGTCAGTTGTTCCATGGCCAGGACGGAACCTGCATTGTTCCTCTTCAATCTGAGGTTTGACTATTGGCTGAACCCTCCTTTTCAGTTATGGACACCCCATCCAGGCCAAGGAGCTAAACAAATAATAAAAAACTTAACATGGGAGCGAAAACTAAAGTGTTGTACATATACACTGGTCAGCCAAAACATTGTGACCGCCTGCCTGATATTATGTAGGTCCCCTTTTGCCACCAAAACATAGTTTACTCTTCAAGGTATGGACTCCACTAGACCTCTGAAAGTATGCTGTGGTATCTGGGACCAAGACAGTGGCAGTAGATCCGTCTATTGGATTGAACCATGTGAGCCTTGGCCACTCATGACCCTGTCTCCTCTTCACCAGTTTTCCTTCCTTGGTTCACTTTTGGTAGGTACTGACCACTACACTACACACTGGGAACATCTCACAGGAGCTGCAGTTTTGGAGATGCTCTGGCCCAGTGACTAGCCATCACAGTTTAGATCTTGTCAGAGTCACTCAGATGTTTTTGCTTCACCATTTTTCTTCCTTCCAACCCATCAGCTTTAGGAGAAAATGTTAACTTCCTGCCAAATATATCTCACTAACATGAACAGGTAATCAAATGCTCTTCACTTCACCTGTTATTGGTGACAGTATAACTGCTGGTCTATCATTGTATTTTTGTTAAGTGTTCATGTGTTTTGTGTCAGCCTTTACCATGTATCACTAACATCCAGGTTTTTGTCCTGTATATAAAATAGGAGGTTAAGCAATCATGTCTGACGTGTCGAAGGAGAAACAACATAAAAAAAAGAAGAGGATTCTAAGAGAATTGCACCATGGCAACAAAGCCAAAGAAACTTTCAGCAGCACAAAGGAGTAAGTACACACTTTAAGTAGATGGACAAAAGGCCTTTGTCACAGCAGACATTTCTCTCAATGTAGCAAGACATTTTTGATTCGCTAAATGAAATGCAGTAAGTTTATTCTTTAGGTCAAATCACAGTAACCATTTGGTGGTTTTGGTGGTATGATGCCACAAGCTGCTATCCCTGCAAGCGTGTACATCACATAACTACTTTCAGAATAAACACTGTGCCAATTGGCAGCCATAAAAGGAACACTGTAAATTGTGAGGTAGCTGTTTGTTGCCCCCTACTGGTCATTTGAAAAATAAATGAAGTTATACCCTCAACTTCTGCTTGTCTGTTTGCATTGTCCCAGGAAAACATTTGTGCACAGCTCCTCCATTATTGTGTATGTTGTCCATTGCATCAGTCTTGCCTGGAGAACTGTTTTTGTTTCTGTCAACATTTTCTGTTTATCTTCTTCATTTTGAGAGGATTGTTCCTTTGATCCTACCCAGTAAACATGATATTATTGGCCTATTAAGGGACCAATACCGGCCCGGTACATTTTGAACGTGTTTTTTATTGGCCTGGGATTGTTTCCAGTATTCCATATCAACCCGTATGAAGTCAGTATTGTCCCAGCACCATTAGACAGTATACTATACAGGCGGTAGAAGCCGGTGTCACAGACTGAACGGTCTGCCCCTAAAAATTGGTCCATCTTTTGCATCTGCACAATGCGCATGCATCATTTCGGACCACAGCAGCACGTCTGAGACGGACTCTCTTCACCCAAAGCAATCAAATGGATTAATGGGATTATTAACCATCAGATGATGAAGGTAAAACCTCTTAAATCATTCTAAAGGCAGTTTTAAGCAGAAACGAGGCAAAATTCTGTGATGCTTGAAATGTCTGACGTGCGGTGAACGCAACAGCTAGCAGCTTGTTTAGCCATTTAGCTGTGATCGCTTCTGCTGCCTTTTATGATTAAATAATGCTGAATTTATGTGGACATGATTGTTGTCCAAAAGCTTCAGATATCTGTCGCTGAGATAGATGATGACTGGAGTGCAGTTTGAAGCAGAAATGAGGTGTTAATCTGTGAAACGCGTCATCGGGGGGACCGATTTTTAGGGGGACCGTTCGGTCTGCGATACTGGTATAAAGTCACGATACCGTGATGTTTGTGTATCTGCCAGGCGTTCCACAATGTGCACATCAGAGGCCTGTTTATTTTATCAATTTAGTGTTGTTGGTTTTTATCATCTCATGCTGTATTGGACAATTAAGATATTGTCAGAAATATTTTCATATTTATGATTTGTGAAAAGATTGAAGTCATGTCAATTAAGAGAATAACTCTGTGTTCTAACATAGAGACATGGGTGTATCATTCCCAATTTCTCCATTATAATCTTCTGTTTCAGCTCTATAAGTACGGTGTCCACCTTAGACGAATTTGGACAACGTGGTGAAAATGCCTATCCAGTTGTGACTTTGGAGAACACTTACCAACTGGGTGAGATTTCAGTGACAAACGCTGCAACACAACATCTTTATCACCATTTCAACACAGGTTCCATCCATTTTAAAATGTTATTTTATCAAATTATACTGAATTTTATGATTACTTTGGCAAATGTATTACTGCTGATAATGTTATATTATTACTATTTGCTCACTGGTGGTACTTATACTATAACTTTATACTGAAAATTCAAGGTCCACATTAATTTTTCATTGTTCAATACTGGTTTGAAAAATGCCTGTTACAAATTAGCTGGCTAATGCTAGCTTGAGTTCACCCTGATGTCTGTCAATTGACAGCCTCAGCATAGCCTTCAAGCAGGTTGTATTCACTGCCGGCTCTTTGGGGTTGTCACAGAGATGTGGAGATCCTTTTAACAACTGATTCTGGCAGTTCAGTCATTTTAGTGCTTTTAGACCTCACTGCAGATTTTGACAGTCGACCACGCAATTTTTTTAGACCGCCTGAGAGACTGTGTGGGTGTCAGGGGGACTGTTCTGGAGTGGTTTAGGTCCTACCTGTTGGAGAGGTCTTTCTCCATCAGGCTGGGGGATTCCACCTCGTCTTCAGCCCCTCTTCATTGTGGAGTCCCCCAGGGTTCTATCCTGGGACCCATTCCTCTTTGCTCTATATCTCCTCCCACTCAGAGAGATTTTTAAAAAACATGGCATGGCCTAACATTTTTATGATGATGATTGTCAAATCTACATGCCCATCGCTAAAAGCAGCCTCTGCCCCCTGACACCCCTACTCGACTGTCTGTGTGACATCAAGGCTTGGTTATCACAGAATGTTTTAAAACTTAATGAGGGCAAGACAGAGGTTATGTTGTTTGGAAGTGCCCTAGTTGACTTGGGACCTCTCAAGGATTTTGTACGTTCCGAAGTCACCAGCCTTGGTGTCACCATAGACATTTTAAACTTGACAAATTAATGGTGTTTTGAAATTGTGCTTTTATCATCTCTGTCTTTTATCAAAGGTAAAACTGTTTTTATCTTTTAACCTTTTTGAACAAGTTGTGCACTCTTTTATTTCAAGTTGTCTGGACTACTGTAATACACTTTGCTTTGGCATCAGCCAACAAGCTCTTTCCCATCTGCAGTTAGTCCAGAATGCTGCAGCGCAACTTTTAACAGGGGCCTGAAAACACGATCACATAACCCCAATTCTTGCATCTTTGCACTGGCACCCTGTTAATTTTACAATTGATTTTATTGTTTGTTTTTAAAGCTTCGAATTGAATGGCCCCTCATTACATTACTGACCTCCTCCAAACTTACTCTCCGGCGCGTGCTCTGAGGTCTGAGGGCCAGTTCCAGCTCGTGGTGCCTACGACGAGACTTAAAACCGGGGGGGGGCAGGGCTTTCTCTGTGGCTGGTCCCAGACTCTGGAATGCTCTGCCCCTCCACGTCCAAACAGCCCCCACAGTGGAGTGTTTTTTAAGCCTCGTCTGAAGACCCACTTTTATCCTCTGTTTTTTAACACCGCGTAAGTTGTGTGGTCCTCTGTCTTATTGTTTGTTTGTTTTTTTTTTTACTGTTTTTTTTAATCCAGATTGAGTTTATTGGTTTTATCTTTTATATGCTGTATTTATTTATTTCTGTTGATTTTATTTTATTTTTTTATCTTTGCATGTTTTATTTATTTTTATTGTTATTTTACTTATTTTTAATTTATTTCATAATTATTGGGGTTGTATCTATGTTGATTCTATGTGCAGCACTTTGGAAAAAATCTTTGTTGTAAAATGTGCTATATACATAAAGTGGATTGGATTACATTGGCTCAAAGCCCACCACTTTAAACACTGGACCATCAGCTAGCTTGAGCATATGGTGGCTTTTTATAACAGCTGCACTGTTCACTCTTATTCATTACAGCACGTCGCATGTTATTTAATGTGCCGTTGATCAGCACAGCATCAAAGTATTCATGATTGTAAGTCTATATGTGCACATGCGGTCACAATTAGTGGTTGCTGACTTAGTTTATTGCGAATTAAACCTCTCACTCGGTAAGTCAGCAGGTGCATTTCAGGAAAACGTTTTCCTCGCCATTTCTCTGCCGGTGACGTCAGTCCGAGCAAATGCAGAAACAGCACAATGGTGAACCGAAAGAGTGAAATGAATTTTGCAACTTCAGATCATGAGACTACTAACCACAGATATGACAGTAATGGTTCAGCATTCATTCAGATCCGTGGACCTTGAGCGGACGCTAGGTAAAAGTCAGGAATACGTTATTTTCAGGAGGTTCAGGACTTTGTACCAGCACGCAGGTGTGCACGTGTCATGCTCACTGCTCAGTTCATTCAGTGTGCTCCATACAGAAACGACACACTTCACCCCCAACTCTTTTAATTTTTTGAGAGTCTGTCGGATTTCAGATCCAGATGTGTATGGAGTCTGATCGCTGTACCGAAGCAGGATGCTGTTTTAATCTCATTATAACTTTTCTGGGTCAACTCACTATTCGAACAGCTCACCCAGTCTGAAGTCGTCTTTTTTTTTAATCTTATCCAATACCCACTCGTACTTTTTTCTGATTTCTGCTCAAAAAACGAGCACAAACATGATATGCATAACCCAGGACAGCTAATGAATGAATAAAATTATCTTTGTGCAATGATAATTTCATGATATGTCATTTTTGGCGAGTAATCGAAGCGAGTGTGTGACTTTGCGGTCGGCTGTAGTAACCAGCGAACTCATCCAGTCCTAGCTCATACAATACATTTGATTACACACATGAATTTCTTTCACCATTAAGTATCGTGCACAGATTGCATGGAAAAATATAGCGTAGAAATATATCGGTATTGGTGGGCACAGCTAACCAAAAGGTTAGCTTTGATAACTGGTAATAAGCTAACTGAAAAGTTATCTTTTTTAACGCTAAACCAATAAACTGTCGAAAAACTTATCGGAAGCTACAGATAACCGATAACTTTCAATTTTGCCTCCCATACGCTCTCAGCTACTAAGAAACTGCCAAAGCTTCTAATAGCTTCTAATAGAACCAACAGCAATCACAAACCCAAACAGCCAATGAGCCAACACTTCTGTCTTTGTGCACTCTGCCCCCTGCTGCAGAAAATCATTTACCTTGACAGGATACAGTGGTCCAGCAATGAGGCAGAGGTCTTGAAATGGAAAGCAGGTTTGAATTATGGTTTTGCTTTATAAATAAAATTATTCCAGATAGAATAACTACATTAATGTAAACTCTTAAAATGTACAAAGTGATATTAACACATATCTGTTAATTTTCAAATAATGCACTAATTCTGAAGATTTGAACATTAACACACCAAAGGGATTATGGGTAAACTAAGCCTCCGCTCGTACTGATTGGTTGAGTCATTCATTCTATGTAAAAACCAACACAAGTGAATCAATGTAACATGTTGGTGTTTACAGATAAATGTGCTTTTGTAAAATATGTCATTCTTGCTTGAGACTCCGGTGAGGGCGGTCGCATCTCCTCCTCTCTCCTCTATCTCTGCTCCAACCTTCAAAGTCCCTACTTCACCAGGCTGTGAATTCTTCAAACTACACTCAACAAAAATATAAATGCAACACTTTTGGTTTTGCTCCCATTTTGTATGAGATGAACTCAAAGATCTAAAACTTTTTCCACATACACAATATCACCATTTCCCTCAAATATTGTTCACAAACCAGTCGAAATCTGTGATAGTGAGCACTTCTCCTTTGCTGAGATAATCCATCCCACCTCACAGGTGTGCCATATCAAGATGCTGATTAGACACCATGATTAGTGCACAGGTGTGCCTTAGACTGCCCACAATAAAAGGCCACTCTGAAAGGTGCAGTTTTATCACACAGCACAATGCCACAGATGCCGCAAGATTTGAGGGAGCGTGCAGTTGGCATGCTGACAGCAGGAATGTCAACCAGAGCTGTTGCTCGTGTATTGAATGTTCATTTCTCTACCATAAGCCGTCTCCAAAGGTGTTTCAGAGAATTTGGCAGTACATCCAACCAGCCTCACAACCGCAGACCACGTGTAACCACACCAGCCCAGGACCTCCACATCCAGCATGTTCACCTCCAAGATCGTCTGAGACCAGCCACTCGGACAGCTGCTGAAACAATCGGTTTGCATAACCAAAGAATGTCTGCACAAACTGTCAGAAACCGTCTCAGGGAAGCTCATCTGCATGCTCGTCATCCTCATTGGGGTCTCGACCTGACTCCAGTTCGTCGTCGTAACCGACTTGACTGGGCAAATGCTCACATTTGCTGGCGTTTGGCACGTTGGAGAGGTGTTCTCTTCACGGATGATGCGGAGGAGATGTGTTGCACTGCATGAGGCAAATGGTGGTCACACCAGATACTGACTGGTATCCCCCCCAATAAAACAAAACTGCACCTTTCAGAGTGGCCTTTTATTGTGGGCAGTCTAAGGCACACCTGTGCACTAATCATGGTGTCTAATCAGCATCTTGATATGGCACACCTGTGAGGTGGGATGGATTATCTCAGCGAAGGAGAAGTGCTCACTATCACAGATTTCGACTGGTTTGTGAACAATATTTGAGGGAAATGGTGATATTGTGTATGTGGAAAAAGTTTTAGATCTTTGAGTTTGTCTCATACAAAATGGGAGCAAAACCAAAAGTGTTGCGTTTATATTTTTGTTGAGTATATATTGGATTAACCATGGAATTGATCAGCTGGTCTCTGAATGCTATTGACACCATTTTTTCTACAAGAAGATCAGGGCCGGGGGACCCTGTGTGCCCAGATGGAACCTACCCTGCGGGCTATGTTCTCGACGCCTGGGAGACGTGGCGAGTCGCATGCTTTGTGCCATTCTCTGTGGAGGATGTCGAGGATTTATTCATGTTTAATTTCATAGTAGGAAGGCTGGTACCTATTGGCTTATGTGCTGCCCTGACCTACCGGAAAATTGGCAAGACGGCTGCTGCCAAAACCATGACCCCTCACTTGTCCGTCATGATTAATGAGTTGGGCAAGGTGATGCTTTCTCAGACTGCGTTAACCCTTGAACTCAGACGCAAATTGGATGGCATCTTGGAGCAAATGCGCACCTTGCAGATGGAGATGAAGATTTCAGAGACTGGGGAATATTCATAATTTGGGATCTGGTTTGTTCATGTGAGACTGTAAAAGTGTTTTTCACTACTCAACCACAAACACGACAGGCTTATCAGCCTCTAAAGATAAAATGCCCTGTTTTCCTCCAGAAGAATCTCTACGGTCTTGAGGAACATTGGCTCCCTCCTTATCTCTCTAACTCCATTACACAAGGACAGAAACTATATGTGTTGTCTTAATTCTGATGTGTGCCATTAATACGGTAAACAAGTAATAAGTGTGGATTAATTGCTGTATCTTGTCAGTGGCAGTTTGAGTGTGGACGTAATCTCGTTGTTGCAGTTGTAATGACATTGACAATAAATGTCATCTATCCATCCATCCATTTTTCTCATTTGTATAAAAAATTTTTAAAATCCTGTGGTCAACAACACTGTGATATAACCGGTCGCCAGTAGATGGCAGTGTTCTATGCATTTTGATGCCAGTTATATCACACTGCATGAATCACAATTTAACAGACTTTTCAGCTTTTGGAGAAGCAACCTGGGCTTCTTCTGGCATTTTTACATAAAACAAATACAATAACAACGTCTATAAACCCAGAGAATATATTCACGAGAGTTTTAGGGACAATATACAAAGTGTTTAATGCTGTTGTCACTGTGGAGCCTGATCAGAGCATCTCAAATGCATTTCTTCTGTCATGAATACCCATAATGCACTGGGCACAGCATGTCCACACTAAAAACCTTCAAAATTAGTGCAATACTTTAAAACTAAAACATATATCTGATATTTTCACTTTATAAAACCTCAGACGTGACGTTAATTTAAATAACTTGTCCAAAATTAGTTTGGTTAAAATTTTAACCATAAGTTAAAACTGTGTGGATGACTTGGGTGCTATTGCCAGCGTATTAGTATGGGTTCAAAAGAAATTTGCTTTTTTCTTTTCTATGACAGTTCTCCTTTGACTGCAGAGGATAGAGTCGTTTCTTCTAGAACCAGTACTTCTCTGTTTGTAGAGGACAGAACTGCACATCTACTACAAAAAGCTACTTCTGCAAAAATGTTAGCCGTCTACAAATTATCAGACCAAAACTTATCGGAAGATAATTGATCCGATAATGGTTTTCAAAGTTATCTGAAAAGCTAATCCGATAATGAAAACATTATCTTCGATAATTAGCGGATTAGCGGAACTGTACCCACCACTGTATATCGGACAAGATAAAAAAAGACTTGGGAGTTGGTGAGTCAGTAGAATGGCAAGTTGACTATGCTCCCATTAAAACTGCCGCTGTGAAGATGCAGGTGAAGCTCTCCAATGCTCTTTTAACCCAGCTGTGTGTATGTGTATCTGAAACTCTGCCACAGTGCTGTTTTTACAGACTGCCTGAAAATGCAGCTGTATATCTTACAATGGAAAAAGTCGGGAATACGTTATTTTCAACAGTTAATAGACTTTCTACCAGCTCACAAATGTGCACGAGTGTTGCACACTCCACATGGTACAGTACTTTGTACAGAGAGTAGACAACACACATCACCTCCAACTCTTATTTTTTTTTTTTTTTTACCTTGACGGCATCAAAATTAACAGTTATCACTTTAAAAATGAGTCATTGTGACACAATATCACACTTATGTGAACTTTGCAATTAATATGCGACTCCGTTCTTAACATTAGCATCAGTTTGTCTACGTTCCATTCAACAGCATGATGTTTGCTCAGAGTGACTGAAACACTGTTGGAAAAAGGAGTACTAACAAGTACTTTGTTTTCGGCAGTCTCTGTAGCTGTTTGTTTTGATTAGTGTATGCTTAAAGACCTGTTCACAGAAGAGCACAAATTAATACAGGTATATCACCACATGACCTCTAATAGCTTTGTTATGAATTCTGTGCAACATGCCCTTTAATTTCTAACATTTTTCACAGGATTTCTTGAAAATGAAGCAATGGTCAAATATGAACAACACTCAGAGACTTCATCAGTAATGATGTTTGAATAGAACCAGAGTTGGAAAAAGAAATGAACTCCCGATTAATACAATTTTATTTCATCTTTTCAAATTCATCTCATGAACTTTGTAATCTTCACGTGTCACAGTGTGTTGATATTTGTTTTTCTCAGCTGTAGATCTGTTTTCCTTGTGTTTTGGACAACAGGACCTCACAGTCACAAACGCTTCCCAGTTTCTGCAGTTGCAGACATACTGAAGGATTTGCTTACAAGCTACCTTGAACAGGAGACGTACGAGGTGGAGTGGTCTCGGCAAATGACAAAAACACTATGTGAGGTAAACTGTGGCCTCAAAAGCCATTCATCAACGATAACACAATGAGATGAAATTACTTGTATGTCTTTACATTGCATCCAGAAAGTATTCACAGCACTGCACTTTTTTCCACATTTTTTTTTATGTCACAGCCTTTTTCCAAAATTAATGAAATTCATTTTTTTTCCTCAAAATTCTACACATTGTACCCCATAATGACAAGGGTTTTTTTTATTTTTGCAAATTTATTACAAAATTTTAAAAAAACAAAAACTAAGAAATAACATATACGTAAGTATTAAGAACCTTTGCTCAAAATTGAGCTCAGGTGCATCCTGTTTCCACTGATCATCCTTGAGATGTTTTTACAGTTTAATTGGAGTCTACCTGGGCTAAATTCGGTTGATTGAACATGATTTGGAAAGGCACACACCTGTCTACATACAATATAAAGTCCCACAGTTGACAGTGCACGTCAGAGCAGAAACCAAGCATGAAGTCAAAGGAATTGTCTGTAGACCTCTGAGAGGCACAGATCTGGGGAAGGGTACAGAAACATTTATGCTGCTTTGAAAGGCCCAATAGTACAGTGGACTCCATCATCCGTAAATGGAAGAAGTTTGGATCAGAGGTCAAAACTCCAGCTTTAGAAAGTAAAAGTCCAGCCACATATTTGTTCCATCGTCCTAATAAACCAGCTGATTGTAATTAGTTCAGCTCTTCAGGCAGGTGGACGAGCTGATTATTGAGATCACCTGTTTTAGGTGCACAGGTAGAAGCAACACATGGGAGGGTTTTTACTTTCTGAAGCTGGAGTTTTACACCTCTGGTTCGGATCTACCAGGACTCTTCCTAGAGCTGGGCGCAGAGCTCCAGTATTCCTCTGTGGAAAAAGGAGAACCTTCTAGAAGAACATCTAAGGGCTGGGATTAGAATTTCCCCCCCATACCCAGGTCGGACGACTGAGTTTCCATGTCAGGTCAGCTTGACAGGAAGAACTCAGTGTGTCCAGTCTGCACAGCATTCCTCTTCACTTCTCCCTGTTCTAAAGGGAGTTCCCCAGGGTTCCATTCTTGGGCCATTGCTCTTTTCAATTTATATCAATAATATTTGTGATAATGTACCTAATGTTGCTTATCATTTCTATGCCGATAACACAGTTCTATACTCTTCCTCCATTTGTGCTTTTAAAACTTTGGAGTTTCTGCAGTCAGCCTTTGACAGTGTTCAAGCCGGTCTTACCCAGCTGAAGCTTGTTATAAATGCAGACAAAACTAAATACATGATTTTTACAAATGGAAAAAGTATTCCGGCCTACCTTCCTACTTTTTCCACTGCACCGAAGGTGGCAATTGAAAAGGTGAAAAGGTAGTCAGCAAAAATTAAATTGAAATTAGGGGTTTTCTACAGAAATAAATCATGTTTTTCGCTTCAGGTTAGGAAGCAGCTTATTTCTGGCATTGTATTATGCCTTTTTGACTACAGTGATTTCTTTTTATGAGTGCTTCTGAAATTTTTTTGAAAGAACTGGAGTGTACCACTCAGCTCTACACTTTGTTACTGGTTGTGGAAGACGGGTACATCACTGTACATTATATGCTGTAGCAGACTGACCATCTCTACATACTTGCAGATTCTCTCAATGGTTATCTTTTATTTATAAATCCCTGATTGGACTGGTTCCAGCTTTCTTGTGTAATTTTATGACCAGGAAACAAAATACTCATTCCCTACGCTCACAAGATGTGCTGCTGATGTTGGTTCCCAGAGTGAGGACGGAACTTGGTAAGAAGGCGTTTCAGTACTCTGCACCTTCTTCCTAATGAACTTCAGAAAGATTAGAAATGACCAGGACGGCTTTCATTTGGAGAATTTAGACACATCATATCCAACATGGAAAGGAATTCTCTTGGACTGTGTAATTGTGTTTGATCAATGCTTGTTCATATGCCTGGTACTCATTCTGTTTTTATGTTATGTCTTTTATTGTATTTTGTGTTGTTTTAGAGTTGTAGTGTGTTTGTATTAGTTTCTTTTAATGTTTTATTGTAACACTGTGCTGCCTTCCTGGCCAGATCGCTCTTGGAAAAGAGATTTTTAATATCAACAATGCCTATCTGGTAAAATAAAGGATTTGATTGATTGATTGAACCATCTCTGCAGCAATCCACCAATCAGACCTGTATGGTAGAGTGGCCAGACGGAAGCCACTCCGTAGTAAAAGGCACATGGCAGCCCGGCCGAGTTTGCCAAAAGGCACCTGAAGGACTGTCAGACCATGAGAAACAAAATTCTCTGGTCTCATGAGACAGAAATTGAACTCTGGTGTGAATGCCAGGCATTATGTTTAGAGGAAACCAGGCACCATCACTACAGTGAAACATGGTGGTGGCAGCATCATGTTGTGGGGATGGTTTTCAGTGGCAGGAACTGGGAGACTAGTCAGGATTGAGGGAAAGATGAATGCAACAATATACAGAGACATCCTGGATGAAAAGCTGTTCTAGTGCACTCATGACCTCAGACTGGGGTGTCGGTTCATCTTTCAGCAAGACAATGACCCTAAACACACACCCAAGATATCAAAGGAGTGGCTTCAGGACAACTCTGTGAATGTCCTTGAGTGACCCAGACCTGAATCTGATCTGAACATCTCTGTACATATCTGAAAATGGCTGTGCACCAACACTCCCCATCCAACCTGATGGAGCTTGAGAGGTGCTGCAAAAAGGAACAAGCAAAACCGCCCAAAAATAGGTGCACCAAGCTTGTGGCATCAAATTCAATAAGACTTGAGACTGTAATTGCAACTAAAAGTGCATCAGCAAAGTACTGAGCAACAGTACTTATGTACATGTGATTTCTTCGTTTATTTTTAATAAATTTGCAAAAAAAAAAAAAATCAGTCTTTTTGAGGTGTTGTGAGTAGAAGTTTGAGGGGAAAAATGAATTTACTGAATTTTGGAATAAGGCTATAACATAACAAATGTGGAAGTAGTGAAGCGCTGTGAATACTTTTTGGATGCACCGTAGAACTCTGTTTTGCCATGTGTGGGGTCCCCCCCCCCAATTTACTTATTTAGTATTTATTTATGTCTTTTGTCCTCTCCCAGGTGATAAAAGCCCATGTGAAGGAACTCATGATTCCTCGATATAAGCTTGTTGTCCAAGTTCACATCGGTCAGCTCAGTGGACAGGGCATGCAGATCAGCAGCCGGAGTCTTTGGGATGAAACAAATGACACTTTTGCTTCGTGGTCTTTAAAGAACGGGTCTCTGTTTGGTCAGGCCACTGTACATGGTGTTTACTGCGAGTGAATCTGATGACCACATGAATTCCTCGGAGCACATACTGGCACTAAACAGACTGTGGCTGCTCAAGTTCAGCTGCATTATGCAAAAGGGAAATTTTACAGGTCATACCTTAAGATCACTGTATATAATCATCAACAGTAGTGTTTTGTTTTTGTTTTTTTTGGAGCTATTACAGCATATGATCACCTATCTTAGTGGTTTCTTTTTTCCTTAGAGCTCCCCGATTTGTTTCTAGGAAAAGGTGAGCTCCCCCAATCCACATAAATGCTCACACAAACTAAAAGATGAGTCAAAGATTATTCAAATATGTACATCTGTTGCCTGTGAGCAGAATGTGTCCAAAAATGTTTTCAATTTCAATTTATTTTCATTTATATGGCGCCAAATCACAACAGAGTTGCCTCAAGGTGCTTCACACAAGTAACAACTAACCTTACTAACCCCCAGAGCAACAGTGGTAAGGAAAAACTCCCTCTGAGGAAGAAACCTCAAGCAGATCAGACTCAAAGGGGTGACCCTCTGCTTGGGCCATGCTACAAAACATAAATTACAGAACAATTCACAAAACGAATATACAGGAAATGCAGTTGGTGCACAGGACAGGAGGGTCTCCAGTACAAAAACCACACCCATCTCTGGATGGAGCTGCATCTTAAACAGAGAGAAAAAAAAACAGAATCAGGCATCAGAAAGACAAGAAATACTGTATAATTTGTCAGCATTAAACAACAAGAAAAACAGGAAATACTAAGGTGATCGCCGGTCACTAGCCCTAAACTTCACTAAAAGACCCGGAATTTAGGTAAAGTTGAGGCCGCGGCATGCTCCGTTTCTTAATTAAATGAATTAAAAGAGTGAAAAGTGTAAAACTTGTAACAAGTTAGTTACATGTTATGTTCCCAGGGGGAGTGTTTTGTATGTGACACTCACAGAGCGCAGGGCTAGGATATGGTATGTGGAATGCAGTTATGCTCGTGTTCAATAAAGTCCTAGTAAGCAAGGATACTGTTGTACAGTTTGATAGAACAGAATGAAACAAAACTATGCCAGTATGCTAGCCATACGAAAGGGAAAATAAGTGGGTCTTAAGTCTGGACTTGAAAGTCTCCACAGAATCTGACTGTTTTATTGACACAGGGAGATCATTCCACAGAACAGGGGCATGATAAGAGAAAGCTCTGTGACCCACAGACTTCTTATTCATCCTAGGGACACAAAGTAGTCCTGCACCCTGAGAACGCAAAGCCTGGGCCGGTACGTAGGGTTTAATTAGGTCAGCTAAGTAGGGAGGTGCCAGTCCATGAACAGTTTTATAGACTAGTAGCAGAACCTTAAATCCTGATCTCACTGGGACAGGAAGCCAGTGAAGGGATGCCAAAATGGGTGTAATGCGTTCAAACTTTCTGCTTCGTGTCAAAAGTCTTGCTGCAGCATTTTGAACCAATTGGAGAGCCCTAATGCTGAACTGCGGTAAACCAGAAAATAGAACATTGCAGTAGTCCAATCTAGATGAGATAAACTCATGGATCAAGGTCTCAGCATCAGCCATAGACAGGGTGGGACGAATCTTCGCTATACATATTTTGCAGATGGAAGAAAGCAGTCCTAGTAATATTTCTAATGTGGAGGTCAAAGGACAATGTAGGATCAAAAATTACCCCAAGGTTCCTCACTTTGTCAGTGTGATGTATGACACACGAGCCTGAGCGTTAACTGGTCAAATTGATGCTAATGTCTCACTCGACCAAGAATCATCATTTCAGTCTTATCAGAGTTTAAAAGTAGGACGTTTCTAGACATCCAACTTCTCACTGATGCAAGGCAATCTTCTAAGGATTTTATATGAACAAGATTACCAGCAGTTATTGGCATGTATAGCTGAGTATCATCAACACAGCAGTGAAAGGTAATCCCAAAACACCGCAATATGTGCCCAAGGGGTGCTATATAAAGGAGAAAAGCAGGGGGCCTAAGACGGACCCCCAGAATTTTCAAAACAAACAAAACAAAATTTTCTTATAAATTGTGTTGGACGCGTTCTGCTCACAGGCAACAGATGTACATATTTGAATCATGTAAATCCAACAAACCTTTTTTTTTTTTTTTTCCAAAGCACAGGTTGGTAACTAGGGATCTACATATGTCATAGTTTTCCATGTTCATTCTGGCAAATTCCACCCTATAGTTCATGTTTTCTTTAAAATAATGGTTTTCTCTGTGCCACTCTCCCTGGTGAAGCAACATTTAACAGTTGTACAGTGTCTTTAGTCACAGCCAGTGAAGGCTAAAAGGTAAATGGACTTATATAGCACTTTTCCATCTGCATCAGATGCTCAAAGCACTTTACAATGATGCCTCACATTCACCCATTCACACAAACGCACTCACACACGCCAATATAAGGATGCTGCCATCCAAGGTACTCACTACACACCGGGAGCAACTAGGGGATTAAGGACCTTGCCCAAGGGCCCTTAGTGATTTTCCAGTTAGGCTGGGGTTTGAACTGAGGATCCTCTGGTCTCAAGCCCAACACTTAACCACTAGACCATCACTTCCATGACAACTCAGGAGGTGTAGTCTTCTCAGTTGCCATGGAGATTCTTGCTGCACCTTGCTGCCAAGAAACAGCTGGAAAATACCAGAAAGCTGTGCATGTTGGCAATGCCACAACCGGAGGAAGAAGGGAGACAACATTTCCTTCCATAAGTAAGTAGTTTTGGTTATTTTTGTTACTTTTTCCGTGACTTTTGGGCAACAAACTTGTGTATCTTGCAGAGCATCATGCCTGTACAATGAAAATTAATGAAGTTGAATACCATGTATATGATATTGCCTTGAATAAAATGTGACTCATGAAAGATCATCCGCAAAAGAATTGATTATTGGATTTTTACTGTAGCTTTTGAAGTGCCTGTACCCAATCTGAAGATTTAGAAACCACCTGGAATGGACTTTTACTCAAAGCTGAATTAATTCAGTACGATACAAAAATGGATTTACCACATGGAATTAATTAATGCGGCCTGTGTGCCCAGTCTAGATTGTGTGATAATGTGCCTTATGTCTGCAGAATATGGAAGTTGAAACATTGAATCTGTGTAAACTTTCAACACTAAAATAAAATAATTACTTCGTAGCAGATGACGCATTTGCTCTCAGAACTTAGCTGATGAAACCATCTCTCATTGTTCCCAGAATCACAAATTATCTACAGCTGCAGCTTGTCTGGTAATTATTTATAATATATATACATATATAATATTCGCAGCACATCTCATCTGAACAATTATGATGAGATGTTACATCTATAATAAACATAATTTTACAGATACTTTAACTCATAAGAAGGAATGAAAATGTAACTGTTTAACCAATTCATTACAATATATATTATAAATAATTACCTTTGAGACTAGTCCAAATGCGTTTTCCACCACACGACGTGCACCAGACAACCTGCAGCTGTAGATAATTTCTCTGTGATTCTGGCAGCGATGAGAGATGGTTTCATCAGCCAAGTTCTGACAGCAAATGAGTCATTGGCTATGAAATTATTATTTTATTTTATGTTTACATAGTGTGGCATCAAGTGGGACAAAAGCAGATCGCATTGGCATGACGAATTGCTCAGCAGTGCAGGGATCAAATTTGTGCACGTGTCCAGGTAGCTTAACTGCTTTGGATTATGACACAATCAACTTAAACTTCTGTTCCTTGATATTTCCTGGCAGTGCCTGGAATAAAATGTGACTCCCGAATGATCATCCGCAAAGGAACTGGTTGCAGCTGGAACATATCAGATCTGTGTAAATTTTCAACACTTAACATTTCAGAATGTGTGGGTGTCAGGATAAGTTTAATACTTTCCTTACATACAACCCCTGGCAAAAATTAGGGAATCACCGGCCTCAGAGGATGTTCATTCAGTTGTTTAATTTTGTAGAAAAAAAGCAGATCACAGACATGACACAAAACTAAAGTCATTTCAAATGGCAACTTTCTGGCTTTAAGAAACACTATAAGAAATCAAGAAAAAAAGATTGTGGTAGTCAGTAACGGTTACTTTTTTAGACCAAGCAGAGGAAAAAAAATATGGAATCACTCAATTCTGAGGAAAAAATTATGGAATCACCCTGTAAATTTTCATCCCCCAAATTAACACCTGCATCAAATCAGATCTGCTCATTTACATTGACCCTATGCCATGACATTGACCCTATGTGTCTTTTTGCAAGGAATGTTTTTGCAGTTTTTGCTCTATGGCAAGATGCATTATCATCTTGAAAAATGATTTCATCATCCCCAAACATCCTTTCAATTGTCCAAAATATCAACATAAACTTGTGCATTTATTGATGATGTAATGACAGCCATCTCCCCAGTGCCTTTACCTGACATGCAGCCCCATATCATCAATGACTGTGGAAATTTACATGTTCTCTTCAGGCAGTCATCTTTATAAATCTCATTGGAACGGCACCAAACAAAAGTTCCAGCGTCATTACCTTGCCCAATGCAGATTCGAGATTCATCACTGAATATGACTTTCATCCAGTCATCCACAGTCCACAATTGCTTTTCCTTAGCCCATTGTAACCTTCTTTTTTTCTGTTTAGGTGTTAATGATGCCTTTCGTTTAGCTTTTCTGTATGTAAATCCCATTTCCTTTAGGCGGTTTCTTACAGTTCGGTCACAGACGTTGACTCCAGTTTCCTCCCATTCATTCCTCATTTGTTTTGTTGTACATTTTTTGATTTTTGAGACATATTGCTTTAAGCTTTCTGTCTTGACGCTTTGATGTCTTCCTTGGTCTACCAGTATGTTTGCCTTTAACAACCTTCCCATGTTGTTTGTATTTGGTCCAGAGTTTAGACACAGCTGACTGTGAACAACCAACATCTTTTGCAACATTGCGTGATGATTTACTCTCTTTTAAGAGTTTGATAATCCTCTCCTTTGTTTCAATTGACATCTCTCGTGTTGGAGCCATGATTCATGTCAGTCCACTTGGTGCAACAGCTCTCCAAGGTGTGTTCACTCCTTTTTAGATGCAGACTAACGAGCAGATCTGATATGATGCAGGTGTTAGTTTTGGGGATGAAAATTTACAGGGTGATTCCATAATTTTTTCCTCAGAATTGAGTGATTCCATATTTTTTTCCTCTGCTTGGTCTAAAAAAGTAACCGTTACTGACTGCCACAATCTTTTTTTCTTGATTTCTTATAGTGTTTCTTAAAGCCAGAAAGTTGCCATTTGAAATGACTTTAGTTTTGTGTCATGTCTGTGATCTGCTTTTTTTCTACAAAATTAAACAACTGAATGAACATCCTCCGAGGCCGGTGATTCCATAATTTTTGCCAGGGGTTGTAATTTAATGAAAATTACTGGCTCAATATCCAGGTCAGAACGGTATTTTAACACGTACTTTGCAAGCTTTTCCCCGTGTGTGTTCACTCTCGTATTGAAAATGCATACGAAAGCATTTCACATCCGGGCACTTCGTCAGTATTTTGCCCGGTTACAAAATGTCAGCTCGCTCTCCATGACGGCACATTAGGCCGGCAGCATTGTGACTGCGCTCTCCTAGTACTCATATGCACCTCTATGGCTGCCTTCCCTCACCCGTCTGCCGCGCTGTACTGTGCCAGTACATCTTTTGAATGATTCACTATTAATTGGACTGCAAATTAAGGCTGACAATCTGCACTACAAGCTGACATCAGTGTGTGTTTTCACCGCTGATGTTATTGGTGGACATCTGGATTCGTAAAAACCTTTTTCTCATCCAAATACATATGGACCTAGTTCCTAGTTGTAGGTGCACAGGACACATGGCAAACCCGCACTGTGCTAAACCCCTGAGAATACAGACTCAAAGCACATTTCCTAACAACTTTCTCAACATTATGTTTATTTCAAAGTAATGCAGGACAGATTGATGATGTCCTCCTTAGCACAGCATGGAAAGGTCACTCTTTCTGCAGCCTAGTTGGCAGCACACCGTCATTAGGCCTTGGTTTAGGTCCTGCCAGTGATGCTCCATTGCTGCCGCTGCATCTCTACTCCTCATGAACTTTGGCTCCCTGCTGCCTGTCAACAGACATGCACACCCAATTATCAGAACTTGATCATTCAGGTTTCAGTGGTAACTTTAATAACACTACTGACCGTCTGGCAGAGGTGCATCATCTCCCATCAGTCTTCTCCACCTGGATCCTCCGCAGGTGTATACCACAGCTCGCAGAAATGCCCGACCACATAGCCGCAGAGTGTTATCCTGCACCTGAGCCTGTGCCACACTCAGCACGCACAGCAGCGTGACAAGCACAAGTATGGACCTCATGGAGCTGAGATGGTTTTCTGTCAACTAAACCACTTTCACAGTCAACCTTTTTATCTCCATTCTCCAGTGATGTCACACCACCTTTAGGTCCTCCTCTGTGCTATCAGCCGTGACATTGTGTTATCTTGAGTGGCCATCATATGGCTTTTAACAGCAGATGTCCACTTCTCCGTTTAACACGTATAGGAATCGAGACCTTTGAGTACCTGCATTATCTATGTCATCCTCGGTTTTAAAGAGGAAACATGCTCGTATTGATATTGAAGAACTGTAGGACTTTATTGCCATGGATTTACCAAAGTGTTTGCTGATGGATGGGATGAGATATGTTACCCACCACAAAACAAGGGGATGGCTCTCTGCATAGCAACATGTTGGTGATTGTTGCTGCTATCATGCAAATAGATCAATGATTTTAAAAACAGGCCATCACTTTTATGTATGTTATGCTGAAATGAGTCAGGAAATAGAGGCTAGTACCACCTCGAAAAGGCCATTAACAGTCCATTTGAAAAATAGCAAAGGTGATAAGCTCAGGAGAGGGGGTGAAGCAGAAACAAAATCCTGTTTTCTAAAAGGTTCAAATAATTGATTTTGGGTCCACATAGACACATCCCAGTAAGATACATCTAATTGGAATGCATCCATCTGAGACACAACTTTAAGATGCCCATGTAAAACAAAAGTGTAAATCCATACATTCTTCAAAAAATTCCCACTGTTTGGCTTCAAACTGCTATTTTACGAAGTATTTTATACATTTATTTTCTATACCTGCTTACTCCAATTAAGGGTCACAGGTGCGGTGTGGGGTGGGGTGGGGATTGGAGCCTAGCCCAGCAGTCATAAGACAAGAGGCAGGGTCCACCCTGGACAGGATGCCAGTCTATTACAGGACCACATGTAGACAGACAAACACAACCTTCACCTACAGTCAATTTTAAAGTTTCCAGTTCACCGAACCTGCATGTCTTTGGAAGTGGGAGGAAGCCGGAGCACCTGGAGGGAACCCACAAGAACATGGCGAGAACATGCAAACTCCACACAGAACGGACCAGGCAGAAAACGACCTCACAACCTTTTTGCTGTTAGGCAACAGTGCTAAACACGAAGCCACCATGCCACCATCGGCACCATTGATGACAAAATCTCCACCATTTCAAAACTTGTGTACAGTAAAATATGGCATCCTGTTTATTTATTTATTTTGTATACTACGTAATCGCACCTGTGGGTTTGAAGACAGTAATGTCTACAGCAGTACTGATATTGACCCCAATGACCTTGACTTTCACGCAGATGATTGACCTTTGGCTTACTTTGGCAGGACAGTTCTGGAATCCACCCTAAGTGTGTGCCACGTTTGATACGAGGTCTGTTAGAAAAGTATCCGACCTTATTATTTTTTTCAAAAACCATATGGATTTGAATCACGTGTGATTACATCAGACATGCTTGAACCCTCGTGGGCATGCGAGAGTTTTTTCACGCCTGTCGGTTACGTCATTCACCTGTGGGCAGTCTTTGAATCCTCTCGTCGATTTTTTCATTGTTTAGGAATGGCTCAGAGACTGCTGCTTTGTTTGATCAAAATTTTTTCAAAACTGTAAGGCACAACTGAGTGGACACCATTCGATAAATTCAGCTGGTTTTCGGTAAAAATTTTAACGGCTGATGAGAGATTTTGGTCTGGTAGTGTCGCTTTAAGGACGGCCCACGGCGCCTGACGGCGATCTGCGCTTCGAGGCGGCAGCGTCTCGCCATTTCAAGTTGAAAACTTCCACATTTCAGGCTGTGTTGACCCAGGAAGTCGTCAGAGAACAGAGAACTTTCAGAAGAAGTCGGCATGAGGAGTTTATTCGGACATTCCATTGTTAACGGACATTTTGTAATGAAAGAACGTGCGGGCAGAGTCTCATGTCGGGCCGGACCCGACCGCAGGGGGTCGCGACAGGAAAAACACCTCCGTTGGAAACCTTAACGGGCAAGTTGGAACATGCCCAAGCTGTTAAACAATTTCTCAGTTACTCACTTGTTGAAAGCCATCAAAAGCCGCCTGAATTTTACAAATGGTTTTCAACACGGAGGTGTTTTTCCTGTCGCGGCACACACAGATTTGCAGAGTCGTCACGGAAACGACTCGCCGAATTTGCACGCACGTCTTTCATTAAAAAATGTCCTTAAACAGTGGAATGTCCGCATAAAGTCCTCATGCCGGCCTCTTCTGAATCTTCTCTGTTCTCTCACGACGTCCTGGGTGAATTAAGCCTTAAATTAGGGTGTTTTCAGGTCGAAACAGGCCGACGACGGCGCCTGGAAGCGCTGCGCGACGTCCCGCTCCATGGGAAGTCCTTACAGCGACAGAAACACCCCATAATCTCTCATCAGCCGTTAAACTTTTCACCGAAAACCAGCTAAATTTCTCGAATAGTGTCCACTCGGATATTCCTCACAAGTCCAGAAAAAATTCTGATAAAGCAACGCACGCCGTCTCGAGCAGCGTGTGAAACAAAGGAATTCAGCCGAGAGGGCTGGACCACATCTCACTCAAGGCCTGCCCAGAGGGAAATGACGTTACCGACACGCGTGAAAAAACTCACGCATGCGCACGAGGGTTCAAGCATGATTGGTGTAATCGCACGTCATTCAAATCCATATAGTTAAAAAAAATAAAAGTGTCGGTTTCTTATCTAATAGACCTTGTATAAATAGGTCTGAAAAACAAATTCCTTGAAGCTGATCTATGCCAAAATACAGTTTTAATGGGCATTCCAGGGCCAACCTTCACTGACAGACCAAGTGGGGTAGAAATCAGAGAAAGAACCAGCTAACAAACACACAGACAGGCGTGACCTTGACCCAAATGATTTACCTTTGGCAAATTTGACCTTACCTGGGCAATTCCACCGCTTACCTACATATATGTCCCACATTTGGTGCAAACTGGAGTGGAAAACTTAAACTATCACCTTGTGAGCTACTCATTGGCCTTTGGTAAATTTGATGATGTCACCTGGGAACCCAACTACATGTAGTGTATTTGCCAAGTTTGGTGGACGTGGGAGAGAAAAATCTGAATTTTAACCTTGACATTTGCCAAAATAAACCCATTAGCAGCAATTCTACAGTCAAACTACAGGAAATTTGGCAGAAAGCACCTTATACAGAACCTTCACTTAGCTAAACTAACCAAACCAATTGAACTACAAAACACAATAAATTAATAACACTAACACTGTTAAAATTATATGAACCACAAAAACTTTTAAAACCCCAAAACCCAGACCTCCCATGGTGCATTGCAGCACGTCCATTGTTTACTGGTTAGCGAAAATGGCTAATTTCTAAAAAAAAAAAAAAAAAAAAATGTCCTATCAACTTTACGTTTTTGTAGTGTTCATCCTTGACCCAAAACACATAAGCATACCAAAAGGCAAATGTCATCTCTCCCTGGTGTGGCCATGATCGATGCCATACACACGCACACACACAGAGGCCACTTGGCAATTAGAATATAGAAGAGAAGATATTCATAGTCATAGGTGTATATTTGTGGAAGCGTTGAACTGAGATGCATCCATTTGGGGTGACACCAATATTTGTTCAAGGAGAATATGTGGTAATCAGTGGTGGCCACAGTTCCCCTAACTGCTAATTAGCAAAGCTAACGTTTTCATAACCAGATTAGCTTTTCAGCTAACTTTGAAAACCATCAGAAGACCAATTAGCTTTTGCTAAATTTAGTTCCGCTAGCTTTCAGTCCGCAAACATTTTTTTTGCTGGCATAGTGAGTAAAGCTTAATGGTCAGAAACATTTGTAAACCCTAAAATAATATATGTTAGTTCCTGTCTGTTGTGTGTTTTGCAACAGTCAGGCCGCTGTGACGAGCTCAGCCTTCCCCCAGCAGAAGGGAAGAGGGCAGCTGCTGCCTGCTGTTGCTGCAAAATATGGCAAGCCAAGACTACCACAAATACACCACCTAGACACGTTTCACCAAAAATACGCCGTAAAAAAACACCATTTTGTCAGTTATTACGGCGTTTTAAAGACGCTGTTAAATGCACCGTAATGTGTCAAAAAATACACGTTTTTCACAGTGCAATGGAGCCCTTAAAAACCGCCGTAAAATACGCCGTTCAGATACACACAACGCGCATAAAATACGCACGTAAAAAAACGGTGTTTGTGCGGTATGACAATTATCTCCAGCCTCCTTTTCTCTCAGCCACTGAACTCGAAGTGTTTGTGCCCAATCCCTGATCATGACGAACAGACCAAATCAGTCCAGCACAGATGTCTTTGCGGCAAAGTTTGCTCCAACTTACCTGTTGTGTCATTTAACATCGGCTAATATTTTGGGGGTTATGCAGGAAAATATCTCATACATTAAACATCCTCTTTTATACATTGTTTCATTTTATTTTTTTAATCAAATATGTTTCCCTCCTTATTTATTTTAGGGATTGTATGCTTCTTTTATCTAACTGTGGCTGTAGCGCAGCAGTAGAACTCCTGTCTGCCATCTAGATCTTTTCAGATTCGAATCCCACAAGTGGCATGTATTTTTTTTTTTTAATTTAACCAGAAAAACTCCCATTGAGATTAAGAACATCTTTTCTAAGGGAGTCCTGGCCAAGATAAACAGTAGCAAATACAAAGCACAGTTACACATTTACACAAACAAAAGGCAAATAAAAAGATGATAAAATTTTAAATTACAAGCATAATATAAAAAAGTGCATATTATGGAGTTGGCCTCAAGTGTTCAATGTGGATTTAAAAGTGCTCAGTGAAATTATTACTTTTCATTTCCACTCCTCTTGCAATTTATTCCAGGCAAAAGCTGCGGAGTGGACAAAAGCCCTCTTCTCCCTTGAATGTTTGGTCTCCTAAGTAAAGGTCAAACAAGGTTGACGTCCATTGGATTCTACGACATGTGACATATGTAACCCTGTAACATGATAACTAAGCATGAGACATGGTCCAAACTATTCCTTTTTAAAACCCTATTACCTCAACCAATAATTTGCACCACTTTTTTTTTTTTTTACCAAAATTGGAGCAATTGTAACTTTTGACCCCTGTATTTTTTTGACACATTACAGCACATTTAACGGCATTGTCTTTAATTATGGTGTAAAAAGCGCAGTAATAACTGACAAACTGTGTTTTTTACAGCGTATTTTTGGTGAAACGTGTCTGAAGGTGGCATATTTGTGGCACTCTTGGCTTACCATAGAAAAGTGTCATTTACTTTCACACACAACAACACAGACTGTGGCAGAAGAGATCAAATGCAAGGCACTTTTCAGTCATGGTCACAACATAAATCTTCACCAACCTAATTACACTACTTGAGCTATCTAAAACACAACAAATATATAAGACTAACAACACTGCTAAACTAACATGTACTACAATAATAATAAAAAACCAAACCCCGAACTCCCATAATGCATTGCAGCAGCAATCGACAGTGTGTATGCTTTAAAGACAGCGTGCACATGCAAATTTTACTTTTTTTTTAAGTGAAAAGACACTTGTTTATGGATTTAAATTTGTCTCATAATACCTGCAAATGCACAGAGGGTGATCTACAAATACTCCTTGATTTGCACACGTGTTTTGCGATCCACAAACACAAATTTCTGATTTGTAACTTGTGTGTTGGTTTTTACAAATAAATACATATTTGTAAATATTTTTTATTTGTAAAAAAAAAAAGGCATTTGCAAAACTGAAAATTCTGTTTGTGATGTGTGATTCAGCATTTGTGGATCACTGATCACACACATTCATCGCTTTGCTCACTTACGCAATATTGAGACTTTCTAAGCGTAAAACTGCATTTCAAATTCACAAAACATGTTGGTCACGTTTCACACTCCCATCCAGTAGATGGCAGTGTTCCATGCATTTTGACGAGGGGGGAGGGGTAGAGGAGACTCATTTCCCATAATGCTTTTTGGCACATGTGTCAATTAACACTCAAAGCTTTAGAATTAGCGCATTACTTTAAAAGATATGTGTGATATTTTCACTTTGTAGAGTTGCCGGTAATGTTGATAAACTGTCCGGAATTAGTTTTGATTATGAATGAAATCAAAAGTGCCTTGCCTTTGAGCTCTTCTGCCACTGTCTGTGTTGTTGTGTGTGAAAAGCAAGTGACATTTCTTTGCAGCAGCCAGCAGGGTGCATAAAGACAAAAGCTCTGGCTTTTGTTGTTTGTTTTGGGTTTGTGATTGCCTTTGAATTTACTCAGAATCCCCTGCGGTGCTTAAGCTTGAAACTGGCTTATCAGTTGCCGACAGCGTACTGAGTCAAGACTAAAAGTTAATGGTTAATTGTAACTTCTGCTAAAATTTTTAGTGGTTTATCGGTTTTGAGTTATAAAAGTTAATGTTTCAGTTAGTGGATTAGCGGTTATCAAAGCTAACTTTTCGGTTTGCTGTGCGCACCACTGGTGGTAAAACTAATAATAACTGAAGCCCACAGAATTGTAGCTCAGTGCTCTGCCATACTAGGTACTTGAATTTATGAAATTTCAGTGGTACTGTCTTATGCCATTAAATACCTGAATAAAAAAAAACAAAAAAACAAATCGATCAGGCTCACCAATTATAAACACCCCCCCCACACACACACATACGAGGTCTGTCAATAAAGTATAGGTCCTTTTTATTTTTTTCAAAAACTATATGGATTTCATTCATATGTTTTTACGTCAGACATGCTTGAACCCTCGTGCGCATGCGTGAGTTTTTCCACGCCTGTCGGTGACGTCATTCGCCTGTGAGCACTCCTTGTGGGAGGAGTCGTCCAGCCCCTCGTCGTAATTCCTTTGTCTGAGAAGTTGCTGAGAGACTGGCGCTTTGTTTGATAAAATTTTTTTCTAAACCTGTGAGACACATCGAAGTGGACACGGTTCGAAAAATTAAGCTGGTTTTCAGTGAAACTTTTAATGGCTGATGAGAGATTTTGAGGTGATACTGTCGCTTTAAGGACTTCCCATGGTGCGAGACGTCGCGCAGCGCTCTCAGGCGCCGTCGTGAGCCTGTTTCAAGCTGAAAACCTCCACATTTCAGGCTCTATTGATCCAGGACGTCGTGAGAGAACAGAGAAGTTTCAGAAGAAGTCGGTTTCAGCATTTTATCCGGATATTCCACTGTTAAAGGAGATTTTTTTAATGAAGGGGCTGGACGACTCCTCCCACAAGGAGTGTTCACAGGCGGATGACGTCACCGACAGGCGTGGAAAAACTCACGCATGCGCACGAGGGTTTAAGCATGTCTGACGTAAAAACATATGACTGAAATCCATATAGTTTTTGAAAAAAATAAAAAGGACCTATACTTTATTGACAGACCTCGTACACACACACTGTAACAATCTATAGCAAATCAGTTGATCGAGTTTTACTGCAGATTTGAAAAACAATGGGACAGTCCGATTACCATTTCCAGTGACCATCATAAGTTCCAACCCACCAGCACCTCCTCCTCCATGCCTCTCTCCATCCATGAGAGAGATGTCAACAGGCTCTTCAAGAGACAGGACCCATGCAAAGCAGCCGGACCTGACTCTGTCTCCCCATTCCTGTTGACGAACTGTGCAGACCAACTGTCCCCAGTGTTCACAGACATCTTCAACACCTCACTGGAGACATGCCAGGTGCCAGCATGCTTCAAAGCCTCCACCATCATCCCCATCCCCATAACACAAAGAACTGCAGATCTTAATGACTACAGACCCATCGCCCTGACCTCTGTGGTGATGAAGACCTTCGAGCACCTTGTCCTCACACCCCTCAAGGCCATCTCTGACCCACACCTAGATCCCCTACAATTTGCCTACAGAGCCAACAGGTCTGTTGACAATGCTGTCAACACGGCCCTCCACTTCATCCTCCAGCATCTGAACTCCCCAGGAACCTACGCCAGGATTCTGTTTGTGGACTTCAGCTCTGCTTTCAGCATGATCATTCCAGCCCTGCTGCTTGACATCCGCTCTCAGCTTGGCGTGCTGACATTTTTCCACTTCATGCACATCTTTATATGGTGCGCTTCCATTGCCCGAAGTTTCATTAAAACACACACACACACACACACACACACAAACAAAATTGTCTATATTGTCAAACCTTTATGGCTGCATGTGATGCAGGGCTATGACACAAATATACAACGCATCAAAATTTTGACCCTGTTAAAAATCCTTTATTAATTGCATACAAGCTACCTCGCATCCAGAAACTATTCACAGCGCTTCACTTTTTTCACATTTTGTTCTGTTATGGCCTTATTCCAAAATAAAGTAAATTAATTTTTCCCCTCAAAATTCTACTCACAACAACCCATAATGACAAAATGAAAAAAGTTTTAGTTTAAATTTTTTTTGCAAATGTATTAAAAATAAAAACTAAGAAATCACATGTACATAAATATTCACACCCTTTGCTCTATACTTTGTTGATGCACCTTTGGCAGCAATTACAGCCTCAAGTCTTCTGGAATATGATGACACAACCTTGGTGCACCTATCTTTGGGTGGTGTTGCCCATTCCTCTTTCCAACACCTCTCAACCTCCATGAAGTTGGATGAGGAGCGTCAGTTCACAGCCATTTTCAGATCTCTCCAGAGATGTTTAATCGGATTCAGGTCTGGGCTCTGGCTGAGCCACTCAAAGACATTCACAGAGCTGTCCTGAAGCCACTCCTTTGATATCTTGGCTGTGTGCTTAGGATCATTGTCCTGCTGAAAGATGAACCTGGCGTCACCCCAGTCTGAGGTCAAGAGCGCTCTGGAGCAGGTTTTCATCCAGGATGTCTCTGTACATTACTGCATTCATCTTTCCCTCAATCCTGACAAGTCTTCCAGTTCCTGCCGCTGAAAAACTTTCCCACAGCATGATACTGGCAAAACCATGCTTCACTCTACAGATGGTGCCTGGTTTCCTCCAAACATGACGCCTGGCATTCACACCATAAAGCTCAATCTTTGTCTCATCAGACTAGAGAATTATGTTTGTCATGGTCTGAGAGTTCTTCAGGTGCCTTTTGGCAAACTCCAGGCAGGCTGCCATGTGCCTTTTACTAAGGAGTGGTTTCTGTCTGGCCACTGTACCATACAGGACTGATTGGTGGATTGCTGCAGAGATTGTTGTCCTTCTGGAAGGTTCTCCTGTCTCCACAGAGGAATGCTGGAGCTCTAACAGAATGACCATCGGGTTCTTAATCACCTCCCTGACAAAGACCCTTCTCCCCCGATCGCTCAGTTTTGACAGGCGGCCTGCTCTAAGAGGAGTGCTGTTGGATCCGAACTTCTTCAGGCCTGATTGGTGGATTGCTGCAGAGATGGTTGTTCTTCTGGAAGGTTCGCCTTTCTCCACAGAGGAATGCTGGACCTCTGCACCCAGCTCTAGGAAGAGTCCTGGTGGATCCATAATTCTTCCATGATGGAGTCCAGTGTACTATTGGGCCCTTCAAACCAGCAGAAATTTTCTGTGCCCTTCCCAGATTTGCGCCTAGAGACAGTCCTGTCTCAGAGGTCTACAGACAATTCCTTTGACGTCATGCTTGGTTTAAGCTTTGACATGCACTGTCAACTGTGGGACCTTATATGAAAATTCAGTAAAGTATGTCTTCTATAATAAATTACAATTCTAAGGTAGAACTCTACTAGTGTATACTAAGGTATATTTAAATATCTAAAAAAAAAAAAAAGAGTAGAGTAGAGTCACTTAGGTGTCTGGTCTTGAGAACCAGGGATGGTAGACAGGTGTGTGCCTTTCCAAATCATGTCCAATCAACTGAATTTACCCCAGATAAACTCAAATTAAACATCCCAAAGATGATCAGTGGAAACAGGAAGCACCTGAGCTCCATTTTGTGCTTCATGGCAAAGGCTGTGAATACTTACGTACACGTGACTTTTTAATTTTTAATAAATTTCCAAAAGAAAAACTTTTTTTCACATTGTCATTATGGGGTATTGTGTGTAGAATTTTGAGGGAAAAAATGAATTTCATCCATTTTTGAATAAGGCTGTAGACATAAAAAATGTGCAGCACTGTGAATCCATTCCAGATACACTGTAAACTGAATGCTGTAATTTGCTTACACCAATTAAGGGTCACAGGGGGCTGGAGACTAGCCCAACAATCATAGGACACAAGGCAGGGTATACCCAGGACAGGACACCAGTCTGTTGCAAGGCCACATATAGACAGCCAAACACATTCACAACCACACACAATTTAAAGTTTTCAACTCACTTATCTTGCATGTCTTTGGATATGGGATGAAGCTGGAGCACCCGGAGGGAACCCACACAAATACAGGGAGAACACAGGTAGGAATCCATCCCATGACCTTCTTGCTGTGAACAGTGCTAACCACTAATCCACCATACTGCCCCTGATGACTGTTATTGCTAAATACTAAATATGTCACAATTCCGGGAACCCACACTGAATCTGACCTACGAAGCCAAATATAGATGGATGCGGCCAAGGATTATTTTTCAATATATACTACTAATATACTGCTATGATTACCTTCACCAAACAAGGGGTGGAGATAACAACCCAGGGTGGACTGTGTGTGTCTGTCTGCCTGTGAACATAATAGCTTAAATAGGACAGAGTTTGACAAAATTTTGTGGAGAAATTATCCTTGGCTCAAAGAAAACCATTAAAATTAAGTATCTGATAGATGTCTTGTGTTTAAAATCCCTCCTCTCTTAGTTGGTTGAGATGAAACTGCATTAGATTTTACAGGCCATAACACAAGTAGATGCCAGTTACAGACGTTTGTTTCAATATTCGGCAATTAATGCACCCATGAAAGGAATTACATTTTTTTCAGATAGGAATATTATTCTATCGAACATTGCACTCCAGACGATGGCAGTGATGCACTTAAAAGCTATTTGTCAACTGCTATTACAGGAACGAAGAAGAAAGTGGGCGGGGCAGGTTTCTGAAGCTTCGAATGTGTTTGAGCCAATGTATCGAAAATGTTTGTTCCTAATGATGTCCACACACACAAATTTTAGATTAATAAACACATGAAATGTAGATTTAAGTTTACCTTTTGGCTTCTGGTAAAATGTAGCTGAAATTCTGTGTATTCTGTTTTATGAAGTTCTTCTTTTCCTATCAGCCTGTTTTTTGTTTTGTTTTTTACACGAGCCTGTTGTTTTCAGTGAAATGTTCTCATATTCATGCTCTGTCTTACACGTATTAAAACAACAACTTTTGGGATTGTATCATATTTTCGGTGTCGTCTTTTTAAAGTATTTGTTTTTGATTGTCAATGTGTTTGTTGTTTTAATTGCCGTTGTGATTATGTGTGTGTGCATTGTTGTGGGTTTTTATTATTACTGTTCGGCGCTGCTGATTTGTTAAATTTATTATAATAATAATAATAATAATTATTATTGTTGTTGGTATTTGAAACACGCTAGATCATGTTGAAATATGCGCATTATAAGACACGCTTTCGAGCCATGGTACGGATCACGGATCTGAATCGTTCCATAGAATTATATAGAAAACTCCATAGTTCGTTCAGATTATTGTTTCAGAGATTCCATGGTACGGGTTCGAAGCTTCATCGGAAAGTGTCGTTGGTTTTCGGCACTCGTATCGAGACTAGATACTACGGTCCAGGATTACGTGCAAACATGGCGGAGGTAAGAAAGTGAAATAATAAATATTCCGGAAAAAATACAACAACAATTCAGTGTGTTGTAACATATGTAGCTTTTTTTGTTTGTTTGTTTCTAGTTTTAAAATAGGAAAATGTGGGTGTGGTGTTGTTTCTATGTAGTTGTCCTTTCTTCATAAAATCATGTTTGGAAAACTTCGGGCTGAGCTAACATTAGCAGTGCTAACTGCCGTGTTTGCGATTTGTTATTTTGCGTTTTAATTTTTAAACCACTGGGCCACTATCGAACTTAATGCGTTATATGGCGGTGCCATTGTGGGCCGAAATATTTGGCCCGTTGTTTGTAGTCTGGTTTTATCAAGCTTAACATAAAGGCGTTAGCTAAATGATATAAAGGAGAATTAGCTGACAAGTTATGATGTCGCCACTGAAGTGAATTAATGTCGCTACACAGCCCTACCTGTAGCATTAACATCGTTTTTATGTCCTATAAGGTTCGCTGTAGAATGAGCTTTAAACGATGTGTTTACGCGCCGTTTTTTTTTTTTTGTTGTTTTTTTTTAATACTGTCTGGTTTGGCGCTTCTTTGTTTTCTCTTATTTGGTTTCTCCAGGCAGCCTAACATTGATTTTTTTTTTTTAAATAAAGAATGTGAAATATATCAAATTGTTTTTCCTTTCTGTTTTCTAGGCCTCCTTTGGGAATTCGAGCCCAGGTATGTTACATGTTTGAGCCTTTCTGATGATTCTTAGTTTCATTAAGCCGAGGCTTTATCTAAAGATGTGTGAAGTTACTTGAGGTAGACCATTCTTAGACTACACATTCATCAAAAACATTAGCATGATTTTCCCCATGTTGATAAGAATCAGGGTGATCAGATAGAGGAATTGAGCAAGAAAAAAACAACAATATTCAGTCTGGAGTACTATGAAGTAAAATGTGTAAATCATATATGCAACTCAGACTCATGTCTTGAGAGGAGCCTCTCCCATTCTCATTGAATGTTTCAAAATTTGATAATGATAAAAAAAAAAAAAAAAATCCCCTACACTCATGCTACACTTTATATGGAGAAAAAAATTTGACTTAATTCACCAAGTGGCAAAAATCATTCTTTGTTAGCTGCTTTATGGTAACTAATGAGGAACACGTTTAGTGCATTGTTGCAATTTTCGATACACATTAATTTATCAGTGCATGAATTTTATCAATGCAAACACCAAGATTCTGTCATCACCAATACTTTTGGTTTTGATGTCAACCACCCATCCATTTGTGAAATATTTTTGGGCTTCCAAGGCTCTGTAATCCATTTACTTGCCAGTGTAGAAACTCATTTCCAGAGCAAGGAAGTTAAAAATGTTTCTTTGGCAAATTTACACAGCCAACATCTATCACTGACAAAGAATAGGGGTCACTACCACTAATCTTTCTGTTTTTTAACGCTCTCTGCTTTCATAAAGAAAGTTTTTAAATCACAAACTTACCTGCATGTGGCACCATTGCTGGTAAATAAGCATTTGTTGGGGTCCGTGTATGGTGTTCGCGTGACAACAAATAACTTGAAATAGGGCTGCAGCTATCGATTATTTTAGTAATCAAGTATTCTATCGATTATTGTGACGAATAATCAAGAAATTGGATTAAAAGTACTTTTGCGTTTTTAAACAACATCAATAGTCCAGGGCTCTCCCTAAGCAATGGGACAGTGTCTCTGCACCAAAATCTTAGTAAATCAGAAGAGACACGCACATCCAAGATGTAAAAAAAAAAAGGCGTGCTGGATCAAAAAGAGACATCAAAGCAAAAATCTGGACAACCTGAGCGCTCCCATGCAAAAAGCTTTATTTAGACACAAATAGCAAAATAGCTGCGCCAAAATCTTGACATTTTGCTGAAATGGCAATGGGAAATGGTTTCTGTTTTGTTTTTTTTCCCTAGCTTATAAAATTTAACCTTTTTTATGTTGGTGGACTGGTTTCTAAGATATATCTGTGCTCTGCTTTGCTTCAGATACTTACAAAATCTATTTTTGATTATCCCACATCTGACTTCTAGTCCAGGTTCATGGCCTCGGTATATAGTCTAAATTCCTTGAAAGCATACCTGTTGCTGTTGACATTCACTGTTAGTGTCAAACTCTCTGGATGGATGCTTCACACCTTCCATTACCATGTTTCTTTTCACAATTTTCTTTGCTCATTTTAGTTTCATTTTGAGGCTACTGCCATCTGCGCTTCTTCTGTCAGGTTTATTGCACAAGAAGTGCAAACTTGAGCTCACAGCAGCTTGGCTTCTCACAATACTCTGTAATATGAAAATTTACAGGGTGATTCCATAATTTATTCCTCAGAATTGAGTGAGTCCATATTTTTTTCCTCTGCTTGGTCTAAAAAAGTAACCGTTACTGACTGCCACAATCTTTTTTTCTTGATTTCTTATAGTGTTTCTTAAAGCCAGAAAGTTTCCATTTGAAATGACTTTAGTTTTGTGTCATGTCTGTGATCTGCTTTTTTTCTCCAAAATTAAACAACTGAATGAACATCCTCCGAGGCCGGTGATTCCATAATTTTTGCAAGGGGTTGTATTATCTGCAAGTAAAAGTTGTATTGCAGAGACAGACACTGCCAACAGGAACCGGCTGCGAGCATCATACATGGTCAGCTATAGAGTTGCTAAAACTAACAGGCCACACACTATAGTGGAGGATTTAATACTCCCTGCTGCCTCAGATATGGTTGGAGCAATGTTGGGGGGAAAAGGCAAAAAAGACTATACGGACTATCCCGTCATCGAACAACACAGTTTCTCGACGCATCAGTGCTATGGCTGAGGACGTTTTGAAACAGCTTCTTCAGCGGGTAAAAGGCAGCGAGTATTACGCTCTACAGCTGGATGAGTCCACAGATGTTGCTGGCCTTGCACACCTCCTTGTATACGTGCGTTACATACATGAAGGGACAGTAACAGAGGACATGCTCTTTTGTAAACCTCTTGAGGAAAGGACCACTGCACTTGACATTTTTCAAAAGCTGGATAACTTTGTGAACACAAACGGTCTAATGTGGGATAGATGTGTGGGTATATGCACAGATGGCGCACGGGCAATGACAGGTAGACATGGGGGTGTGGTGACACGCATTCAAGCAGTGGCACCAGATGCCACATGGGTACACTGCAGCATCCACCGTGAGGCGCTGGCTGCAAAGGGAATACCTGCTCACCTCAAGAATGTTTTGGACATCACCATAAAGATGGTCAACTTTGTGAAAGCCAGGCCCATGAACTCGTGCTTGTTTGCTGCGTTGTGTAATGAAATGGGCAGTGAGTATGAGACGCTGTTATTACACACAGAGGTGCGCTGGCTTTCAAGAGGCAGGGTATTAACTCGCTTTTTTGAGTTGAGAGATGAACTTAAAGTTTTCTTCAGTAAACATGATTTTGCTCTGTCAGAACATTTGCACAACGAAGAATTTCTCACTAGTCTGGCTTATCTTTGTGACATTTTTTCACATCTGAATGAATTAAATCTTGGATTACAAGGGCTAACTGTAACAATATTCAATGTTCAAGATAAAATTGAGGCCATGATCAAAAAGGTAAAACTCTGGATAAACTCCCTTGAGTCAAACAATACTGAAGTTTTCCCAGTGTTGCATGAGTTTTTGTGCTCAAACGAACTCAGACTGAGAGGCTGCGTGAAAGCAGAGATGAAGGCGCACCTTGGCGCACTGTCTGCAGAGCTGCGCAGATATTTTCCTGAGGCGGACGGGTCAAACGAGTGGATACGTCATCCATTTAGTGCTGTGACCACGTCTTTATCAACAGCGGAACAGGAGAGCCTTATTGACATTGCAACAGATGGATCGCTAAAAGTAGAATTTAATCAGAAGACACTGACTGACTTTTGGATTGGCCTGCGCGTGGAGCAACCTGCACTTGCAAAGCGCGCTATTAAGACTGTCATGCCATTCGCAACTACGTATTTGTGTGAAAGTGGATTTTCCACACTGACGAACATGAAAACAAAATACAGAGCCAGACTTAATGTTGAAAATGACTTGAGACGCAGCCTTTCACGCATTGAGCCTAACATTACTGAGCTGTGTGCATACAGTCAAGCCCACGCTTCACATTAAACATTGGAGTTTTCCATTGCATTATAATTGTTCACATTGTGGTTTAAATTGTTTTAATTAAGGCAGATACTGAAATGAGGCTTCAGTAGATTTTGTTAATCAGTGCCTCAAAGGTTCAGCCCACTAAATTTGAAGTTAATAAAACATTTGTTATTCTAATAAATGATACACACAAATGTGTCTGTATATTGTGGTATATATATGATGTAATTTTATGTGGATGATAAAACTTAAATGACATGTGAAGTCCGCCGGTGACGGGGTACATGACTGAAAAAGGGTACTTGTCTTGAAAAAGTTTGGGAACCACTGGTCTACTCCATACAGATTTACCATAGAGTGCCATACTGTTCGTATTTCTTCATAATTAATGTAAATAAAGTCCAAGACATATTCAGTGACTTGGAAATGTTCATGTATCCACCCTCTGACTTGTCTGAATAAAATTGTCAATAAAACTGATTATTTACAGGTATTATACCAAAGTCTTCCATAACATATGCAACCCATCATCTTGGCTTTTATATTTTTAATTCATTGATATCAAGTTATAGAGATATGCATTCAGTTTGAGTTTAAGGAAGATAATTTTAGATTTATTTATTTTTTTTTTATTTCTTGTATTTGAAATGGCATAAACACATTAAAATGTGTGAAATATCGTGTTCCAATACTTTTGGAGGGCGCTGTATATACATTAAATGTCTTGAGACACATTCCAAGCAGCCCTTTATGCAGTCATTCATGGTTACTGCAGAAAATAACAGTAGAAGAAGCTACAGCACTACCTGCTGGATGAAAGTTGACAGCATTTAAAAGCTGTGTACTGCTTCACTTTCAGTGCTTACTACTACAATTCATTCATTCATTTTCAACTGCTTATCTGGGTCTGGGTCACATTGGCAGCAGAGTAAGCAGCTCACCTCACACTTCCCTATCCTCGGCTAAGTCCTGTAACTCTTCCCAGGGGAACCCAAGGCGTTTCCAAGCTATTATTATTATTACCATATTATCGTTCTTATTATAAGAAAGGAATCCCGTGGGATGGGATATGAACTATCACGTGGTCTATTTTTCTGATATTCAAAGGTTTATATCAGCAATAGATGGATCAACATCAATGAAACCTGCCTCGTATATATGAAAAATGCTTATTTTTCATTTGTATGTCAGTCTTTCACAGGTTTCTGTAAGGAAAGGCTTTATAGATTATTTCCATTTTTGCCTGCTTGTCACATTATGTGAATTTGCAACCATTCTGTCTTTTGTTGCTTGTCTAGGAGGTTCAACACACTCTGATGACCGTGATTTTGATCCATCAGCAGAGATGCTTGTTCATGACTTTGATGATGAACGCACCCTTGAAGAAGAAGAAATGTTGGAAGCAGCAGATGAGACAAATGGCAATGAAATTGAAGATCTTGCACGAGTGAGTGTCAGGCTTTAAGTGCATTTTAATAGTTTTGTTATGGCTGTGTGGTAAGAATTTGCTGTATAAACTGCGGAGCAAATTCTGGTCATAAACTCTATACCTGAAGATCACACGTATTGTATATTGTCTTCCTTACCTGCTTTACTTAAAGCTAATTACCTTAGTCAGGTCTGTTTACTGAATAATCATCTTGCAGACACCAGGCCCACAGAAGACCACATGGTAAGCTTTGATGGTCTCAGATGAAGCCTGCCGTGAAGAACAAATGTTGTAGTTCCTTAACTGGCTGCTTGGGACTGGCTCCAAAAGCGAGCAGGTTTCCATTCAAGTCCATGTTAAAATGTCCAACTTTAGAGCAGAAATAAACCTATTTACAGATTTGTACAAAAGGGGTGGTGGACAGGTGGTTAAGTGCGGTTGTTGCCAAGTTCCCATTTCGAGACCTCCCCCATTCTCCACATAATATGGAGTTGTGTCAGGAAGGGCATCTGGTGTAAATCTTATGCAAAATCAACATGCAGATTCACCTGGGATCTGCTGTGTTGACCCTGAGTGAAACAAGGGAGAAGCTGAAGGGACTTACTTACAGCTTGGTACAAAAAATGGTTTTTGGTCTCTGTAGATAGTTTCCCCCTCCATGACAACTGTAGTTTTTTTTTTTTTTTTTTCCCCGTCTTCCTAGTTGAAGATGTTTTAAGCCATAAAGTTAGGCATGATTAAAGGCATAGTCACTTAAAGTGACCCAAAATGTTTTTACTAATTTTCCTACCTTGTGGGTTTAATTTAATGGGGAACGTATTACGGGACTGAGACAAGTGTCTTGACATGCATCAAGAGTAGGGATGGGTATCGATAAGATTATATCGATACCGTTAGCAATTCCGCTCATCAATCCGATTCCTTATCGATACCTCTTGTGAATTGTTTTGTGTACTAAAAGTAGGCTTTACAGGTTTTCTATATCAGCGGGTCAAAGAGCTTTTTCTTATCGTGCACCCGCTCTGTGGAACGGTCTTCCTGCGACCGTGAGGCAGTCGGAGTCCATGGACATTTTTAAGTCAAGACCTAAAGCCTATTTTTATTCTTTTATGAATAGTTTTTATTTTTTTTATCTGTTTTCTTCTTTTACTTCTGTATTTGATTTTTTTTTTATTTTTATTTATTTAATTTTTTATGTTGAACTGTTCTATGTGAGGCACTTTGAGACGGCTTTTGTTGCGATTTGGCGCTTTATAAGCCAATTAAATTGAAATTGAACAACATTTTATTGAGTCTTAAAATAAATAAATATGAAATTGGTCACTGGATCCTTAAACTTTGGACATAAACTCTACATGGTGGATCCTTGATCTCTGGACATAAATAGAAATTAAAAAAAATCTGTAGTTCTTGTCAAAAGCATTTCCTTTCAGACATTATTGGCATGAATGTCTTTCCATACATCTGCGCTCGGCTCTTGCAGCTGCTCATCCTGACGTGCAGGATGTAAATTTATAAAGAATGCAGGACGTCTCATTTTGGGAGGAAAAAAATTATTTAGTCGATTGTAGTTTCTTGTCTGTATTACGTTTGTAAGAGGTGTCATTTTATTTAAAGCGGTGATTCATTTTGAAGTTATTAAATCTGATGGGACTCTGTCTCAGCCGAGAGACGTGCAGTGTTTGGATGTGTGCCAACGGAATGGAGGATGATTCTCGTTTCTTGACTACAACAGGACATGAGTCCCAGTTAGTGACTTTATTCCACACAAAAGTGACTCAATATTTGAATGGCTTTGAGTGGGGTTAAGAAGTGGACTTGCCGTTTCTGAAGAGCAGCGAATCAAAGAACCAATGAGCTAGTGGATCGAAGCATTGCTTCATGCTTCAAAGTGGTGTCGAGATGCAGAAACGGTTGATTACAGAGCCGCTGCAGGGTCTAATCAGCGTAGAGGAATGATCACTTTCCCGACAAACACCCTCAAAACAACGACAGCTCTGAAAGACCGATAAGGGAATCGTTAAGCAAAAAGGCTATTGATATCAGTGGATCGAATAATTTATTAATGATACTCAAAGAACTGGTTCTCGATACCCAACCCTAATCAAGAGTGAGTCATAGGCAGATGTAACAGAGAATCCGGTCATTTTTCAAAAAAAAAGTTCAGACTCCAATAATAAATAAAACAAACATAACGTAAGTTATTTATTCTTTCTGTGCGGCACGGTATCAAATGACCCAAGGACTGGTACCGGTCCGCGACCCGGGAGTTAGAGACCTCTGACGTACAATGACAGCGTCTGAACCTAGTGCTTCTGCCTCTCATAACGGCTAGCTCAGTCTCAGCTCTCTACGTGTGGTGGTTGTTGTGGAGGCTGTGTGAGCATTTTATGACAAATGTCTGCAATAATATGACTTGCTATATAGTAAAATGTCCTAATGGATCATCTAAGATGTCCCTGCTGCAATATTTGCGCTGAGGGAAACTCATCTTATCTGATGTTGTATGCTTAACAGATTATACTTTTAGCAGCCTGATCTGTTAGGTCCCCATTAATACTCGATTACTGAGAAAATAAGCATCCTATAACCTTTTGCTCAGATGATTTTGCAGAGTAAAATATGCTCAGCCAGGATAACATTTGGTCGCAGTCCAAATAGAGTTAAATATACTCTATCACAGTGCTAAATCTGGCTGGGAAAATATCAGACCAGTAATCAGCCGATCATAGCACGCGTAGCGTCACAGCCAAAAACATCCAGCATGTTTATAGAAATCAGATATTGATGTGAAAAAAGCTTGTGCTTCATTTTGAAGGGCACATAAATTTTCAGTGTCCCACAAATGCTGACGTCCACACGGGATGGAAAAATCATTTATATAAGTGAATAAGAATCAAATTTAAACCCAAATTGGTGTTCCTGAGAACTAAAAGTGATATTGGTGTCTTAATGAACAGTAGGTGCAGCTTGTGTTTTATTTTTGTTTATATTTAGACACTATCAGCTGTTATAAAAGCACAGATGGCTGAAGTCAAATGTTGTGTAATGTAATGTGTGGTTGCCATTAATTTTCAATGTAATGTTGTGTACAATGACTGTGTATTATAGTTCTGTCATCTTGCCAATATGGGAATTTTTTTTTTTTTTTTATTTATTTATTTTTTTTTGTCTAAAATTAGCACAAAAATGGAACTACATGACACTGATCATAAAGATTCCAAAAAAAGGTATAGTTTGGGCTATCTGTGCCTGAATGAACTGAAACTGACCTTTGTCACCGTTCTGCTTTTACCTCATAACTCCATAACATTGTCCAAACTATACCGTTTGGAATCTTTATGATCAGGCAAATAATGTGGTGTAGTTTTCTATATGGTTGGAGCATCTTTTAATTTTGACCCCTGTGTAATTCTTCAATTGAACCCTACCTGGCTGTCTATTGAAAATTCAAGTGGCTAATCAGTTTTTTTCAGTTCATGTCTGTGGATTATTTGTGCCAAATTTGATGTTTGTATCACCATTTGCAGGATTCCACTCTAAATATTCTCTTATCTGCTGCACTATATATGAGATGTAAGATGCTGCTCCTCACTTTCTCAAATGCCCTCAAAAGTATTGGAACACTTGGTATTTTGCACATTTTAATTCTAAAATTATCTTCCTTAACTCAGACTGAAAGCAAATCTCTACAACTTGATATAAATTAATTAAAAATAAAAATCCAGGTTCCTGATGAAGTGGTGTAGAGGAGGATTGTCTTAAAAAGCCAGAAGCTGAAAGGTTTCTGCCATGCTTATGCTCCCCTGAAGCATTTACTCAAAATAAAGTCTGAAGGACCTAAATGACATGGTGAGAAGCTGACGAGCTTCGCGTGTTCATGTCCGCGACATGAAATATTTCAAAATTTTCTATGATAGCTATGGTCACATTAGCTACATACAAGTGACAGAGGCAAAGGGGGATAAGCAGTCTGTATTTGTTGCTTGATGGGTGTTCCCGAGGTGTGGCCAGCTCTTGGTTACTTGCCGTTAATATTTAGTATTTAGTGATAGATTATAAAGGACGGGAAAACCTGCTAGTGTCACTGAGTTTTTACTCCTTGACTGCTTAACTTAACCAAACTTCACCTGATTTATTTCAGTCCAGTGTCTTTCACAGTGATGTTCCTGTATCGCTAGTTAGCATGCTAACATCTCTGTACAATGTCTTGTAAATCACTTCAGAGACATTATCTGATGACAAAAACAGTGTGTTTAGATTTAGAAGTGTTTGTTTCTCACTCGCCTTTACAAAATATATGAAGGGAAACAGCTGTTTCCCTCTTGGATTATTTTGTTCAAAGAAAAACCAGTTGACATCACACTGCCAATTTCACTCAAATTTGCAGTCGCTGTGTCACATCACTCAGTATTTGCATGAAATAGACTTCTCATTTATTTTGGTCCCAATTTGCTGGCGGCATAGCGACCATTGTTTCTTGTTGATACAAAACAGCCACTCCAATTGAAGATTAATGGCAAATCATTGCTTTATCTTTGCCACTTGCTGTCACTTGTAGCTAATGTGGCTGTACGGTTGCAGTCATGGGAGCACATCCAAATCCTAAATTTTAAAAGATTGGCTTTTGACATCCATGTTGAAATTTATTTACTTATTTTGGGGGTTTGACAAAATGTGTTCTTTTATGAATTGAAGAAGCTGTATCTCCAGCCTGCTTGTATTACTTACGTACCGTATTTGCTCTAACAAATGCTCCCTCTCGAATACCCCCACACAGTTTTTTCATCACATTACATTAAATTGTAAAATCCTGGGAGAACAGAGGAAAATTAAATAGTCCTACCTCATTGCCAAGGAATTTCATCGTCTGTTCTGATTTCCATGTTGCTTATGCAACTGCAGTGCCTCGTGTTTTAGACCCTTCCCTACCATGCGAACGGCTGTCGTCGTCTCCCCCCCCACCAGGCTGCCATTTTGCTGTTTTGACCAGGGTTGCAAGCTTATCCTTGTTCCTACACCACTCCCGGACGTGTTTCCTGTTGACTGGGTTGCATGGTGCTTCCTCTTCTTTTCGGCTTCTTTCACAACTTTTAGCTTGAATGCTGCAGAGTAAAAATGTTTACGCAGAGCCATATTATGTAATTGTGTAGCAGCTACTGCATGCAGAAAAACATTTATTTCGAGTCTGCGCTGCTTCTCTTGCATGCAGTACGTATGTACCGTAAGGCCGTACTGTATACAGCGTGCAGGTGTATGCAGACGATCAGCAGTAAACGCCCCCATTCATGAAAATTTCACACCTCGAGGCATTTGTTAGAGTACATACCATATGTTGCAACCTGAACTTTTATTTTGTAGTTCAGAATGTATTTCTTTCTTGTATAGGAAGGAGAGATGCCCATTCATGAGCTGCTGAGTTTGTATGGTTATAGAAGTGGTTCGCCTGCAGATGAAGAAGAGGATGAGGAAGAGGAACAAGATGATGAAGAGGATGATGAAGAAGAGGAGGAAGAGGAGGATGTGGACAATGATGAAAGTAGCAGAAGTACCGGAGAACTAAAAAGAACAGAGGTCTGCTGTTGTTTCATTAATGTTGATGTGAGATGGTGCTAATAATGAATTTGAAGACAGTTGCAGAGAAGAGATACATTTCTGTGGTTCTGTTTCCATGTTGTGTAGTTTTATTCATTTTCATTAATTTCTCCCTCTTTTTTGTTGTTTGTATCTATATTATAATAGCCAAGTGGCCTCTGTGTTTGTGTATGCATGCTTGTGTATGGTTTCGATCACGGACAAACTGGGGAGAGCTGACATTTACCGTTTGGTATGCTTATGTGCTTTGGGTCAAGGATGAATGCTGCGAAAACAGAAGTTGACAGGACTAATATTTTATCACTGTTGTTACTGTTACTGTTGTTAGATAAAATCTAACAATAGACGTCGGGCTGAAATGCACCATGGGAGTTCGGGTTATGGGGTTTTAAAGGTTGTTGTGCTTCATGTTAGTTTAACAATGTTAGTTTCATTGATTTATTGTTTTTGTAGTTCAATTTAATTGTCATGTTGCCATTACCATGACTGAGAAGTATACTGCATTTGATGCCTTCCGCCATCATCTCTGTGAGTGTGTAAAAATAAAAACACCTGCTTACAGCAGAATGCAGAAAAAACAAAAAGCTCTGCACGTGTGCGTGTAACTTAGATCGTGGACAAACTGGGGAGAGCTAACATTTGCCGTTTGCTATGTTTAAGTATTTTGGGTCAAGGATGAATGCCACCAAAATGGAACGTTGATAGGACTGTTATTAACTACGGATATTAGCTAACAACACTGAACAATGGATGTTGATAATTACGTTCTGGACTCATGCCATTCCAGTAGGTGGCGATAAATCGACTATATTTTAAAACCATGCGTGCATGTGTGATTTCATTTAGTAAGTTCAATCTAAGTACATAATTGTAAATATGATAAAAATACATGGATGACACAAGAAAGTGGAAACACTTATTTTCATTGTGGTCTGTTTAAAAATCAAATGACAAATAGAAGTTAGAATAATAATAAAACAAGAATCAATCTCAATTTATTTATAAAGCACTTTAAAATGCACCAACAACCAAAGCGCTGTACACAAAAACAGGCAAGTTAAAATAATTTAATAAATAAAAAGTTACAGTTAAAAGCAAAAACACACACACACACACACACACAAAAAAAGTGTCAAGCTGTTAAAAGCCAAATAGAAAAAAATGTGCTTTAAGAGACGATTTAAAAGCAGAGAGAGAATCAGCCTGCCTAATGTGCAAAGTAAGATCATTCCACAGTCTCGGGCAACGACTGAAAAAGCTCGGTCACCTCTACGCTTCCTCTTTGACCTTGGGATAACCAACAGTGACAAATCAGCTGACCTGAGTGAGCGTGAAGGGGCATATAAATGGAGCAGGTCAGACAGATATAGCGGGGCAAGGCCATGAAGACATTTAAAAACAAATAAAAGAATTTTAAAATCAATTCTAAAACGAACTGGGAGCCAATGAAGTGAGGCCAAAACCGGTGTAATGTGCTCGCACCTTCTAACACCAGCCAAAAGTCGAGCAGCAGCATTCTGCACCATCTGTAGGCGAGTAAGCAGAGTCTGATTCAGCCCAATATAAAGTGCATTGCAATAGTCCAGGCGATTAGTGATAAAAGCATGGATTAAAATCTTAAAATGATGTCGTGAAAGAAATCGTTTCACCTTGGCCAGTTGTCTAAGTTGACAGAAACTAGACTTGACCACTGACCTAATCTGAGCATCGAATTTAAGATCACTGTCCAACTTTACACCCAGGTTTATTGCTGTCTGTGTCAGATACTGACTCATGGGACCCAGATCCGCATTGATTTTGGAAGTGTCACTAGGTCCAAACAGCAACACCTCAGTCTTTTTATCATTCAGGTGTATAAAAGTTATGGACAACCATGCCTTAATCTCACCAATGCACTCTAAAAGATGGTTCGCAGAGTATGCATTTTGCTGCTTCGGTGGCAGGTAAATTTGACAGTCATCAGCATAAAAATGAAAAGAGATATCATGTCTCCTAAAAAATTGATCCCATTGGGAGTAAATACAAAGAAAAAAGAAGCGGACCAAGTATGGAGCCTTGAGGCACCCCACATGCAAGGGGCGCTGCACAAGATTCAGCAGCTCCAATACGGACACAAAAACTTCTCTCTGAATCTAAAACAACACCCTTAATGCCCACCCAGTTTTCCAGGCAAGACAAGATGATCTGATGGTCCACTGTATCGAAGGCCGCTGTTAGATCCAACAGGACCAAAACAACACAGTGACCAGAATCAGTAGCTACACAAATGTCATTAAAAACCCGCAGCAGTGCCGACTCAGTACTGTGACGGGATTTAAAACCAGACTGAAACATCTCCAGGGTGTCATGATTATTAAGAAAAGAACTCAACTGGCAGTATACAATTTTCTCCAAAATTTTAGAGAGAAAAGGAAGTTTGGAAATTGGCCTATAATTGGACAATTCAGAAGAATCCAAGCCAGATTTCTTAATAAGTGGGGTCACCACTGCATTCTTGAAACTGGTAGGCACTATACCATTAACCAAACTCCCATTAATAATATTCAATACATACGGTGCAAACATGGAAAAAGCCTCTTTAAAAAGACGAGGTGGCAAAGGGTCATTTGGAGAACCAGCAGGCTTCATATGACCAATAATATCTCTCAAAGACAGCAAACTGACAGACTCAAACTGGTCAAAAACAGCTGAGCATGTCACAGAGATAGAAGGGTCATAAGCAGGAGAACTAATGAGGGCCCTAATACCAGCAACCTTTTTAAGAAAAAACTCATAAAATTCTCACACAATTCAGTGGAGCTCTCGAGACAATCCATTTGTGGTGCACTTAAAACAGAATTTACAATCTTAAAAAGAACACGAGGATTGTGACAGTTCGAATCAATAACATCAGAAAAGTACTTAAATTTAGCAGCCTTCATAGTTTTCTGATAAAAATGCCAACAGTCACGCAGTAACTGGAAGGACAACTGAGATCTGTCCTTCTTCCACCTTCGCTCAGCTCTCCTACACTCGCGCCTGACAGTGCGCGTAACATTCATCCAAGGCTCAGATCGACGTTTGGAAGATCTAAGTTTCAATGGAGCTACAGTATCTAAGACAGTCTGACAGATCAAGTTGAATTCAGAGGTGAAGGAGTCAACATCTAAATTAAAACCGAGACACTCAGAAGAGCTGATCACAGCGTTAAAAGCAGTGGAGAACTGAGCAGCAGTGGAAGAATTAAGAACACGACCGCGCTGAGTAGGAACACAAGATTTCACCATATGACAAAACGGAGGCATGTCAAAAACAATGGGCATATGGTCCGAAAAAGCAGCATCATAAACCTCTAAATTAGAAACAGTAAAACCAGAAGTTAAAACAAGATCAAGACAAAACAAGAACCTAAACACTTTATAAATTCATGAAGACAATAAATTAACATAAATACACAACAGGAAATAAAAGGCTTGTTATTTTTCTAAAAACTGTTGAGGTCTAAGGTTCTAAAAACATTCTGGACTCAAACTCCATTCCAACTCATTATAGAAACTTTGTATAATTTATTACTACTCTTGAAAAATGTCAGCTACCTGTTTTATAAGCACTACCCAATCCAGAGCCTGTGGATCCCCACAGGCAACGCGCCAGTTCATGTTGAGTTGAATCTGTAGCAAATGTTGTGCACAAAAAGTTCAGAGTCTGCCCTATAATTGATTCTTACACCTGGTGGTCGGTTCCAGGAGGCGTTAAGGCTTAAGATCTTTGCCCATGTTGTCACATGACCCATTAGTCTTTGTGTGGTGTCTTCTGTGAGGCTGCTGTAAACAGCACCATGGATGCAGAACCACAGTCACAATTTTCACAGTATTTCAACAAATTAAACAATATATCGGTTAAGGTCAGATGTCAAAAAAAATTATTGTGTGGAGTAGATCCCTCCTCAAACATATTAGGATATGAGGACAACATTCACAATTATAAGCATCACTTTATTAGTTTTGTTTCACAATTTTGGCTACAATATTCTGACATATTCTTGTTGCAGTACTGAAGAAGCTGAGTGTGGAATTGGAGTGTCTGTGTTTGCGATTGTCCGGGAATAGGTCTAAGATCCAGGCTTTCAATGACTTCCTGGACTTGGCTATCAAAAGCATGCATGCACTGAAAGTGTTCAGCGTGGAGTTACATTCACTTTTCTTGGCAGTGACATTCATGGCTCTTGTAATGAAATGAAAAGTGTGGCTGGAGCAGAATAAAATATTCTTTCCTTCTTGTTTAAGGGTGAAGGAGTGAAAGTCTCACCTGCACAGGGGGATGGGGCCCCGGTGTCCTGTGAGGGCCGCACCCGCTCAGTCAGGTCTCTTGGCACAGTAGAACTTATCCGCCCCCAGAAACTCAAGTACTTTGAAAGTATGAGTCAGCTTCTTTGTGTTTTTGACTTTTGTCTTGAAAGTAAATTGTGATTGTTGTAATAAAAAAATAATTTCCTGTAATTACTGAGACATTTTACTGTGCTTCAGATAATAATGATGCAGAAGATGAATCTGATGAAGATGAGGACTATGTTCCATCTGAAGATTGGAAAAAGGTATGGTAGACCATCATGTCAGTCATAAGTATTGTCACTTCAATGCTTGCATTGCAAAACAATAATAAAAATAAAAATAGATCTAATTTGCATGTAGGTTACAAAGGATTAATTGTTGGGTTTGTCTGATCCTTGTAAATATTGTTTTGAAGTACACAGACAAAACACTGCCTTTCTTTGTATCAAATAGGTGAAAATCAGTTGCTGTCCATCTTTTGGTTGCTTCTGGTTGTTCAGGGTCACCTTAGCAGGCCCAGTCCAGATCCATTTTGTGAATGTAGCAAGTTTTATGCTGAATGCCATTCCTCACGTGACTCCATTTAAACTTGGAGAAACACAGCCGGTGTTCTTTCAAAGTGTTCTCCCAGCCATGAACTAATCAGGGTTATATTAAAGCAAGTTATCTGTTTACATCCAGGCTACTTTGCAGTAAATAATGCGTTTCTCCCTGTGTCCTCTTCTTTGAGATAAAGCATCCATAATTTGCCCGTTAGCCTCTCACTGAAAACAGTGGAACATCCAGACTGTCAATACGGCAAGTCAGTTTTCTCTGTGTACGCATCCAGAAGCGCTGGGCATTGCCACTCCACATTAGTCAGGGCTTCAGTCCCTTCACAAAGGTAGCCATCCGGTTGTTAAGTGTGACGTAACGCATGATGCGATTTTCAACTTCTGGCTCCAAACAAAAAAGGCGCGCTGTCATTAACATTGAGAACTGCACTGAGACGCTCTGATCAGGCTGCACTTACACCGTTGCACACGGACAGCAGCATTAACATCGCAACATAAAACTCTTTGTATATTGTGCCTAAAACTCTCCAGGATATATTAACTGGGTTTTTAGACGTTACTGAGTTTGTTTTACGTAAAAATGTCAGACGCTCAGGTTGTTTCTCCATTATTTTCAATGGGAGTTGCTGCGAGCTGCGATCGCTTCCTATTCATGTCGTTCGGGGAGAAAGTGAAGTTTGCACTTTAACGTCCTGTTTATTGTAATAAATATTTTTTTATTAACAAGCAGACATGTATATTTTATCTGTGCATAATAAAATATGTAAAGTAAAAGAAAAAAGTTTTATTATGTGTTCTGACCATAGAACCAGACGAATGCCGTTAACGGAAGTGGAGGCGGAGAAGGGAGGGACGGAGGTTTACGCACAATGTAAACACAAACTAAACTTAAACTGTAAATCCTTAAAAGGATCAAACAGACGTAACTTTCATTTTAAACTTGGAGGTCTTTGGACCCGGAAACAGATTTATCATGTGATGCGTTACGTCAGCGCTTAACAACCGGATTGTCCTGGAACACTTGTTTCTTGAACAAGAGTCCATCACAATAAACATCGGACCGGGAAAAAGCCGACAAAAACATTGTGAAAATTACTATTTTTTGCTTTTTATGATGTGTTGGGGTCATGGAATTAATTTATTTTAGTTGGGTATTCAATAAACTTTAATAAAAAAATTGTTTAGTTTTCGGTGGGTGTTAAACCAATTTTCTTCAAAATAAGAAGGTGGGCTTGTGCTTACCCTTGGGCCCTCGGGTGCACAAATAGGTTATGTGTATGTGTGTGTGTGTGTGTGTGTGTGTGTGTGTGTGTGTGTGTGTGTGTGTATGTATGTATATATATATATATATATATATATATATATATATATATATATATATATATATATATATATATACACCAGGTCTATTAGATAAGAAACCGACACTTTTTTTTTTTTAACTATATGGATTTGAATGACGTGCGATTACACCAATCATGCTTGAACCCTCGTGCGCATGCGTGAGTTTTTTCACGCGTGTCGGTGACGTCATTTCCCTGTGGGCAGGCCTTGAGTGAGATGTGGTCCAGCCCTCTCGGCTGAATTCCTTTGTTTCATACGCTGCTCGAGACGAAGCGCGTTGCTTTATCAAAATTTTTTCTGGATCTGTGAGGAATATCCGAGTGGACACTATTCGAGAAATTCAGCTGGTTTTCGGTGAAAAGTTTAACGGCTGATGAGAGATTATGGGGTGTTTCTGTCGCTGTAAGGACTTCCCACGGAGCGGGGCATCGCGCAGCGCTTCCAGGCGCCGTCGTCGGCCTGTTTCGACCTGAAAACATCCTAATTTAAGGCTTAATTCACCCAGGATGTCGTGAGAGAACAGAGAAGATTCAGAAGAGGCCGGCATGAGGACTTTATGCGGACATTCCACTGTTTAAGGACATTTTTTAATGAAAGACATGCGCGCAAATTCGCCGAATCGTTTCCGTGACGATTCGGCGAATCTGTGTGCACGTGTTGAAAACCATTTGTAAAATTCAGGCGGCTTTTGCTGGCTTTCAACAAGTGAGTGAGAAATTGTTTAACAGCTTGGGCATGTTCCAACTTGCCTGTTAAGGTTTCCAACGGAGGTGTTTTTCCTGTCGCGACCCCCCGCGGTCGGGTCCGGCCCGACATGCGACTCTGCCCGCACGTTCTTTCATTACAAAATGTCCATTAACAATGGAATGTTTGAATAAACTCCTCATGCCGACTTCTTCTGAAAGTTCTCTGTTCTCAGACGACTTACTGGGTCAACAGAGCCTGAAATGTGGAAGTTTTCAACTTGAAACGGCGAGACGCTGCCGCCTCGAAGCGCAGATCGCCGTCAGGCGCCGTGGGCCGTCCTTACGGCGACACTACCAGACCAAAATCTCTCATCAGCCGTTAAAATTTTTACTGAAAACCAGCTGAATTTATCGAATGGTGTCCACTCAGTTGTGCCTTACAGTTTTGAAAAAATTTTGATCAAACAAAGCAGCAGTCTCTGAGCCATTCCTAAACAATGAAAAAACGACAAGAGGGTGGGCGACTCCTCACTCAAAGACTGCCCACAGGCGAATGACGTAACTGACAGGCGTGAAAAAACTCTCGCATGCCCACGAGGGTTCAAGCATGTCTGATGTAATCACATGTGATTCAAATCCATATGGTTTTTGAAAAAAATAATAAGGTCGGATACTTTTCTAATAGACCTCGTAGTATATATGTGTGTGTATGCGCACACACACAACACCTTATTTTTACAACAGTATGTTACGGGTTATTTATTTAGTTATTTACTAGATTGGAAGGTCAGGCAGCTCAGACTGAAAAATCAAACATTCCTTATTATTAACAAAAATACTTATGACTATTTATTTTGGAATTTCACAAGAATAAAAGCACTAAACAAAATAAACTAATAATAAAACAATAAACGCCAATAATAAAAAGTACACTACAACAATTCACAAAAATCCCAAAGCTGATAATACAAAAAAGGAGTGATTTATACATCTGCTTTTCCTCTTCAAGATGCATTTTTAACAGGTGTCCCTTATACTCCAGAAAATACAGATCTGTACGTATAGTGCATCCAGAAAGTATTCACAATGCTTCACGTTTTCCACATTTTTTTTATGTTACAGCCTCATTCCAAAATGGATGAAATTCATTTTGTTTCCTCAGGATTTTACACAATAATACCATATAATGACAATGTGAAAAAAGGTTGTATTTTTTTAGATTTTTGTACATTTCTTAAAAGTTAAAAAACTAAGACGTTGCACGTATGTATTCACAGCCTTTTGTCATGAAGCTCAAAATTGAGCTCAGGTGCATCCTGTTTCCATGACCATCCTTGAGATGTTTCTGCATCTTAATTGGAGTTCACCTGGTGTAAATTCAGTTGATTGGACATGATATGGAAAGTCACACACCTGTCTACATATAAGGTCCCACAGTTGACAGTGCATGTCAGAGTACAAACCAAGCATGAAGTCAAAGGAATTGTCTGTAGACCTCTGACACAGGATTGTCTCGAGGTACAAATACGGGGAAGGATACAGAAACATTTCTGCTGCTTTGAAGGTCCCAATGAGCACAGTGGTCTCCATCATCTGTAAATGGAAGAGTTCAGATTCACCAGGACTGTTCCTAGAACTGGCCGGCTGCCTAAACTGAGCCATCGGGGGTGAAGGACCTTAGTCAGGGAGGTGACCAAGAACCCGATAGTCACTCTGTCAGAGCTCCAGCATTCCTCTGTGGAGAGAGGAGAAGCTTCCAGAAGGACAACCATCGCTGCAACAATCCACCAATCAGGCCTATATGGTAGAGTGGCCAGACGGAAGCCACTCCTTAGTAAAAGGCACATGGCAGCCCACATGGAGTTTGGCAAAAGGCACCCGAAGGACTTTCTGACCATGAGAAACAAATTTCTCTGGTCTGATGAGACAAAGATTGAACTCTATCGTGTGAATGCCAAGCATCCTGTTTTGGGGAAACCAGGCACCTTCTCTACAGTGAAGCTTGGTGGTGGCAGCATCATGCTGTGGGGATGTTTTTCAGCAGCAGGAACTGGGGGACTAGTTAGGATTGAGGGAAAGATGAATACAGCAATGTACAGAGACATCCTAGATGAAAACCTGCTCCAGAGCTTTCTTGACCTCAGACTAGTGTGATGGTTCATCTTTCAGCAGTACAATGACCCTAAGCACACAGCCAAGATATCAAAGGAGTGGCTTCAGGACAACTCTGAATGTCCTTGAGTGGCCCAGCCAGAGCCCAGACCTGAATCCGTAGAGATCTGAAAATGGCTGTGCACCGACACTCCCCATCCAACCTGATGGAGCTTGAGAGAGTTGGACATTCATGATGTTGCTCTGGATTGGAGCTCAGTGTCATTTTTCATTATGAGGATCTCATTCTCAATAGCACAGCTATACAGTGATGCCACTTTGGACATTATACATTCCACATCTATATTTTCCCCAAATGGAAAACAGAGAAAACTGACAGCAGGCTCAATGGATGCAAAGTCAGTAAAGCCCCTGTCAAATTCTGACAAGATGTTCTGCACGTGATCATCATAATGTGCGCTCTCAAGCTCCACACAGTCTTTGCCCTGACGCTTAAGTTCTCTGTCCATGTGTGGAAAGTTCCACAGATCACACTGTTGCAACCTGCTTGATAGCAGTTGCAACTTGCTTTTTAACATGTTCATGGTGCTGATCATGTTTGTTTTTACCCTGCAGCTCCAGATGCAAGTTAATGATCTTGTCAGTCAGCTAGGGTAAGAAAGGCTAAATCCAAGAGCCACTGACTGTCTTCTAGCAGTGTATATTCAGCATGGTTTGAACGTTTCAGAAATTCTTTAATTTCGGGTAACAATTCAGAGAACTGTTCCAGAAATTTACCTTTGCTGAGCCACCTAACATCAGATCTGTGTGTTCTGCTCCTGTCTCCTCCTGCTGTGCACAGAATAATCACCTCTGCAGTCTCCTGGCCCAAACAGAATACGGAGTCTTGTTAGCCACATCTATCATGTCTTCCATATTTAAAATCTTCCCGCACAACTCTTGCCGGTGAATTATACAGGAAATCTGGGTGCATTGCTGGAGCCCCATCGGTTGTAATGGAGATACGTTTGAAGAGGGGCAACTGGCTCTTAACCAGTTTTTCCAGTACTCAATTTATTGGAAGTGCATGTTTAACAGCAACGTAAACAGTGTATGTCCTGACATTTATGGTTGAATTTAAACACTATTATTTTAAAAAGAGTTTTTGTGAAACATGACATAAAGTCAATCTTTCTTGACTTCAATGAACTTCAATATTTGTTTTATAAAAAATAAAATAGTCTTTCTTATCCTCATATTTAACTATTGACAGCACTGTAATGGTGAAATTTACAATTTATAATCTACATTGTTTATCAATTATTATTAAAGCTTAAAGGACTTGATGTAACAATCCCTTGAATGAATCATCAGCACAGCTTCTTACTTCGTGTCTGGAGTGGGAGAGGGGTGTCAACATCATTAGGGTCATCAGATGGGCACCCTTCATCTTCAGTGTTTCATTGATTTAGGCCCATGACACCTCCGGAGGGCTCAACGGCAACACTTGGCATCCCAGTGTGCCCCCCTCTGTCTCAACCCCTCACCAGTCATCTCATAGCCCAGTTATTATCTTTCCTTTTCATCCACAGCCAATTGCTGCTTCGCTCTGCCGCCTCTGAAAGTGCTTTCACTGCTTGGTGGAAGGCATGTCCTTTCACGCCCATCATCATCAGTAACCTGTTTGTGGTTTTGGCAACAAACCGTCTGCAACCAACTTCTAAAGGAAACACCTTGGTAGTCCAGTTGCACTGTTCTGCCTGGGCTGCTAATTCAGCGTACTTCAGATGTTTTCGCTCATACACCTCTTCAACAGCAGCTTCCCAAGGTACCGTTAACTCCAGAATGTATAGGAGTTTTTGACAAGTTGACCACAGGATTAGTTCTGGCCTGAGAGTAGTTGCTACTATCTCTGATGGAAAGATGAGTTTGTGACCAAGGTCGATCTGCATTTGCCAGTCTTTGGCGAGGTCAAGGAGGGAGGTGTTCGGTCTTGCCAATGCTTTGGGTGGATGTTCTCCTATTCTCACAAAGTGGGTGGTGCTTGTAGGTCCACGCGTCAGGGGAGGGAGGGCATTGATGGCATTTCTCCTTTCTTCAAGGATGCTGGCTAGCTGGCTCAGGACCTGATTATGCCTCCAGGTGTAACGGCCTTGGTACAGGCTGGTTTTGCACCCAGTTAGGATGTGCCTCAATGTTGCTGGTGTTTGGCAAAGCATGCAATGAGGGATCTTCTCCTCTCCACTGGTGAAGGTTTTTGGGAGTTGGAAGAACATCATAGGTAGCTCTGATGATGAAGCTAAGTCTGCTTCCCTCCATTTCCAAAATATCCCTCCATGTGAGCTTCCGATGTTCTAGGTTTTCCCACCTGGTCCACTGTCCTTGTTTGGCTTGTGAGACTGCCTTTGCACTCCTTTCCGCCTCCTCTTGTCGCCGAATTTCCTCAACCACTAGTTTCCTTCTCTCGATGGATGTAGCCTTATGCCAAGTTGGTCGACTTGCACCAAATCCAGGTCCTGCTGTTCCATGTTGTACTTGCCCCACGATGTCTCTGTGCCTGAGAGCAGATTTTGCTTGCTGTACAGCCTCTGCTGGAGTCCATTTCCTACCAGTTGCTAATCTGGGTGCAGTTGCTCGTATTGCTGCATCCTGGGAGTCACTTAAAGTCATGTTTAGTCTCGCTTTAGCGCACTTATATTCTTCAGTGAGGCTGGACACAGGCAGATCCAAAGCACCATGTCCATACAAGCCAACACTGCTGAGGCATCGCGGGAGTCCAAGCCATTTGTAACTATTAAATTCTTTCTAACATTTTTCTAACATTTAAATTCATTCTCAACATTTTAGTTGTTGAAATTTAATTGTCCTTACAAGTAGTAGTATGAAAAAAAATGTCTTCAAAATGGGCCTTTAATCCAGGGGTGTTGTAGAGGGCGGCGTCCCCATCCCCCAATTCCTCTTTCCGTCTGGATTTGCCTGTTTGCTGTCTGAGCAGGAAGGAAGAATGGATAACGTTTATTTATGTAGAAAGCACAACTAAATTGACATTTAAGAAAGTTTTATCGGCATTTTTTAGGTTATGTCGTCCTCAGAAAGACATTTAGGTGCATTTGGGTGGAAAAAGAGCATTAGTATTTGTTGTTAATGCGTCACAGGGTCTTCTACTGTTCTTAGTGAGGATGCTCACAGAGCGGCACAGAGTTTTTTTTTTTTTTTTTAAGTGTAAAAATATCTTTGTAAAGCTCAGTACAGGTGTGCTGTCGTCACCGCACTTTGGGAGACAACAGTTGTTTTTTTTTTTTTGTTTTTTTTTCCAGCTCGGCGCTGCTGCACAAAACAGCAGATGAATAGGTCATAGCATCGAACACTAAAAGTGGGCAGTTTGGCCGACCCCCGACTTTCCCCTGCCCAGGGGCCAGTTTTAATGCTGCGATCCACCCACACTATCTCTGCAATCAACCGGTTATTGCAATGGACCAGTTGATTACGATCGACGTATTGGGCACCCATCTGCTGTGGCATAAAATGGTCTGAAAATAATGTTGACATAATATCACAATATTATCTATTGTCACAACTTTTTTCTGTTAATATGAGAAAAGTCTCAGGAAAACCAGCAACACAACAATACGAATCATTTCTGATACTTGCTTCTATGAAGCCCACCCCCCACCCCCCCATGCGTCTTAGAGATAGGCATCTGTTTAAGGCAGAGAGTGACTCATCTTTGTCGAAGAAAAAATCTGTAGAAACAGGCCTTTTTCTTCTGACCGTTATCCAGTCTTCACACATGGTCTAAACATTGTTTATTTCAACAGGAGATCATGGTGGGTTCCATGTACCAGGCAGAGATCCCTGTGGGTCTAAGTAAATATAAAGACAATGACAAAGGTAAAAAGTCTTTCTGTTGTTTCACTATGAACATGTTGAGGTGGTAACATTCAACAGTAGTTTGACAATACATTGCTTTCCCTGTACTCTCTGTATAGTTTATGAAAATGATGATCAGTTGTTGTGGAACCCCGAATGTCTTTGTGAAGACAAAGTGGTGGAGTTTTTGACAGAGGCATCAAGGCGAACTGGAGAGGAGACTGGAGTAGATGCAGTCCCAGAGGGATCTCACATCAAAGACAATGAACAGGTGAGAGCAATAAATCTGTAGCTTAGGTTCAATCAAGTGTGGGGAAGAAAAGGGGCCTTTATTGTCATTTCATATACAAACAACCAAACTCATAACAGAAAAGTCAAAGGCAAAACAAATAGAAGAAAATTGAATTTTCATACATACATACAACAAAATTTGTCCTCTGCATTTGCTCATCCTTATTAGTTAGACACAAAACAACCACTAGGACCACCCAGGGACCAACTCCAGATGTAGAGAATGTATTGACATGTAAGCTGTATTGAATGTATAATGTTGCAAAAAAAAAGGAAAACAGTTTTACTGTCAGCTACAGTACAGGTTGTGGACAATGGTGGTGGGAACGCAGTATTTTCATGTAACATAGAAGATTCGTTAAAGGACCATGCTAGTCACTTTGGTGTATGAGATCAAAATAATTGTTACATTACTGGCAACTAGAGCTAATTGATGTGATCATAATGTAAGGGATATAAATTCAATAGAATATTTAATTAAATCTCAAATTTAATTAAATACCTCGAAAGGGGCACCGTCTTGCCAGAAGCGCAGGAAATATTATCATCGATCAGTCTTAAATCTGAACGTCATAAGTTATGAATACAACTGATTAAACATCTGTCTTCAGCTGGACACAAGACAACTGGTGTAATTTTTAAACATTTATTTAAATATTTACAGGCAACAAACACGTGGCTAAAATTTTGTGAATATAGATTCATAGTTTTATTACTAAGATGATGAGACAAGGCTGAGAAATAAAGTGAAAAGAGGAAAGAACGGGTCTAAATATTCTAAACTTGGTTGGAATTTAGCAATGAATTTTGGGTCACAAATGATGATTATTAAGAAAATTAAACAAACGCACTTTGCATCACTGACAACAAAGGCCACCAATACATTTGAAGGATCACTTATCTGAATCCCATGGATTGGGTGACATGGAGCAGTCCGGTCTGGTTTGCTGGCCTCCTTTAACAACCTGTGTTGGGTTAACCCGGCAGGCAGTGGTGGGCACAGCTAACCAAAAGGTTAGCTTCGATAACAGTTAATCAGCTAACTGAAAAGTTATCTTTTATGACGCTAAACCGATAAATCACCCAAAAAATTATCGGGCGCTCCAGCTAACCGATAGCTTTCAGTATTGTCTCCAGTACACTTGTAACTACTAACAAGCTGATTTTGTGTTTTAACACCATGATGGTGGCATCAAAGGTGACCACAAACTCAAACAATGAGTCAGCACTTTTGTCTTTGTGCGCCCTGCCCACTGCTGGAAGGTTCTGTTTAATACATAGCTTACAGCAGTGAAGCAGTTTTTTTTAATTTGTAAAAAACAAAAAGCCATTTGCAAAAGTCAAGTTGTGATTAGACATCCGTCTGATATAACCGGGGTGAAAATAAATAGAATACTGTCATCTACTGGCGCCCAGATGCTCAGACCCTAACCCATAATCCTTTGCATGTCAGAGTTGCTGTGGTTTAAACAGCACAGAGAGAATCCACGACAACAATTGTAAATGATCATTATACAACCAAAATGTACATTTTTATTTCTTTTCATAAGCTGCAACAACTCTCTGGCACCCAAAGGATTATGAGAAATCTCAATGCTTAAGGTGAATACTGCTATGAACACTGCTGGCCAGGAAATGGCAGTAGAGACCCTGAAAACTTGCGGAAACAAATATTTCTAATAAATAATCTGTGTCCGCTACATTTAAGATGCGTGGAGTTTAATAAACGCATACTGAATTTCAGACATCTTATATATATTACTCTGGAACAAAGAGGACAGACAGTGTTTGACATAAGCAAGACGTTAAAGAGCAAACAGGAAGCGATTGCAGCTCACAATGATTTGATTCAAAAATAATGGAGCTTCTTCTGGCATTTTTACATAAACACAATAACAACATCTATAAACCCAGAGAATATTTTCACAAGAATTTTAGGCAAAATATACAAAGGGTTTAATGCTGTTGTCCATGTGGAGCCTGATCAGTGCATTTCTCCTGTTGTGAATGTCCTGAGATTAACCATAATAAACTTTGTGGAGACACAATGTCCACACTAAAACCTTAAAAATTAGTGCATTACTTTAAAACTAAAACATATATCTGATATTTTCACTTTATAAAACTTCAGAGGTGACGTTAATTTAAATAACTTGTTCGAAATTAGTTTGGCTAAAATTTTAACCATAAGTTAAAACTGTATGCCTCTGGATGACTTGGGTGATATTGCCAGCAAGTCAGTATGGGTCAAAAGAAATGAGCTTTTTTTTCTTTTCTGTGGCTAGTTCTCCTTTGTCTGCAGAGGATAGAACTGTTCTACTACAAAACATTTAACAGGTAGGTACTCAAATCTTTGATGTCAGACTTCATAAATGTTTCTAACTGTTGAGCTTTGTTCACCATGCTTGCAAAACTATGTTAGCAGTCTAAAAATTATCGTACCAAAATTTATTGGAAGATAATTAGTCCACTGATGGTTTTCAGAATTATCTGAAAAGCTAATCCGGTAATGAAAACATTAGCTTTGATAATTAGCAGATTAGCAGAACTGTGCCCACCACTGCTGGCAGTTCTATCAGACGTAGTACCAGAGTGCTGCTTGTTTTCCCAGCAGGATCAAACGTGGGAGTTCACTGGCTCCGATTCACCAGGCCGACCCAGGAGGAAGACTTCTATTGGTTTTTTGCTGTCAGAGGAATGGTCTGGCGGCTTCTAAAATATGTAGAAAATAAATTTAAAGTCTTTGTAAGAATTTAAATGGGCTTAAGAATATCACAAAGAAAGTTGTGGAGGAAATATTAAAGATAATAAAAGCTTTTGACATTGAGCAAAGAACTGGGAAGCTCGCCAATTCAAAAATTCAGTTTTACTCTTAATTTGAAAAACTCAGCTAGGAAATTGTCTTCATAGTTCAAATGACTTGACTTATGCCTTAAAAGGTATTTGGAAAAATTAGTGTTGCCTTTCAAAGACTGGTTCCTCAAAAAGGTACGGCTAACAGAAAAACACGCGGATAAAACAGAAGAATTATGGAACAAAAGCCACGAGTCAACGACCAGCTAATATAGGTCGTCTGTGTTGTTTTTTGCCAAATAGCAATATAGCATACTGACTAACAGGATTTTGGACTGTAAAGAGACTCGCAACTTAAATTGAATCAACAATGATTAGGGATGGGACAATATGCTTTTCCCCCGATTTGAGTCTCTCACGATTTTTTGGGTGCCGATTCCATTTAAATTGCGATTTTTACGATATTGCAGATTTTTGCTATTCTTAGTTTAGCTTTCTTAATACCAGTGAAAAAGTTGCATAATGATGTCTACAGTCTATATCAGGAGGCATATTTCCCCCCAAAATACACAACACATGTGAATCTACTCAGTCAGTGCTATAAAAAAAACAAATTTCACAAACAGAACACCTGAACCTAGACTTCAAAAGTAGTAAATAAAATGTATAATACACAAACAAAAATATTTACTTTTGTAGCTTATTTAACTGTTCTGCTCAGTCAGTCCAGTAATAAAACAAATTTCACAGAGCACCTGAACCTGAACACCTGAAAACTCAAATGTGAGCCTTTTGTTTCAGAGAAATACTTTCTGGAAGGTATCGCATACCTTGGTTCCAGCATGTACAGCGTGTTCCTGAAACCCGTATTTTCCACAACACTATAAGGCCGCAGGTCTTTGCAAATGAAGTCCGTGATTGATTTTGTGATGCGTTTTGCATCAGGACTGCTGGGTAGATTGGAAAATGCTGACCAGTGTCTGCTGGCTTGCTGCTGTGGGACATTTGGCTGGAAGCTCTGCATTTACTTCAGGATGGTGCCATGCTAGGTGGGCATTGAGGTTTGTCGTATTTCCACAGTATGCAACGTGTGCATTACGGATTTTACAAATAGCTTTCGACATGTCCAGTTCTGCTTTTCCTTTCAAAGCAAAAAATCCAAAATGTGATGGTGGGGGTTTTATCCCTGCACCACGTAGCGAGTTGTCCACCATTCTCTGCTTTCAATTTAAGTCCCCCCCCCCACATGGATGGATGTGACATTGCATTGCCAGGTAGTCGAAGAAAAGCATTTCGCCCTCTGCTGGAGAAAAGCGGTAACTTTTACACATCCAGCTGATAAACGTAGTCTAAAGTGAAGCATTCATATTTAGAAAAATATCGATATTTTTGTTTAAAAAAATTGATTTAAAAATCGTAAAACAAAAAATTGCGATACTTATATGAATTGATTTTTTTTTTCTCCCACCTCTAACAATGATTTATTTCAGGTGGGATTGGCTTAATTGTGTTGTACAAACCAAGCTAGTGAGAAGCGAGTTGACCATCGATTGTGTCCTCGCTGAATGTTTTCGCAAGATTGATGTGCCTGGAAAAGTGTTGTACAATTTCTGCCAGGATTCTGTTAGTTACGCTTCAGGTCCCTAATTGTGCCGCCTGCCTTTAATCTAAAAAACATACATTGTTGTAGTTCAGAAAACTACACCGTAAAAGAAATGACAATTCAAAGAACTCAAAAATAATAATTCTCAGTATCAATTAAAATGGAACAATCAGTGATGAAAGTGGGCCATGGGAAAAAAAAAAAAGAAAATTTTTGGCACGGGCCAAAGGCACGAAGCCCCTGGCAAGGGGTCTGGGGGTTCTCCCCCAGAAAAATTTGAGATCTCACATGTATTCTGGTGCATTTTCAGGTCTATTTACCTACCAAAAAATCTCCCCCAATTTTTTTTTTGGGGGGGGGGGTCAGGTCAATTTTTCCACCCCAGTCTTTTCACACAACTTGTGCTACCAGCCTTTAATCCAAAAAAACATTGTGGTTCAGAAAACTACACCGTAAAAGAAATAACAGTCCAAAGAACTGAAAAATAATACTTCTCAGTATGAATTCAAATGCAGCAATAGAAGTATTTATGGCACATTAATATATCAACTTGTTCAACCTTTTCTCACTTCTGAGTTTTCTTAGTTTTGGCAGGAGCTTTGGAGCTATTGATAATCTCTGTTTTCAAATTCTTGGCCACCTTAAAATCCTTACAGATATGTTTTTAATTCAGGATTAATTTCTGATTACTGTACATTTTGAAGTTAAAAACTTTTCTTACATTAGTAAACTTTATTTTTAGACAAATTAAAATGAAAAGTAATGTGTACATGTATTAATGGTAGATTCATTAATTCATTCAGCAAATGTATGTTTCTGATGTGGTCAAGAAATATAGTTCTTAAAATAAAAAGAAATATGAAACAGCAGTGTGCTATTGTCTTTGACTACTTGAAGGTTAACAAATTTTACAGTGGGGAAAATAAGTATTTGACCCCCTGTCAGTTTTTCAGGTTTTCCCACCTACTAAGAATGGAGAGGTCTGTAATTTTTATCGTAGGTACACTTCAACTGTGAGACAGAATCCAAAAAAAAAAAAAAAAATCCAGAAAATCACATTGTATGATTTTTAAATAATTAATTAGCATTTTATTGCATAAAATAAGTATTTGACCCCCTACCAACCAGCAAGAATTCTGGCTCTCACAGACCTGTTAATTTTTCTTTATGGTGTGTTTACACATAAGCAAGACACGTTCCGAATGTCATTTTTCTGTCATTCGTGACACATTCCTGACATTCTTAACGTGACTTAATGCATCTGAATAGGTTTCTTAATAGTGCGTGTTGGTGCGTGATATTCGTGGAGCATGTTTTTGGCTGTCAAAAAATCTTCCACGAATGTCATACACCACCCTCATTTTGTCTCACGTCGTGGAGGTCGCAACTGAGCGTATTGATCCGTCTTGATGAGTATTGATCCTTAATAGAATGTGACAACGTTCGCAGTGGTTCCTGTGATGGTTCTTGGACCTCAAACTGTCACGTGTTATTACAAAGTGACACGGAAACTGTCAAGTTTTGACACGACTTGCAACGCAGCATCACATTTCACTGCGCGCCACGACGAATCAGTTTTCTGTCATGTGCGCACAATTAAACTCAGCTCCACAGCATTCAGTTTGATGCAGTATGTCGAAGAGGAACAGTGACGCGAAGTCAGCCAAGTGTTGTTCCACATTTCCTCCTCAGGACGCTCCTGCAGGTGTTCCTCCTGCTGTTGTAATCGATGAACCGGAGAACGAGTCTGAGCAACCAGAGGAGCGAGAGGAGACTCACGTGCTGCCTGACATCTCTGCACCTCCTCCAGTCCTCCAATATATATATATATATATATATATATATATATATATATATATATATATATATATATATATATATATAATATATATATATATATATATATATATATATATATATATATTATATACAAATAATGGATGGTAAGGAGTCCAACACAGAGGAATATTGGATGAAGAAAAGTTATATTGGACTCGGCTACGCCTCGTCTAATATAACTTTTCTTCATCCAATATTCCTCTATGTTGGACTCCTTACCATCCATCAGTTATGTTCTCCACCCCCCTGCCAAATTAAGCAAAAAACAGAGTCAAGTAAATTAGATCAATTTATTTTGTTGTGAACAGCATATGATTGATTCTGATGCGATGAATGCTTCTAAAATGTCAGTAGCGTGCTTGTCTACCTTCTTAGTGTTTTTGGCATCCTTGGAGTTCAATGTTTCACCAGTTCCTCTTCTGTGAACTCAGCAAACCTCGCTGGCAGACGGTTTTCTGCTGTTGTTGACATGTTTGTTTCCATTTTTCAACCAGTGTCTGTTACCTAGTTCCTGACCTTCGTATGCCGCGCTCTAATTGGCTAGCTGTTGGCAGTAAGCTCTAACGCTATTGGTGAGTGGGAAATGATCCAATATAACTTTTGGTCCTACCCTTTTTGGATCCTTTTGGATCCAACATAACTTTCTGGCTCCAAGCATGCCAAAATACAGGTAAATGATAGAAAGGCTAAGCTGTGATTGGCTATTGCAATCTGAGTGGAGAACATATATATATATACGAGGTCTGTCCATAAAGTATAGGTCCTTTTTATTTTTTTCAAAAACTGTATGGATTTCATTCATATGTTTGTACGTCAGACATGCTTGAACCCTCGTGCGCATGCGTGAGTTTTTCCACACCTGTCGGTCACGTCATTTGCCTGTGAGCACGCCTTGGGAAGGACTGGTCCCGCCCCCTCGTTGGAATTCCTTTGTCTGAGAAGTTGCTGAGAGACTGGCGCTTTGTTTGATCAAAATTTTTTCAAAACCTGTGAGGCACATCGAAGTGGACACGGTTCGAAAAATTCAGCTGGTTTTCGGTGAAAATTTTAACGGCTGATGAGAGATTCTGAAGTGATTCTGTTGCTTTAAGGACTTCCCACGGAGCGGGACGTCGCGCAGTGCTCCCAGGCGCCGTCGTCAGCCTGTTTCAAGCTGAAAACCTCCACATTTAAGCCTCTGTTGACCCGGGACGTCGTGAGAGAACAGAGAAGTTTCAGAAGAAGTCAGTTTCAGCATTTTATCCAGATATTCCACTGATAAAGGAGATTTTTTAATGAAAGATGTGCGGGCGGATTCGCACGTCGGCTTGCAGCCGCTGCGATGCGCCGCCACAGGAAAAGCACCTCCGTGTTGATAACCATTTGTAAAATCCAGGCGGCTTTTGATGGCTTTCAGTGGAGTGAGTATCTGAGAAATTGTTTAACAGTTGGGCATGTTCCAACTTGTCCTTAAGGCTTCCAACGGAGGTGTTTTTCCTGTTGCACCAAGCTGCGCCGGCTGCAAGCCGACGTGCGAATCCGCCCGCACGTCTTTCATTAAAAAAATCTCCTTTAACTGTGGAATATCCGGATAAAATGCTGAAACTGACTTCTTCTGAAACATCTCTGTTCTCTCACGACGTCCCGGGTCAACAGAGGCTTAAATGTGGAGGTTTTCAGCTTGAAACAGGCTGACGATGGCGCCTGGGAGCGCTGCGCGACGTCCCGCTCTGTGGGAAGTCCTTAAAGCGACAGAATCACTTCAAAATCTCTCATCAGCCGTTAAAATTTTCACCGAAAACCAGCTGAATTTTTCGAACCGTGTCCACTTCGATGTGCCTCACAGGTTTTGAAAAAATTTTGATCAAACAAAGCGCCAGTCTCTCAGCAACTTCTCAGACAAAGGAATTCCAACGAGGGGGCTGGACCACACCTCCCACAAGGCGTGCTCACAGGCGAATGACGTCACCGACAGGCGTGGAAAAACTCACGCATGCGCACGAGGGTTCAAGCATGTCTGACGTACAAATATATGAATGAAATCCATATAGTTTTTGAAAAAAATAAAAAGGACCTATACTTTATGGACAGACCTCGTATATATATATATGTATATATATATATATATATATATGTATATATACACACACACACTTCTGTGGAGTAAGTTTTTTGGAAGGGTGATGCGATTTGACAGTATGTTAATTTCTATTTATTTATTTAATAAGCTTTAATAAGTTATCAAACAAGTGGCTGTAGGACAACTCTGAGTGGCCCAGCCAGAACCCAGACCTGAATCAGACTGAACATCTCTAGAGAGATCTGAAAATGGCTGTGCACCGACCCTCCCCATCCAACCTGATGGAGCTTGAGAGGTGCTGCAAAGAAGAACGGGCAAAACTGCCCAACGATAGGTGCACCAAGCTTGTGGCATCATATTCAAGAAGACTTGAGGCTGAGACTTGAGGGGCATTATCTTCAATTAACGAGGCTCCTCTCTGAGCTTGGTGCTAATTTCAAGAAGTTCAAAATTTAGCAACAACAGCGTAGCGCAGTTTGTGTATGAGTTACTGCGACGACTTAGAGGCATGTGGGTGGTGCTTATGAGTCTGCTAAAACCCCATTATTCGTGCGCCTCGCAGCTACGCAGGACCTGAGAGCCTATTTTTGGAGCGGCTGCCCTCTTGCGCACACAATTCCACCTGCTCTGTGTGCTGGATGCTCTATATAAAATAATTATTTTGTAGCAGATTAATCATTTTCTGCCAAACCTTGGATGCTGAAAACACCTCTGATCGCTTCTGGAATCACAGAGGACTGTTTCATCTGGATGCTTTTTTCCTCACTTTCCTGCTCCATATGGAATGTAGTTTGAACAGCTTAAGGTAACTATTTTTAATGTTTTTATAGCTTGATAAAACAGTTCTTAGCTGTTAAGGTATGTCTGTAGTTGATTTAATATCTTGTTAATGGATCACATGAGATCTGCTGTGTGTGCGCACTGAGGCAGTGACTCATCACGCTCCAAATGAGCATTTAAGCAGAACGCCAGGTCACAAAAGAGTGATATTTCAGTCAATATTGGATAAACACAAAGTTAAAATTTGGATGACTGCGTGAAAGTGAATGCGTGTTTAAAGCCGTGGAAGAAATAACTGTCCAAGAACCCTTGGTTTGGTTCTAGCTGGTCTGGTGCATTACAGGTGGACATCAGCCTGGCACACATTGCGCAACTGCGGGTCTGTACTGGAGCGTCTATTTTTGGACTGCATTTAAAAAATGTGTCATCTTTAAATGCTGCTGTGAATCTATGAATTGAAAACCCACACTTTAAAGGGACCAGGTGTGGGAGGGCTGGAGGTTTGGACCAAACCCATGCCTAAACATGCGCCAACATGGGGTTATCACAGCACTACATGGCTTAGTGTGGCTGATGCGAGCCTTTTGAGGCTCTAATGACAGGTTGGTCGTAGCTCACTAGAGGCTGCTACGTGACACATGCGGGGTACAGAGAGGCACATGTAGAGGAACCTTCATAGCGGATATGTGATAGATGAAAATGTGGGTTATTCTTCGAATAATCGCTGACACACCCATGAATGGCTCATTATTCGTGGCTTATTATTCAGTGGGACTAGGGTGGTCCATAAAAATGGTCAAAAATGTTTTTTTCAAAAAACTTCATCTCACCCTCTAAATTTGTTGTACCTAACATAAAAACACATCATGTACAATTTCATAAAACTCTAATAATTTTTACTGGTAGCACACAGCCCTTAAAGATTTTGCTCGCAATAACTTTGTCATATAGTATGGTCATTTCCAGATATTTCCAAATTATTTCTGTCAGTTTAATATTGATATGTCAGGACAGAAATTATGGCAATACATTGGAAAATCATATCTTTTCATATCCCATAATATAGTTAACACTAAAACATGAATTGTGAGATGCAGTTCTTCTCGTACATGTATCATGCTCCTACAATACCTACATACTGGGGTAGCGAAGATTTTGTAACAATCAAACATTGCGTTTTCATTTTATTGATGAAATACTGTTTCATTATTGATCAATTTAAATAAGTCTAAGCTTTATATATTTCCACATACACATATATTTTGATCTAACTCCAAACAATAATATTCTTTATGCCTTGCAGTACTTAATATTCAAAAATGTATGAATCAGCACAAGAACCAATTATACAGCTGTGTAACATAAGAGAACATCCTTTACATGATAATGATATTTAAGTTGCTTGCATCATGACCAAGACTTGCTGCCGTTTCAGTCAGAATATAGGTGGCACTTCTGTCTGTTGTTTTGGTCCTATCCAATGCTGCTGCAAGTCCTGGTGTTACAACAGCTTTAATTTTACTGGCTTTTTGTGGCACTGGCATAACAAATTCTTCATCTGGACTTTCTGTGTTCTCTTCACTCTGGCTGGAGACAGTGTAAGGTAGTGAGACATTAGATAGTCCAGGCTCCTCCAGTTTCTCTTTGTATTTTGCTTCTGCAGCTTTCCTTTTTTTCTGCTCTTTGTTCTTTGGCAGTTTGTATTTTATCTTCATCCTGATGTGCCATGTCAAACAAGTCCTCCAAAGATTCACAAAACACTGTTTCATCTTGCTTCTGCTTGTCTGTATTGCGATTCTTGGTCTTTTTCAGTGTTTTCCATTTTCCGAACACCTTTTCTAACTTTGTGATCAGATGCTGCTTTGCCCTCAGTGGGATTCTAGCTCTCTCCCAAAAAGGAATTGCCATGTCTATAGAGGACACAGCAGCATCATGGACAGTTTTCTTCAAATCAGTGTGTTTGAAGAAAAATACCTTGAGTATTTGCCCATTTGAGGGCAGTTTGTTTCCCTTTATTTCAGTCAGTGGAACCAATAAGGTATACAAATGTTCTTCTTCTAGTAGCTGACATGTTTTACTGAAGTTTCCAGTTAATGGTTAAGCATGTTAAGTCAGCAAGTGTCTCTTTTTACATTTATCTCATTTAGATTCACCATCACCAAAGATCTGAAAGAAAAGAAGCTGTGAATTGAAGCAAAATTTTCAGCTTGTAGCCTAAAATAACATTTTTGAAAGTATGTTGTTTGTGAGAAATATTTAAACCCAGGTATAGTTTTAAATTGAATATAAAATTATACTTTAGTTACACTCAGGTGGTTAACTTCTATCCTCTTTATAAGTGATGTGATTAGATACTGGATAATGGATAACCTATTGCACGGGCACTCGGGCAGCGATAACTGATATATTTACAACCTTCAGCTATGATGTGCTACCTCTAAATATTAATGTATGACAAAAATATTTGGCAGGCTTTCTTTTTTCCCAAAGCATCATAAAATGAAGGGGTGAGAGTAATGAATTTCCAACTTTTATTTTTTTGAACCACCCTAGGTGGGACCCAGGCTTTAGTTTTTATTTTTAATAAATTTGCAAAAAAAAACAAAATCTCCCCCCCCCCCCCCCCCCAAAAAAAAAGAAAAAACAACCTTTTTTCATGTTGTCATTATGGGGTGTTGTGAGTACAATTTTGAGGGGGAAAATGAATTTATTTTGGAATAAGGCTGTACCATAACAAAATGTGGACAAAGTGAAGCACTGTGAATACTTTCTGGATGCACTGTACCTACACATTGGTAAAACTCATATTTTACAGAAAAAAAAATTGTGAAATGTTTCTAACCCGTGGTCAAGCTTTACAGGACAATGGTAGGATTTTATAAATAGTGAGCACATCACTTGACTTTAGCTTTTGTGTTTTTGGACCTCATACTGTATTTTTTCCATGCAATGAGCCTCGACTAAAGTTTACAGCTTATGACACGGACACAGAAATAAACCTGGGGTTGGGATGTTTTAGCAATGCAACAACAAAACTAATCTCAGGAAAACCAGCAGCACAACAATAAGATGTATTTTATGAAGACACACGTATGAAATTTTACCACAACTTTCATGTCCGTGATCAGTGTGTTACCTTCTGACTACAACTGTATGTGGTGGTCCTGTGTCTGCAGGCTTTATATGAACTGGTGAAATGTGACTTTGACACAGAGGAAGCTTTAAGAAGACTTCGGTTCAATGTAAAAGCAGCCAGAGGTAAATGGCACGTCTAAAAAAAAAAAAATTATAATAATTTTTACATTATCATCCTCTGTTTTTTATCTTCTGATAGTACTGAGATCCTGTGTACTTATTTTATTGTACAAATATCGTAACCACAAGTATCCCCCCCAACAGAGGAGCTGGCCGTCTGGACCGAAGAGGAATGTAGAAATTTTGAGCAAGGACTAAAAGTATATGGCAAAGACTTTCACTTAATACAGGGCAACAAGGTAAGAGTCACATCAAGCATCTTGACTATCCAATATTTTTGAATGTGATCACTACGATCTCTATGATCTGTGCTGTGTTTGGTGTTATGTGAGTGATCAAAGTGGAATGTGCACCATCTTGACCGTGGCAAATTTTGAGACAAATTAAAAGTAGTAAAGCATCTTTAAATATTTTCTTGATAAAGTCATAGTCTTATTTGATTTGTCTCCTATTTGAAATTATTTTGCATCTGTCTTGACAGACAATGGTAATAATCACTATTTCATGTCTGCTGAATTAAATTTTTCAGGTCAGAACTAGGTCTGTAGGAGAATGTGTGGCCTTTTATTACATGTGGAAGAAGTCTGAGCGTTATGATTTCTTTGCACAGCAAACCAGACTTGGGAAAAGGAAATACAACCTTCACCCTGGTGTCACGTAAGTTCACTCGGATATTTGATTTTTATTTTTACATTATCCACATTTTTTAAACATTGAAATAGGGCTGGGTGATATGACAACAGATATCACAATATTTTTTCCATATTGATTGATCCTAATACATAATTTTAATAATGCTGCCAGTTTGAAGACTGCCCCGATGTTAACTGAAACATGAAGAAACCAGAGAGGTCATTCATTCAGTTTTTGTCTTTTGATGTACTTTACTATGGGAAATACTTACACAAATAGTATATTGTTTGTCGATCATGACGGAGGGTGTGTCCTTTTCTTTTTATTGTTTCAGAGCAACTTAAGTGCAGCAAAGTTTCACCATTCTTTGTTCACCCAACAGGCTCTGCACATCAATGATAACACTCTAATCAATTGTTGTTGTACTGATGCGTACAGCAGGATTTAAAAAAAGTCTCACGTTACCACCGCGCTGAGTTAATGTATCTGAAGTCATCATATTTTTAAACATATCCAATAAGTTTTAATATTACAGCTACTTGAAATTAAGTAATGTTTTTGTACTTTCCACACATACATGTATATTGCTTGTGCTGAGTTGGACCCTCTTTTACTTTTAGAGATGCCTTAATTCTTCATGGTATAGCTTAAACGAGGAGATGTTGGTCCTTATTGACATGATAGCATCAAGTAGTCGCCCATTCAACCAGTCTGCCTGTTCTCCTCTGACATCAACAAAGCATTTTCATCCATGCAACTGCTGCTCACTGGATATCTCCTCTTTTTTGTTTATTTATTTATTTTTTTTTCCGTTTTCTGTAAACCCCAGAGATGGGTGTGTGTGAAAATCCCAATAGGTCAGCAGTTTCTGAAATACTCAGACCAGCCCATATTGACACCAACAACCATGCCATGTTCAGAGTCACTTAAATCCTTTTTCTTCCCCATTCTGATGCTTAGTTTGAAGTCATCTTCACGCCTGGATGCCTATATCCATTGTATTGCTGCTTTGTGATTGCCTGATTAGTGATTTGGGTTAACATGCAATTGAATAGGTGTACCTAATAAACTGACCGTGTGTGTGTGTGTGTGTATATATATATATATATGTATATATATATATATATATATATATATACGCACACATCCACCCACACACACTGCATCCAGAAAGTATTCACGGCGCTTAAGTTTTTTTTCATGTTTTATTATGTTGCAGCCTTATTCCAAAATGGAGTAAATTCTTCTCAACACCCCATAATGACAGCTTGAAATAAGTTGCTTTTTGTTGTTGTGTTTTTTTGTTTTTTTTTTGCAAATTTATTTAAAAAAAAAACCTAAGAAATCACATGTACAGTTGTATGTGAAAAGTTTAGGTACGCCTGATAATTTTCACAATTTTCCTTTATAAATCATTGGTTGTTTGGATCAGCAATTTCGGTTAAATATATCATATAGCAGACTAGAGGTGGGTATCGAGAACCGGTTTCTTTCGGGTATCGTTAAGAAATGGTTCGATCCACCGACATCAATGACCTTTTTACTTAACGATTCCCTTAGTCCTTCAGAGTGGCCGTTGTTTTTGGGGTGTTTGTCAGGAAAATTATCATTTCTCTACATTGATTACAGACCCTGTAGCGGGTCTGTAATCAACTTTTCTGCAGCGTGGCAGTGATTCGCAAATCAAAGCAGTGCTTCGATCATTGCTTCGTTATTTTTTATTTTTTTGCTTTCCCCCACTAAAACCCTAAAGAGCATATGGCTGTGAGTATTATTTACCTTTTTTATGTTAAACCGACCTGTTATGGTCTTCTGAAACAGTTGATAGATGTATTTTATAGCTTAAAAACGGGACCGATGCTAACACGTTAGCATGTCTGGCATTTTCAATGTTACATAGTTAGTTAGCATTAAGCAGTTGCAGCTGTCAAGCATTTGTTGTTGTAAGAGTCAAATGTATTACAAATTGTAATATTTTTCTAAATTTATTTTTGTTTATATATTAATAATAGCAAGCACAACAATAATAGTAATAATGACTAATCTAATGACTATAAACAATTTTATAGAACAACAATAAACAACAACAATTTAGAGAAAGAGACAAAAAGAACCTGAAAAAAAAAACACAACAGAAAATATAAAACCAACTAACAATGAACATACATAAATAAATACATACATACATACAGAAATAAATGTTTCCTGTGAACACCTAGTGACTCTTACACCTCCATTTCATCCCTGTCTTATTTAAGTTTAATGACAGTTTATTTCGGTCAAACCACATTTTCAATGTGTTAATTTCTTCAGTGATTTCATCCAGAACTATCTGCCAAGCTAGAAAACTGCTGCATCCTTGTAAGAGCAGAATACTACTGGAATGAATTTGAATAAGGAAAGTTTTTTTTTTTTCTCACTAAATGGATGCTACACTCACTGCAGTTTATTGTCTGGAATAGCCCCAGATTGTGTTTCAGAGCTTCTAGAATTCAAACATTTTTGTGCACATGGTATTGGGGGGTAATTTTGGGTTTCAGCTTTTTTTTGTTTTTCACCCCTTTCATCCCTGAATATGTGAAATCATGAGTCACTTTTGTGCGGATTAAAGTTACTAACTGGGACTCCTGTCTTGTTGCGAGAAAGAAACGAGAATCGTCCTCCATTCTGTTCACACAGCTCCAAACGCTGCGCAGCTCACTGCCGAGTCAAGTTAGAACGATAGAATCCAGTCGGAATTAATAACTTCAAAGCGAAACACCGTTTTGTTTTTATTTATGTCCAGTGATCAAGGATGCAGTGACCAATTTCATATTTATTTACTTTAAGACTCAATGAAATACACAGAAAACCTGTAAAGCCTACTTTTAGTACAAAATTCACAAGAGGTATCGATAAGGGGATCGATAAGCAGAATTGATAATGGCATCGATATTGATAAAATCTTATCAATACCCATCCCTATAGCAGACAAACATTTGATATTTGAGAAGTGAAATGAAGTTTATAGGATTTACAGAAAGTCTGCAATAATTCTTTAAACAAAATTAGGCAGGTGCATAAATTTGGGCACCCCAACAGAAAAAAATACATGAATATTTAGTAGATCCTCCTTTTGCAGAAATAACAGCCTGTAAATGCTTCCTATATCTTCCAGTGAGAGTCTGGATTCTGGTTGAAGGTATTTTGGACCATTTTTCTTCACAAAACATCTCAGGTTTGTTGGTTTCCGAGCATGGACAGCCCGCTTAAAATCACACCACAGATTTTCAGTAATATTCAGGTCTGGGGACTGAGATGGCCATTCCAGAACATTGTACTTGTTCCTCTGCATGAATGCCTTAACAGATTTTGTGCAGTGTTTAGGGTCGTTGTCTTGTTGAAAGATCCAGCCCCGGCGCAACTTCAGCTTTGTCAGTCATTCTGTTCTCAAGAATCTGCTGATATTGACTGGAATCCGTGTGACCCTCAATTTTAACAAGATTCCCAGTACCTGCACTGGCCACACAGCCACATAGCATGATGGAACCACCTCCAAATTTTACTGTAGGTAGCAAGTGTTTTTCGTGGAATGCTGTGCTCTTTTTTTCAGCCATGCATACCGTACCTTTTTATGTCCACAGCACCTTATTCCAAAATGAAGCTGGCTTGTCCAAATGTGCTTTAGCATACCTCAAGCGTGTATGCAGAAAAGGCTTCCTCTGCATTACTCTCTCATCCAGCATCTCCTTCTGCAAAGTGCGCTGTATAGTTGAACGATGCACATAGACACTATCTGCAGCAAGATCATGTTGTAGGTCTTTGGAGCAGGTCTGAGGGTTCACTATGACTGTTCTCACCATCCTTCGCTTCAGCTTATCTGAGATATTTCTTGGCCTGCCACTTCTGGCTGGAACTAGTACTGTGCCTGCAGTCTTCCATTTCCTCACTATGTTCCTCAGAGTGGAAACTGACAGCTGAAATCTCTGCAATAGCTTTTTCTGTCCTTCTCCTAATCCATGATGTTGAACAATCTTTGTTTTCAGGTCATTTGAGAGTTGTTTAGAGGCTTCCAAATCAAATTAAATCAATTTTATTTATATAGCGCCAAATCACAACAAACAGTTGCCCCAAGGCGCTTTATATTGTAAGGCAAAGCCATACAATAATTACGGAAAAACCCCAACGGTCAAAACGACCCCCTGTGAGCAAGCACTTGGCGACAGTGGGAAGGAAAAACTCCCTTTTAACAGGAAGAAACCTCCAGCAGAACCAGGCTCAGGGAGGGGCAGTCTTCTGCTGGGACTGGTTGGGGCTGAGGGAGAGGACCAGGAAAAAGACATGCTGTGGAGGGGAGCAGAGACCAATCACTAATGATTAAATGCAGAGTGGTGCATACAGAGCAAAAAGAGAAAGAAACACTCAGTGCATCATGGGAACCCCCCCAGCAGTCTATGTCTATAGCAGCATAACTAAAGGATGGTTCAGGGTCACCTGATCTAGCCCTAACTATAAGCTTTAGCAAAAAGGAAAGTTTTAAGCCTAATCTTAAAAGTAGAGAGGGTGTTTGTCTCCCTGATCCGAATTGGGAGCTGGTTCCAGAGGAGAGGAGCCTGAAAGCTGAAGGCTCTGCCTCCCATTCTACTCTTACAAACCCTAGGAACTACAAGTAAGCCTGCAGTCTGAGAGCGAAGCGCTCTATTGGGGTGATATGGTACTATGAGGTCCCTAAGATAAGATGGGACCTGATTATTCAAAACCTTATAAGTAAGAAGAAGAATTTTAAATTCTATTCTAGAATTAACAGGAAGCCAATGAAGAGAGGCCAATATGGGTGAGATATGCTCTCTCCTTCTAGTCCCTGTCAGTACTCTAGCTGCAGCATTTTGAATTAACTGAATGCTTTTCAGGGAACGTTTAGGACAACCTGATAATAATGAATTACAATAGTCCAGCCTAGAGGAAATAAATGCATGAATTAGTTTTTCAGCATCACTCTGAGACAAGACCTTTCTAATTTTAGAGATATTGTTTAATATGCGCATTGAATGACATATCCTGATCAAAAATGACTCCAAGATTTCTCACAGTATTACTAGAGGTCAGGGTAATGCCATCCAGAGTAAGGATCTGGTTAGACACCATGTTTCTAAGATTTGTGGGGCCAAGTACAATAACTTCAGTTTTATCTGAGTTTAAAAGCAGGAAATTAGAGGTCATCCATGTCTTTATGTCTGTAAGACAATCCTGCAGTTTAGCTAATTGGTGTGTGTCCTCTGGCTTCATGGATAGATAAAGCTGGGTATCATCTGCGTAACAATGAAAATTTAAGCAATGCTGTCTAATAATACTGCCTAAGGGAAGCATGTATAAAGTGAATAAAATTGGTCCTAGCACAGAACCTTGTGGAACTCCATAATTAACCTTAGTCTGTGAAGAAGATTCCCCATTTACATGAACAAATTGTAATCTCTTAGATAAATATGATTCAAACCACCGCAGCGCAGTGAGTGCCTTTAATACCTATGGCATGCTCTAATCTCTGTAATAACATTTTATGGTCAACAGTATCAAAAGCAGCATTGAGGTCTAACAGAACAAGCACAGAGATGAGTCCACTGTCTGAGGCCATAAGAAGATCATTTGTAACCTTCACTAATGCTGTTTCTGTACTATGATGAATTCTTAACCCTGACTGAAACTCTTCAAATAGACCATTCCTCTGCAGATGATCAGTTAGCTGTTTTACAACTACCCTTTCAAGAATTTTTGAGAGAAAAGGAAGGTTGGAGATTGGCCTATAATTAGCTAAGATAGCTGGGTCAAGTGATGGCTTTTTAAATAATGGTTTAATTACTGCCACCTTAAAAGCCTGTGGTACATAGCCAACTAATAAAGATAGATTGATCATATTTAAGATCGAAGCATTAATTAATGGTAGGGCTTCCTTGAGCAGCCTGGTAGGAATGGGGTCTAATAGACATGTTGATGGTTTGGAGGAAGTAACTAATGAAAATAACGCAGAACAATCGGAGAGAAAGAGTCTAACCAAATACCGGCATCACTGAAAGCAGCCAAAGAGAACGATATGTCTTTGGGATGGTTATGAGTAATTTTTTCTCTAATAGTTAAAATTTTATTACCAAAGAAAGTCATGAAGTCATTACTAGTTAAAGGAATACTCGGCTCAATAGAGCTCTGACTCTTTGTCAGCCTGGCTACAGTGCTGAAAAGAAACGTGGGGTTGTTCTTATTTTCTTCAATTAGTGATGAGTAGTAAGATGTCCTAGCTTTACGGAGGGCTTTTTTATAGAGCAACAGACTCTTTTTCCAGGCTAAGTGAAGATTTTCTAAATTAGTGAGACGCCATTTCCTCTCCAACTTACGGGTTATCTGCTTTAAGCTGCGAGTTTGTGAGTTATACCACGGAGTCAGGCACTTCTGATTTAAGGATCTCTTTTTCAGAGGAGCTACAGCATCCAAAGTTGTCCTCAGTGAGGATATAAAACTATTGACGAGATAATCTATCTCACTCACAGAGTTTAGGTAGCTACTCTGCCCTGTGTTGGTATATGGCATTGGAGAACATAAAGAAGGAATCATATCCTTAAACCTAGTTACAGCGCTTTCTGAAGGACTTCTACTGTAATGAAACTTATTCCCCACTGCTGGGTAGTCCATCAGAGTAAATGTTAAGAAATGATCAGACAGAAGGGGGTTTTCAGGGAATACTGTTAAGTCTTCAATTTCCATACCATAAGTCAGAACAAGATCTAAGGTATGATTAAAGTGGTGGGTGGACTCATTTACATTTTGAGCAAAGCCAATCGAGTCTAACAATAGATTAAATGCAGTGTTGAGGCTGTCATTCTCAGCATCTGTGTGGATGTTAAAATCGCCCACTATAATTATCTTATCTGAGCTAAGCACTAAGTCAGACAAAAGGTCCGACAATTCAGAGAGAAACTCACAGTAATGACCAGGTGGACGATAGATAACAAATAAAACTGGTTTTTGGGACTTCCAATTTGGATGGACAAGACTAAGAGTCAAGCTTTCAAATGAATTAAAGCTCCGTCTGGGTTTTTGATTAATTAATAAGCTGGAGTGGAAGATTGCTGCTAATCCTTCGCCTCGGCCCGTGTTGACTCATTTAAACTAACATATTCATCCTGCTGTAACCAGGTTTCTGTAAGGCAGAATAAAGCAATATGTTGATCAATTATTCTATCATTTACTAACAGGGACTTAGAAGAGAGAGATCTAATGTTTAATAGACCACATTTAACTGTTTTAGTCTGTGGTGCAGTTGAAGGTGCTATATTATTTTTTCTTTTTGAATTTTTATGCTTAAATAGATTTTTGCTGGTTATTGGTGGTCTGGGAGCAGGCACCGTCTCTACGGGGATGGGTTAATGAGGGGATGGCAGGGGGAGAGAAGCTGCAGAGAGGTGTGTAAGACTACAACTCTGCTTCCTGGTCCCAACCCTGGATAGTCACGATTTGGAGGATTTAAGAAAATTGGCCAGATTTCTAGAGATGAGAGCTGCTCCATCCAAAGTGGGATGGATGCCGTCTCTCCTAACAAGACCAGGTTTTCCCCAGAAGCTTTGCCAATTATCTATGAAGCCCACCTCATTTTTTGGACACCACTCAGACAGCCAGCAATTCAGGGAGAACATGCGGCTAAACATGTCACTCCCGGTCCGATTGGGGAGGGGCCCAGAGAAAACTACAGAGTCCGACATTGTTTTGCAAAGTTACACACCAATTCAATATTAATTTTAGTGACCTCCGATTGGCGTAACCGGGTGTCATTACTGCCGACGTGAATTACAATCTTACCAAATTTACGCTTAGCCTTAGCCAGCAGTTTCAAATTTCCTTCAATGTCGCCTGCTCTGGCCCCCGGAAGACAATTGACTATGGTTGCTGGTGTCGCTAACTTCACATTTCTCAAAACAGAGTCGCCAATAACCAGAGTTTGTTCCTCGGCGGGTGTGTCGCTGAGTGCGGAAAAACGGTTAGAGATGTGAACGGGTTGGCGGTGTACACGGGGCTTCTGGTTAGGACTACGCTTCCTCCTCACAGTCACCCAGTCGGCCTGCTTTCCCGGCTGCTCGGGATCTGCCTGAGGAGAACTAACGGCAGATCCCGTTAGATCCCATGTTGCCACTCATTAGAAGAGATGCAAAGAGGGGAAACATTTGCAAATGGCCACCTTAAATACCCTTTCTCATGATTGGATTCACCTGTGTAAGGAGGTCAAGGGTCAATGAGAAAACAAAGACTCAGAGACATTGTGTCTGGCCACTCTACCATACAGGCTTGATTGGTGGATTGCTGCAGAGGTGGTTGTCCTTCTGGAATGTTCTCTCTCCACAGAGGAATGCTGGCGCTCTGATACAGTAACCATCGGGTTCTTGGTCACCTCTCTGACTCAGGTCCTTCTCCCCGATTGCTCAGTTTAGACGGGTGGCCAGCTCTAGGAAGAGTCCTGTGTATCTGAACTTCTTCCATTTACAGATGATAGAGGCCACTGTGCTCATTGGGGCCTTCAAAACAGCAGAAATGTTTCTGTACCCTTTCTCAGATTTGTGCTTCAAGACAATCCTGTCTCAGAGGCCTACAGACAATTCCTTTGACTTCATGCTTGGTTTGTGCTCTGACATGGACTGTAAACTGTGGGACCTTATATGTAGACAGGTGTGTCTACAGATAAAATCCCATTGTCATTATGGGGTATTGTGTGTAGAATTTTGAGGGTAAAAAATGAGTTTCAAAATGAGCGCTCTGAATATTTTATAGATGCACTGTACTAGAAAACCAAATGTCTAATTGTATCCGATGTGAAGCCTTGTGGATTTAAAAACTTTTTGGGGGGGGCACTACTAACCTTCAATATTTCAACAAGTGTATTTTGTCAGGTAAGGATAACATTTATTTCAGATGTGTGAAACACTATTTTTTTACTAAAATGGTAATCAGAAATAATCTTTTTTATATCAAAAAGACTAAAATGTCTTAACTGAAACAAGACTAAAATGACTAAACCTAGAATAGAATTAAGAGACTTCTCGTCGACTCAAACATGACCAAATAAAAATGGTTTGTGAATGACTAACAGATGACAAAATTAACACTGTTTTGTTAAAGCAGGAAGCTATTAAAACAGGAAGCGCTGACTTTAATGGTCACTTCAGTCTCTAATTTCCTGCTTTTAAACTCAGATAAAACTGAAGTTATTGTACTTGGCCCCACAAATCTTAGAAACATGGTGTCTAACCACATCCTTACTCTGGATGGCATTACCCTGACCTCTAGTAATACTGTGAGAAATCTTGGAGTCATTTTTGATCAGGATATGTCATTCAAAGCGCATATTAAACAAATATGTAGGACTGCTTTTTTGCATTTACGCAATATCTCTAAAATTAGAAAGGTCTTGTCTCAGAGTGATGCTGAAAAACTAATTCATGCATTTATTTCCTCTAGGCTGGACTATTGTAATTCATTATTATCAGGTTGTCCTAAAAGTTCCCTGAAAAGCCTTCAGTTAATTCAAAATGCTGCAGCTAGAGTACTAACGGGGACTAGAAGGAGAGAGCATATCTCACCCATATTGGCCTCTCTTCATTGGCTTCCTGTTAATTCTAGAATAGAATTTAAAATTCTTTTTCTTACTTATAAGGTTTTGAATAATCAGGTCCCATCTTATCTTAGGGACCTCATAGTACCATATCACCCCAATAGAGCGCTTCGCTGTCAGACTGCAGGCTTACTTGTAGTTCCTAGGGTTTGTAAGAGTAGAATGGGAGGCAGAGCCTTCAGCTTTCAGGCTCCTCTCCTGTGGAACCAGCTCCCAATTCGGATCAGGGAGACAGACACCCTCTCTACTTTTAAGATTAGGCTTAAAACTTTCCTTTTTGCTAAAGCTTATAGTTAGGGCTGGATCAGGTGACCCTGAACCATCCCTTAGTTATGCTGCTATAGACTTAGACTGCTGGGGGGTTCCCATGATGCACTGAGTGTTTCTCTTTTTGCTCTGTATGCACCACTCTGCCTTTAATCATTAGTGATTGATCTCTGCTCCCCTCCACAGCATGTCTTTTTCCTGGTTCTCTCCCTCAGCCCCAACCAGTCCCAGCAGAAGACTGCCCCTCCCTGAGCCTGGTTCTGCTGGAGGTTTCTTCCTGTTAAAAGGGAGTTTTCCCTTCCCACTGTCGCCAAGTGCTTGCTCACAGGGGGTCGTTTTGACCGTTGGGGTTTTTACGTAATTATTGTATGGCCTTGCCTTACAATATAAAGCGCCTTGGGGCAACTGTTTGTTGTGATTTGGCGCTATATAAATAAAATTGATTGATTGATTGATTCAAATTTGAAGTTTTTGTGAGGTTATCACATAATTCCTCTCTAATATCAAATTCATGTTTACCTCATTAAATCTGGTGACTGTACTTCTTTTCTCCTGTTCTTTTTTCCCTTAAAGATAAAACATCATTGTCCTTGTTGCCATGGCGGACAGTAAAAGTAAGAAATAATGGTACAGCTACAAGGAAAGGAATGTCCCCCTGTCCTTCCAGATTGAACAGTCTGCAAATTTACAATCTTATGTCACACATGTACATGTAATCAGTGTCAAGTGCAGGGAGATGCAGCCTACATCGATGATGTCACGTCATTACTTGTTCTTTAGTGCAGACACAACATTGCAACATGAAACCAAACTATCTGGGCAAAAAGTACACAATGTGACAAAAAGCATGTCATTGTTTGGACTTTGTCGAACTGTTCATCAGAGTTTCGCACAATACGAAGACTTGGTGTTGTAAGAGATGCTATGATGCTTTGTTTTCAGAGACTACATGGACAGACTGTTGGATGAGACGGAGAGCGCAGCATCCAGCAGGGCGGCGTCACCGCCTCCCACTAACTCCAGCAGCAGCACCAGTCACTCCGAGAGGGAAGACAGCAGCAGTCAGAACGGTGAGCCTCCGCGGACACAGTGCAAACCTAAGAACTGAAACAGGGAACTCAATCCAGGTACCAGGTGTAGAATTTATTATTTTAACTTCATGAGGTATAAAAATGTGTAGAAGACATTTCACGCAAAGTAGTGCAGCATTTAACACAGTATTTACAGAGGAATCTTTCAAATGAGGAAACAAGCACCAAATTCCACACAAACACTCCTTTGACATTACTCTTTTGAAAAAAACTGATTGGCCATGTAAATTTTCAGTATTCAGCCAGGTGGGGGTCAAAATTAAAAGATGCTCCAATCATATTAAACTATACCACATTATTTGTCTGATCATAAATATCCCAAATATTTATGATTGAAATTAAATTAACCGTTGTCACCATTTTTGCTGTTTTTACCCCATAAAATTAAATCACAGAGTCCAAACTTTTGACCCTTGTGTAATTCTTCAGTCGACCCCTACCTGGCTTTTTGAAAATTCATGTGGCCAATTGTTAGTTTTTTCTTTTCTCCAAAAGAGTAATGTCTAAGTTAGGGTGACCTAACGTCCTGTTTTCCCAGGACATGTCCCATCTTGGCCGTCCTGGGTTGTTTTTCAGAAAGCTTTGACAGTGTCCTTATTCGAGTATCATTTGAAAAAAAAATCTTTAAACTATTAACATTTTTTGACCGACTGCCATTTGATACTGAAAAACAAAATTAAATAAAATCAATAAATAATAAATTCAAATTGATCAGAACTTACTCAGGAGCACAATATATAAAAAGACAAAACAAAAATTTAAAAAACAATTTGTGCTGATTTTTTTAATGTTTTTTTTTTATTAGTTTTTATTTTTGCAGCACTTGAGCATGACAGAGACCATGTCGACTGCTGCTCAGCTCCTCTGCTATGGTGCTAGGATGCTAACATGCGCATTGGTTTAATGAAGCAGCATTCACAAAACGGGATGATTGCTGGTAATATTCAACACATTTTTGCTGAAAAAGAAACTTAAACCGGCTTATTGCTGTGATTGGGGTGTAATGTTTTTAAGTGACGCCTTAATTTATTTGGCTTCATGCTGTCAGCTGCCAACATTTTAAAACAGCGGTCTTTCCTCATCTCCTACCATAGTGTGAAAAAAGCCCTACATAGAGCTGCGTTCCATTATGCTAGAATCCTTAATACTCCCTGCGCACACGCTTGACAATGAGAGTGCGACTGCCACCTACTGTAGTGGATGTGCAATTACACTTTTTTGTAGTGGGGGGGCATGTCCCCCCCCCCCCACTTTTTGAGGACTGCCCTAGTCTAAGGAGTATTTGTCAGTTTTGGTGCTTGTTTCCAGTAATGAACAATTTAGTTATCTGCTGCACTCAGTTTTGCTGGATATCTGCTGGACAGTTAAAACAACATTCACACAGACTTAAATTCATCGGCATCATTAGACACTGGAAATTCAGTGTCCAGGTTTCCACCCAATGCAGCATAAACTTTAAATCTTCTGCATCGATAGTTGATAAAGGGTTAAAGTTCATCTTGATATCAATGTGACACTGTATGACGTAAGGTGTTGATTGACAGGGGAGCATGGGTGTAGTCAGACATTTTCTTGCTGTAACCTTGTTTCTTTTCTCTCCAGGTGTTGCAAGCCATAGTTCAAGTCACTCTGCAGATGGAACTCAGTTGGTCCCTGCAGCTCAAGTCAAACCTGAAACCATTCAGTCCAATGGCCCCTCACGGCCATTAGTGGAAGCGCCTCCCCACGTTTCCGCCAGCAGTTCAAATGGCTGTGGTCAGCTGTGCACGCCAAGCCACGACCGAAACGGACCTCTGGAGCCCGCTGAAGACCACAGAGACACAGTGATGGACAACAGGCTGACCAAGAGGTGTAGAACAGAGGCAGGGCTCCTGAGCCAAAGCGAGGTGGAACCCCCGAGAACACACAAGAACTGAACGCTCCCAGATGCTGACGAATAGATGATTATGGGTAAATAGGCAGAGGCTGGAAGAAGGGATGAGTCTGCCTCAACTCTTACGTTCCTCCTTAAAAACTCACTTCACAGCAAGGTCAGAGGTCACTGAAAACAGCTTGACCAACATGGTTAGCTGAACTGCAGCTGATACTCCAGGAGGAGCACCATCTGCTCCACAGACCCCGCCCATCCGTGCAGTGGCTGCATGCACAGCTCCTCCCAAAGTACAACGCAGCTTCAGATGCTCTATCATCTTCTAAACAACTTCTCTGGAGACTGAGCTCAGTTTTGCCAAGAAAAGAAAGTCTATTTGTATTCAAAGGAAAATAACCTGATATTTTTTAACAAGATATTTATTTTTTTTAAATGGATAAATCTATAATGGATATGTCAGTGCCATTGCAACATTTGAGGAAACAGCCGTTTTAAGGTTTATGTACTTAAATTAACAGGTCATAAAAGTCACTTTAGTCGCACTTTGATTGTACATTTTTCTGCTGACTGAAGCGTGCTGATGAAACCTGGCCGCATTCCACTTTTCACTCGTGTTCGATTCTTGAAAATGAACCCGTAGGTGGCTCCCCCTGCAGGTTTGTTTGTGCAAAGCAGCTGACATCAATGATGTCCTGTATTATCTCGTGTTGAAGATGGCTGTATTTTGGGATTTTTTTTTTGCAGTCAGTGCTTTGCTTTTGCTAAACAGAATGTTGTGAATTTTAATGTAAAGTTTGTATAGATTTCTTACCATGAGCAGTTGCTACATTTTTATAGCATTTTTTTTCTGGTCTTTCTTGTAAGCTTTTTAATCGAGAACTTTGACTGATGGATGTAAACAGGTAGCCATTCCATCTCCACCCCCCATTTACCAGCACTTCCCATTCCGGTGTGATCCTGCTCCTTATGGCATCTTTGTTTGCAGAGAACCTTCTGAGTGAAAAGGTCTCAGTTTAAATGGGCTTCAGCAGCAACACAAACCTGTGATAATCTGGGCAACCGCAAATCGGTTTAAGGTGCAAGTGCTTTACTTTGTATTTCAATGTCAACCATGCAAATTAAGATGTTTGTTTCCGTGTTGATCCACAATGTTTTCTCTGTAAATGACTCGTGAATAAAAATGAAGTATATTGTTACAAGATCCCTTTAATTGAGCTGAATGTCAACTTGAAGAGACACATCAGATGTAAAGATTGTTTACTCCCTGCAGTCAAACATGACCATCAGGCTCCATATAAAAACAGCATTCTGCATATAAAAATCCATCTTGACAAAAAATTTTTAAGAGGCGCATCCTTGTGCGCACAGATATCCTGAAACGTGGACACTGTAGTTCAGTGAGACGGTGCTGTCGTCTACGTCCGTTCTATCAAAGTAGAAGCAAACATTTTAGGAATGTGACTATAATGCATGCACAGTTTAATAAACAGCAGACACACAAAACCTGAGAGTTGTGACAAAACAGAGCATCACTGATATTCTGTGTGCTTTTCTTACTCATTTGTTCCTCTGTGAAGGTGATGTAGGAGTACACCAGGCTGCCAGCGATACTGTGGAAAAATAGATTTGTTTTCTGGTACAAAGCAAAACTGGGTCACCTCCTGAAATCTGCTCCATATTAGACAATGTTCTTGTTCAAAAATGTAGATGAATGAGTTAGTCCACCCCACATAGTTTGTGGTTACGATTATTCAAGAAAAACAAGTTTAACCAATAGTCCACAAAATTCACCCAAAAAATGTTCATAAAACTGTACAACATGCACTTTCCAGTTACGCGTGATAATCTTGAAAATGTTCAACATACATCATTCTGTAAAACATCAGAAATTCAATAATTAGGACTAAATCAGTGTCCACACATCAAAATTATTGCTGTAGATTAAAGATGACCAAAACCCATCTTTGGACCGACTTTGGATTCCAATTCCAGTGACTCCAGGGAAAGGCTGCAAGTCGGCTACTTTTGGGGTGCACGTTAAGTCCAGCAGGCCAATTAGGAGCTTGGGGAATGTCTGCAGAGGTATCTGCGTAGCTTAGGGTACTACTGCACTGGGCTGCAACTGTGACATGTAAATGACATTCTCAGTTGGTATCTCTAGCATGTCAGCACATGTGGGTTGAATGTTGCACAGACTCCACATACATATGGCGTGAGTGTCGCTCGAATGCAGCGCGGCACCCTTGTGAATGTTGAGCGCGGACTGCGCTGAAGCAAGGATCTTGCCAATTTGCTTGTGAATGCCACATGGTACTCTCATTGATATCAAGTGCCACTAGTGGCTGAAATGAGAACACGTTTGTGAACAAAGTGCTCAGGATGAGCTGTGGGCGGGTATTCCGCTATAAACAGTTCGGGGTGTTGATTCTTATCTTTAATGATTCAAAATGTAAAAAAAAACAAAACAAAAAAAAAAAAACGATTGTTTAAAAAAATATCTTCGTTTTGTACGTTTCTCCTCACTGCCACTCAGTGAGTTGCTCCTGGTGTTAATTTCTTCAGACGAGAGGAAATATCTTCGACCATTTTTTCATGAGGAAAACGAGATGAGGATGACACGAAATTAACATGGATTTTTGTTGATGAAAAAAGAAGAGAATAAAATGTTTTGCATGAAATATTTGAGCGTATATGGGGTGTACGCCAAAACGGCTGCGCTACTTGGCATTTATCAATGTGGTTGTTGGCGTACGCTGTGCTGAAAATATACACCAGGTCGAGAGGTGGCGTAAATTATACACCAAAATGAACCAGTGCTGGAATCCACATAAAAATTAAGATGATCAACATGATAAACAGTGCCATTATACAAATCAATGCATATGTTACATAAATAACACTTTCCTGATTATACCACATAATAATGAATACAAATCCCGCTTTTGCGGGATTGTTATGGAGCACGATCCGTGGTCACAACGCTGACAGGAAGGAAAGCGCTGCTCACCCTTTTCTCCAGACTTCGAGCCTGGAGCCAGAGCAGCGCTGAGCTTAACTTCATGTGGTGTGATTGTTTTAGACTATGAAATTGATAATAACAACTGTAGTTTCGTCATTCCCTTAATTCGCCCATGCTGCAACTTGTCGTCTCCATTCGGTTGTCATAATAAAACAAATACAGAAATACATTTAAAAATAAAGAAATCTGACAGATTAGGCGTGTCTTATTAATTGAGTGAGCAAATATCCACGTCAAAAATGATTGACATGTGAAAAGAGAATACAGTGGTGCCTCGCTATAACGCAGTTCACCTGTCGTGGCCTCGGAGTCTCGCGGAGTATTTAGTCCAATTTTGCATGCTTTTTTTTTTTTTTACAGTGTTCTGTGTATCTGTTTATAAGAATCTTGTTGCCCAGAAGAGAAAAGAGCGCCAACAACTACTCATAACTGTGTTTGTCACACGGAAACAAACACCTGCTGCAGCGAGATGTGAGTGGAAAAAGGCGCAGCGTCAGGAGGCAGAGACCCGATCTGTGAAATACTGGTGAGTCACTATTAATAATTTCTTATGTGTCCGACCTCGTTCGTTGATCGTTAAAATTAATTTGTTAGTTCTAAATGCCATCATAATTATTTATAGGAAAACGTTCTATTTTTATTTCTCAAACAAATGTTTGGGCCTGAAAACAGTTTGGTATTATTTTCCTACTAAGGTTTGAACTTTGAGAGTGTTGTACACATGAGAGAAAAGTGAGAAAATGTTCATGCCTGATTGAGAAGGTGTATAAACTGTAGTAAACTGTAGTGAGGGGTTTTACAGCTTTGAAACGTCTATAATAATTGTAAAAAATAACGCTGACCTTGTCGCGGTTTCGCGTATTTCGGGCTATTTTTTAGAACGTAACTCCTGCGATTAATGAGGGACCACTGTAACACTTTATTGATTATATACTACAAAACAATTGATGCGACGGCCGTTTTTGACGCTCTATTGGCACGCGTCGTGATTGGTGGAGTTCTTTTTTATTGCCGTCTCCCGACTTCCATGTCGTAAAATGAGGGTGTGTCTGAAGCGGAGTCTGAATATTTATGGGCGTGTTTATTATAATTACGATCGTTTACACCCGCGCATTTATCAAGATCACGTCAGGCGTACCCCAGAAATGGGCAGGTGCGCACTGCTTGATACATGTCACGGTGACTTTGGTGTATTTCAAGTTTATGCCGTAAATTTACGCCACAAGAGCGCAACATTGATACATGAGGCCCAATGAGCGCATCAAAGAACCTCCACCGCATGTACTCAGAGGAAGAGAGAGCGGACACTCGAGATTCAAAATGATTAATGTTACATGCCGGCGCATGTCCACACAGCAGCCAATGAGAGACGGTGTTACAGATCTGACCATGAACTCCACGCCGTGCTGAAGCTACCAAACAAACTGATTTAAAGTTCATCAGAAAATGAGGCTGGTTTGAACAAAATGACCAGAACAGCGACCCGACTTCTTTAAATCATTGTTTACACAGAAAAGTTAACAATCCAGTAAAGTGTTTCAAAATCTGTCTGAGAAGAATTTTCTTCAAATTGTCTCCATGCAAACTCTAGCGTACTAAATCTGCATTTTATGGTTCTTCTGAACACAGGCTTTCTGAAGTTTTGGTGTGAAAAAAAAAATTCCAGAAATATAATGGCAGATTTAATAATTTTGAAAAGAGGGGACAGTCTGGGGACATGTTTAGATGGCAGTGCTTCAAGGAAAAGACAAGAATGGCATTGTCTTCCTGTATCAGGAAAACAAACCAGGGATAAGCAATATACAAATAATGAATGTTTATGAGTTCAATGGTATGAATATTTCATGAGGTCGTTGAATGGTTACGTTCCAGCTTTCACCGAATTAAATATTCGTTCCATTGAAAGAACGTAAAAAAATTCATTATTTGTTTTATATAACGGCTAAAATAGATTCTTGTCATTTGATATTTTATTAATATACGAGGTCTGTTAGAAAAGTAACGGACCTTTTTATTTTTTCAAAAACTATATGGATTTGATTCATATGTTTTTACGTCAGCCAAGCTTGAACCTTCGTGCGCATGCGTGAGTTTTTCCACGCCTGTCGGTTGCGTCATTCGCTTGTGGGCAGGCTTTGAGTGAGCACTGTTCCACCCCTCTCGTTGTTGTTTCATTGCGAGGAAATGGCGGAATGATTTGGGCTTTTTTTTCCATCAGAATTTTTTCAGAAACTGTTAGAGACAGGCAGCTGGAAACCATTTGAAAAATTTATCTGGCTTTTGGTGAAAATTTTACAGGCTTCACAGAGAATAAGGAGTGTTACTACAGCTTTAAGGACTGCCCACAATGGCGCACGGCGTGCCGCGCTCCGAGCCACCATCGAGAGGCAGAAACCACCACATCATTTCTAAACGGATGGCTGTGTGGAGCCGGGACCAGCTCTCCACAATTTCTCTTATACTCACTCGACTGGTAAGCACTGAAAGCCGAGATAGGCATGTCCCAAATTGGCTGACATAAAAACATATTAATCAAATCCATATAGTTTTTGAAAAAAATAAAAAGGTCGGATACTTTTCTCACAGACCTCGTATAGACAACAGAAAAGGGACTTACATTTTGGTGTTCCACTGTAACGTGTAGTCCAGTAATGCTGTGCACTGACTTCGGACTTACATAAAAAAAAAAAAAAAAAAGACACTGTAGTTCCTCAGTCCAGCCAAAAATCGCATCAGTGTTTCATGTGAACAGCTTTTCATGCATCCAGACGGCTTACAGCTGAGTGGATTTTTGTGTGTGTGTAGCAGCAGCATCAGTTAGCTCAATCAAATCATCATGTCGTAGTCCCCCGCGCACGCACGCACGCGCCTGCACACACACACACAAAATCGGCTCGGTCGACTGTACATCCTCAGTGCAGCGGATAAAAAAAAAAAAAAAAAATCACGTCATAAATGAGTCCAGCTTTTCTTTCTCTCTTCCTGCTAACAGACAGCACAGTGGATTTGTTTTGTGTGTGCATGCGCACGTGCATGTGTGGGCGCGCATGTACGCGCACAGATGCGTGTGTGCAGAGTGCAATGGTACCAAACGTATGGGACCAAATTTGCACTCTAAATAGAACCAAGCCACACTCTAAATGCAATGCAGCACAAATGGGATGAATTAATCCATGTCATGTGACATACAAAGCACCAATCAAATGACAAGGATCCACTCAGCCATTATATAATATGCAATGATTTTCCTAGAGCCCTCACCTCTATTGTTACATGAAATGAAAAAGTGAATAAATGAATTTAAATATGTGGCAAGCAAGATTTGTTGTTGTTTTTTTTTAATTGGCAAAAGCCAAAGAAAAGAGAGATCAATGCAGGCAGGAACTGGGACTGTTCCAGGGAATACAACTGAAAACCCAGACATGTGTACATAAGGTGGCCAATAATTTGAAAAGAAAAATTATCAATAGTTCCAAAGCTCCTGCCAAAACTAGGAAAACTCAGAAGTGGGTGAAGGTTTAACAAGGTGATGCATTAATGTGCAATAAATACTTCTATTGTTCCATTTGAATTGATACTGAGAATTATTATTTTTGAGTTCTTTTAACTGTCATTTCCTTAACTGTGTACTTTTCTGAGCCACAATTTTTGTTTTTTGGATTAAAGACGGGTAGCACAATACAAGTTATGGGAAAAGACTGGGGTGGGAAAACTGACCTGACCCAACAAAAAAATTTTGGGAGATTTTTTTGGTGGGTAAGTAGACCTGAAAAAGCACCAGAATGCATCTGAGATTTCAGATTTTTCTGGGGGAGAACCCCCAAACACCCCGCCAGCGGCTTTGGGCCTTTGACCCTTGCCAAAAATTTTCAGTTTTAATTTTCCATGGCCCACTTTCACCACTGTCACATATATACAGTAGTGTTCAGAATAATAGTAGTGCTATGTGACTAAAAAGATTAATCCAGGTTTTGAGTATATTTCTCATTGTTACGTGGGAAACAAGGTACCAGTAGATTCAGTAGATTCTCACAAATCCAACAAGACCAAGCATTCATGATATGCACACTCTTAAGGCTATGAAATTGGGCTATTAGTAAAAAAAGTAGAAAAGGGGGTGTTCACAATAATAGTAGCATCTGCTGTTGACGCTACAAACTCAAAACTATTATGTTCAAACAGCTTTTTCAGCAATCCTGTGAATCACTAAACTAGTATTTAGTTGTATAACCACAGTTTTTCATGATTTCTTCACATCTGCGAGGCATTAATTTTGTTGGTTTGGAACCAAGATTTTGCTTGTTTACTAGTGTGCTTGGGGTCATTGTCTTGTTGAAACACCCATTTCAAGGGCATGTCCTCTTCAGCATAAGGCAACATGACCTCTTCAAGTATTTTTACATATCCAAACTGATCCATGATACCTGGTATGCGATATATAGGCCCAACACCATAGTAGGAGAAACATGCCCATATCATGATGCTTGCACCACCATGCTTCACTGTCTTCACTGTGAACTGTGGCTTGAATTCAGAGTTTGGGGGTCGTCTCACAAACTGTCTGTGGCCCTTGGACCCAAAAAAACAATTTTACTCTCATCAGTCCACAAAATATTCCTCCATTCCTCTTTAGGCCAGTTGATGTGTTCTTTGGCAAATTGTAACCTCTTCTGCACGTCTTTTGTTTAACAGAGGGACTTTTCGGGGATTCTTGCAAATAAATTAGCTTCACACAGGCGTCTTCTAACTGTCACAGCACTTACAGGTAACTCCAGACTGTCTTTGATCATCCTGGAGCTGATCAATGAGTGAGCCTTTGCCATTCTGGTTATTCTTCTATCCATTTTGATGGTTGTTTTCCGTTTTCTTCCACGCTTCTGGTTTTTTGTCCATTTTAAAGCATTGGAGATCATTGTAGATGAACAGCCTATAAGTTTTTGCACCTGCATATACGTTTTCCCCTCTCCAATCAACTTTTTAATCAAACTACAGTGTTCTTCTGAACAATGTCTTGAATGTCCCATTTTCCTCAGGCTTTCAAAGAGAAAAGCATGTTCAACAGGTGCTGACTTCATCCTTAAATACAATAGGGGACACCTGATTCACACCTGTTTGTTCTACAAAATTGATGAACTCACTGACTGAATGCCACACTACTATTATTGTGAACACCCCCTCTTCTACTTTTTTTTTACTAATAGCCCAATTTCATAGCCTTAAAAGTGTGCATATCATGAATGTTTGGTCTTGTTGGATTTGTGAGAATCTACTGAATCTACTGGTACCTTGTTTCCCATGTAACAATAAGAAATATACTCAAAACCTGGATTAATCTTTTTAGTCACATAGCACTACTATTATTCTGAACACTACTGTACATACAGTATACATACACATTATATGTGTTGACTGTCCCTTACCAAAAAGTAGTATATGCAAGTATGTTTCAAGTATACTTCTAGTTTACTTTTTATATATTTATAAGTACTATTTTTTGGTAAGGGGTGGCAGATGATTTGTGGGAGTTTGGGATGGGAGCTCCTGATTCTCTGTCACCCTGGGGCCTCAGGTGCTGTTAATGCACTCCTCACAAAGTTCTCTCACAACTCTCCCATGTTATGAGTCATGGAGACTATATTCAAAGGGCGTCACGATGCCGAGGCAGCTCTGCAAAGATATGGCGAGCACCTTTGTCCCCTCGCCAACTCTGAACTGTTCAAAATTCAGATGAGACGCGAGCAATGCTCTGCAACTCAAGTGGGGGAATAGTGACACCCAACAAACGTTATACAAAATTCCTTGCAAATGCCGTTTGCAAGCTGTCGCAGCCCAGTGAGGTTGTACCCTTAAGTAAGTTTGTTTCCCAGTGGCTATGTCACTTGTCGACTTAGTCGGGGTGCCCTGTGTGCCTGCATCCCTCGAACGCATTAGGGGTGTCCAAGGTTGGTGCAGGGCTGCCGGAGTTAGTAGGTGAACTGAGACTGTACTACTCTGGGCCATGAGGGCGTGGCAGAGATTGGGCTGCAGCTTATCCCTGCAGTCACTGGGCGCGGGGTTGACGGTCTGTCAGGGCCCCCACATATAGACAGACAAACGCATCTACACTCTAATGTAAAGTTTCCAGTCCACCTAACCTATATGTTTTGTCAAGTGGGAGGAAACCGGAGCACCCGGAAGGAAACTACACGAACATGGGGAGAACATGCAAACTTCACACATAAACTGACCAGATGAGGGAACTGAACCCAGGACCTTCTCACTGAGACGACAGTGCTAACCACTAATCCACCTTGCTGCCCGACACCTCTATGAGTCGGACTAAAATCAGTTTGTCTGTAATTCAAAAGGACAGATATATAGAGGACTAACCAAAGTTTCTTTTGTCCACCCTCTGATGGGGCGGGGCTAAATATCATCCCCTGCTGAAGCGTTTAAAAGGGAGTCAGTCCTACCTTATATTTAAGCCAATGAAGTTAGTCCAGGTGAATATGTAGTCACCACCAAACACCATTCCGATGTAGGTCACGACAATATTCTGCAGAAATCGCAGCACACATTAGAGTTCTTGTTGCTCATCAGCCACTAGAGGGCAGCTTCAGCGGACTTACTTTAATACAGCCCACAATGGAGGTGGTGAGCGCCGAGTTGTACTGCGTACACAGCATGATGGAGTACATCAAAACAAAGCTGTCAAACAGACACAAAAAGAATCAGACCAGACCAACACCAACCAGGAACACTATCGTCAGACACTTAACTCACCCCATGACACAAGAGAGGACAAACTGCACGGCAAAGACAAGATCCGACCAGCCATCAAACTCCATGCCCTGCGTGCAAACACAGCGACTGTGAAGCTCATCGCCACCATCCTTCCAGCACAAAAATAAAGCCATGTTACACACTCACCGCATGTAACTCCCCGACGCAGTAGGCGTACACCATCGTAGGTACGATCATGATCAAGGCATTGTAGTAGAGAAGCCCATATTTACCCAACTCCTATAAGAATGGCAGCACTAAACAACACCAGAAATGATACAGAAAAATATCAGTGATGCATGGAGCTGCCCTCACCTTGGAGTCAAGTTTCTGCTTCACGTATGCGCCGTTGGCCGCTGTCAGTACGTTGTTCAACATTATGAAGACATATCCTTCAAGGTCAAAAGCCAAGTCAGTGCTAAAAGACACAAAACGTCAAACAAACCTCAGCAGCATCCATACAGATGGTTATTTGTGTCTGAAATGTGCGTGATGGGGTTCATATGGTGTGTGGTCATCTCACCTGGCAGCGATAAAAGCACCAAAGATCATCGTAAACACTGTAATCTTAACCGATGTAGAGAAGATTTTTCTGTGAGGAAACAAAACGAACTAAAGTTGTTTTGAGGATGAAGCTCAGTTATTTGTAAGTGTATTATATTATGGTGGCTGTGAAGGAAAAAAAAAACACACCGGTAGAGTTTAATTAACATATTTATAGGGGAGGTGATGGTCTAGTAGTTAAGGTGTTGGGCTTGAGTCCAGAAGATCATGGGTTCAAATCCCTGCCTGACTGGAAAATCACTAAAGACCCTTGGGCAAGGCCTCTAATCCCCTATTGCTCCCGATGTGTAGTGAGCGCTTTGTATGGCAGCACTCTGACATCGGGGTGAATGTGAGGCAGAATTGTAAAGCACTTTGAGCGTCTGATACAGATGGAAAAGCGCTATATAAATGCAGTCCATTTACCATATTTGGCACTGAGGAAACACTAGTTTGTGAGACTTCAATTGAATCCTCAAGGAAGACAACCAGTGGGCACTTCTATAGACCCAAGGGTTCCTAATTAATTACAGATCCAAATTAATTTATATCAAGTTGTAGAGATTTGCTTTTTAAGGAAGAGAATTTTAGAAATTTTTATACTGAGAAGCCTGATTTACTTTTTGTATCTGAAATGACAAACAAATTAAAATGTGTGAAATACCAAAATACTTATGGAGGGCACTGTATTTATTACATGCCGTCTTCATACATGATATTCATAAAGTACTATTATTTTTATTATTGTAATTGTTATCATGAACATTCATATTATTACCTTCAGCTGAATGAGGCTTGATGTTACATCTTTTGTACCTTATTCATTTACTTCACATTTTAATACTTTTACTTGTTTTTGCATCTTTGTTGTATCACTGTTTTTACTGTATTTTGTTGTATCTAATGTACCAGGCTGCTAAAACAACATATTTTCCCTCCAGGCTTTAATAAAGTCATCCATCTATCTCATAAATCTTTAGAAAAGTCATCTCTGTCTTGAATTAATTTCTCATATTTTTGGTGAAAATTTGTTTTCACAGAAACCTTCCAGCAAACAGGCATGGATGAAAAAGCAACAACATTCTGCACTTGTGTTGTGGAATTTGTTAATGTTCTTGCTCCGATGTGTTTTGCACTTCTGAGCCACCATATTATATATATATTTTTCATTTTTCTAATTAAAAAAGATGTCTTACTTAAGCAATAGCCCCTCAAACACCATGGTCAGAAAAATGCTGAACCTCCTCAAGACTGTGAACATGGGTAAACTGAGAGGGGAGAAAAACACCACGTTACAATTTGCTGCTTCTTAACAATATTCAATGGCCAGCTGGATGAAAAGCTCTGACTTGAGTCGCTGTGTCCCAAACAGTCCTGATATCTGATTCCCAACATATAGAAGAGGTAATGGAAACACCTGAGGAGACAGACAACACAGGACATCGTGTTTTTCACCTCCTCGGCGTATGATCAATCTCACTCCCTAAGACCCTTAATATTTTTCATGCCTCACCTTTGCTGGGACACTCAAATCCATATCTGGAAACGAGATGACACCCAACACCTTCACCAACCTCAGGACTACAACTGTAGCAAACATCTGCAAAGGAAACACAACATTAGAGCTGCAACTAATGATTATTTTCATTATAGATCCATTAGTTTATTATTTTCTCAATTGACTGATAAGCTGCTTGGCCCAAAAACTGTCAGAAAATAGTAAAAAATGTCAATCACTGTTTCCCAAAGCCCAAGATTATGTCCTCAAATGTCTCATTTTGTCCACAAGAAGATGCCAGACCCCTGAAATTTGATGTGACACTACCACCTAGTGTGGTAAAACCTACCACCCACCTATATACTAGGCATATATAGCTGTAGACAGTGTTGTATAAAGTACCGGAAAATCACACTTAAGTAAAAGTAGAGACACCCATTAAAACAATGACTTTGATAGAAGTTCAAGTCACTGATTGAAATGCAACTCAAGTAAAAGTCTTAAAGTATCTAGTATTTATTGTACTTAAGTATGACAAGTAATGTACAACTAAATGTACTCAAGTATTGAAAGTAAAAGTACAAGTAAATGTTAATAATCAAAAACTGACTGATTTTTTTATATTACAAAGTTTATCTAGGCTTGTAAATGACTGGTAGTATTACAGTCAAAATACTGAAAATTGTGCACATCACACAAAAACATTTCAGAAACAAGGTTTCAAAACCTAAACGAGAGTAGGCTACTCACTAGGTGTTCACAGGAAACATTTATTTCTATATGTATTTATTTATTTTCATTATTACATGGTTTTATCTTTTCAGTTGTGTTTTGTTTCATTAGGTTCTTTTTGTCTCTTTCTCTAAAATTGTATTGTAACATTATTAGTCTATTATTATTGACTATTATTGTCTATTATGTGTTATGTGTCGGACGCAGCCCGGAGAACCGACCAGCGTTTGAAGGACCCAGTATGAAATAAGCAGAGCACGGTACAAAGGATAACTGAATTTAATGACATAACAGTGATGTGATAAATATAACAAAAGAGTGCGCGGTCTGGCATGGTGGATTACGGTGCGCTCCCAGCAGCACTAACGGTCCGGAGCCAGAACCAGTTCGGACCCAAGGACCCCGCCGACACCCCCCAGGTGGCCGCGAGAAACCGAGTCTGTGAATGAAGAAACATCATGTGAGTCCACACTCCACACACAGAGAGACCGCTCAAAGGTGTACAAACAGCAAACACTTCCTGGCTTAATTACTAATCAGCTTCCCACCCTGCAGGCATGGAACACCCTGTTCACAAACTCACTGCAGTGGAAGCTGATTAAAACGACTAACATAACAGCTCAATATAATAAGGTGTGAGGGGCACCACATTTACTGACTGTACAAATGTTAGTCACAAAACCTAACGTACCTCAGGAAGTGTGCTGACGAGCGTGAGACCTCACCCTCTCCTCTTTCACAGACCATGCATCAAACCTGGACGTTCTCTGCATCCACTGATGATGAGATGGCTCTCGAGACGACGATCTCACCCGTCTGGTCACAAGGTGGAGTCTCTGGCAAATACACACTGTGTACTCCAGACTTAAATGCCACCATGTTCCAATCCGTGTAGATGCACCACAGCTGTGAGTCCTGACGAGCCGCACCTGATCAGCCTCAGGTGATCAGGGTGAGGTCCTGGTAACTCAGCCACACAGCCACTCAGTCCCAAATGCGCACCACCTGGAAGGAAAACCAAAAGACAGAAACAGAAGACAAACAAAAACCAGCCAGGCACGCCAGCCACAACATTATGTAGACTATTATTGTTGTTGCTATTATTAATATATGAATAAAAATAAATAAAAAAAAAATTACAATTTGACTCTTTTACGACAACGAACGCTGAGCCATTAATTATACAGAAAACAAATCAACACAAACGTGCTGATGCGAACAGCTTAATGCTAACTTTAACATTGAAAACACCATAGACATCTAACGCGTTAGCACTGGCCCCATTTTTAAGTTACAAAATACATCAACTGTTTCAGAAGACCATAACAGATCAGTTTAACATAAAAATATTAAATATTACTCAGACATATGCTCTTCAGGGTTTTAGCGGGAAAAATTAGGATAAAGCGACAATGAATCCACGAATCGTAGATTGAAGCACTGCTTCGATCTGCGAATCACTGCTTCGATTGGTTCAAGGTTCAAAGCAAAGCCGTGCTGCAGAAAAGTTGATTACAGACCCGCTGCAGGTCTGTAATCAATGTAGAGAAATGATCATTTTCCTGACAAATAAGTGCGCAACTGCAAAAAAGCCTACCGGACATGCCTCATGACAAATTGGCCTGACTTTGTTGCAGTCACTAGTCAGTGGTGTCTCTGGCTGAAAACACGACTTTTTTCGTGTGTGTGTGTGGGGTTTTTTTTTGTAACGAGTAACAGCATGGCGCATAGAAAATGTATCGTAGTAGAAGTATGCAATTAAGGTTGGAAATGTAGTGAAGTAAAAGAGAAAGTAAGCTGAATTAAAAAAACTTGAGTAAAGTACAAAGTCTCCCAAAACGTACTTAAGTACAGTAGTGAAGTATTTTTACTTTGTTACTATGCAACACTGTCTGTAGATAATACCTGTGCATGATGGCCATCGCAGGTGTAGCTATCGCCAGGCAGGGGTCAATGAGTCAACAGTTAAAAATACTCCAACCACATTATTTGTCAAATCATAAGGACTTTAAAAAGGTATAGCTCGGACTATCTGTGACTGAGTGTTATGGATTTATGGAGTAAGAACAGCAAAAGTCCCTGGACTTTTTGTCTGAGGAAATCTCTGTTGTTAAAATGCAGCAGAAATCCATTATGGAGCTGGTGGAAGAAGTGAAGGCTCTCCGGATCCAGAATGCCGAGAAAGACCGGCGTCTGGTGTACCTGGAGAACCGTGTTGCGGAGTTGGAACAGTACACAAGGATGAACGACGTTATTATTACAGGAATTCATATTAAACCTTGATCCTACGCACGGGCGGTGTCAGAAGACAGCGGAGGGGAGGCCAGCGAGCAGGAGGCCAACTCAGTGGAACAAGTGGCTGACTTCCTGCAATCTAAAGGTATTCAAATGGACTGTAATAACATTGAAGCGTGCCACCCCCTGCCCAGGAGAGAGGATGGAGACAAGCGAGCAGTTATAATGAGGTTTGTCAACAGAAAACATAAAATGGCATTGTTAAAACAGGGACGGAAACTTAAAGGAACAAACGTATTCATCAATGAACATCTGACCAAAAGAAACGCAGACATCGCCAGGAAAGCTCGTTTCTTAAAAAAGCAGGGAAAAATTCAACAGACATGGACATCCAACTGCAAAACATTTATCAAATTGAATGGAACACCAGAACAAGCGAAGGTTATGGTAATCAGGAACATCGAGGATCTGGACAAATACGATCAATAAGGTATGAGGACACAAACACATCACAACACCATGACACAGACCAGAAGAACCTATTCATCTACTACATCATCTACATCTGGAGACAAGAAGGATATAACTCAAAGGATTGCTGATCATGGAAAAGTAGAACTGAGAACATTTAAATACACAGACCACAATGTACTGGACTTGGAGCACGATATAGACCCGGACAATAATTTCTTCTCAAATATCAATGACAGTTGTTGCTATTATACAGATGAACAGTTTAATCGGATCATTAAAACGGATAACAAATTATCAATAATCCATTTCAACAGCAGAAGTCTATATGCAAACTTTAACAACATTAAAGAATATTTAAGTCAATTTAAAAAAAATATTTAACATAATTGCTATATCAGAAACATGGATCAATGAAGATAAAGGAATGGATTTTGAACTGGATGGATATGAATTTAATTGTGTAAACAGAAAGAATAAGAGTGGAGGAGGAGTGGCTGTGTATGTGGATAAGAACATGGATTATAAAATAGTAGACAATATGACAACTGTGATTGATAACTTATTAGAATGTATAACTATTGAAATATGTGAAGAAAAAGCAAAAATGTATTAGTCAGCTGTATATATAGAGCACCAGGATCTAGTATTGAAACATTCACTGACTGTATGGGAAAAATGTTCTCAAAAACTAATCAAAAAACTGTGTTCATTTGTGGTGACTTAAATATTGATCTGCTCAATCCAAATAAGCATAAAATAACAGATGAATTTATCAGTATAATGTACAGTATGAGTTTATATCCAAAAATCACCAGGCCAAGCAGAATTACATCCCATAGTGCTACCTTAATTGATAATATATTCAGCAATGATATTGAGAATAACACTGTGAGTGGATTATTAATCAATGACATTAGTGATCATCTACCAGTTTTCATCGTTTATAATAGAAACCATCGGCGGAATCAGCCAGAGGAGAAAATAAAATACAGGCGAGTGCAGACAGAGGAAAACATGAACACACTAAAGAAGGATTTACAGGAGCAAAACTGGGAAAAGGTATACAGTAAAAGTGATGTTGATAGTGCATATGAAACTTTTTTACAAATATTTACATCATTATATGATAAAAATTGTCCAATTAAACAAGACTACAGAAAACAAAAACTCCAAGATCGACCATGGATGACGAAAGGGTTACGAAATGCATGTAATAAGAAAAATACACTGTATAGAGAATTCATAAAACTAAAGACTAAAGAGGCAGAAAATAGATATAAGAAATACAAAAATAGATTAACTAATATTATACGGGTATGTAGGAAGGAATATTATAGTAACATATTATATAATAACAAAAACAATATTAAAGGAATATGGGATATATTAAATAGCATTATCAAAAATGGTAATAAAAAACAGAGTTACCCTCAGTATTTCATTGATAATAATGTCAAGAAGGAAAATAAGGATGAGGTAGTCAATGGTTTTAATAATTTTTTTGTAAATATTGGACCAAGCTTGGCAGAAAAAATTCCCAATTCCCAAGCTGAGGATTGGGATAATAATCTCATAGAAAGAAATCCCTGTTCAATGTTCCTCACAGCAGTGGATGGAAAAGAAATTATAGACATTGTGAATAATTGTAAATATAAAACATCTACCGATTTAAATGAAATTGATATGGTGGTGGTAAAACAGGTCATTGAATGGATTGTAGAACCATTAACATACATCTGTAACTTATCATTTCAAACTGGTAAATTTCCCAATCAAATGAAAATAGCTAAGGTTGTGCCGCTGTATAAGACTGGGGATAGACACCACTTCACAAATTATAGACCTGTTTCTTTGCTTCCACAATTTTCCAAATTATTAGAAAAGTTATTCAATAATAGATTAGACAAATTCATAAATAAACATAAATTACTTACTGATAGTCAATATGGATTCAGAGCACATAGTTCAACATCACTTGCATTAATAGAATCAGTTGAGGAGATTACAAACGCCATAGACCACAAATTACATTCAGCTGGAATATTTATAGACCTTAAAAAGGTTTTTGATACAATCAATCATGACATATTAATCAGTAAACGTGAACAGTATGGGATTAGGGGGTTGGTGTTGCACTGGGTGAGAAGCTACTTAAGTAACAGAAAACAGTTTGTGAAGTTGGGGGAATATACATCATCATGCTTGGACAATGCTTGTGGCGTCCCACAGGGGTCAGTATTGGGTCCAAAACAGTTTCTAATTTATATAAATGATATTGTCAATGTTTCCAAAATATTAAAATTAGTATTATTTGCAGATGACACAAGCATTTTTTGTTCAGGGGGGGATTTGCAGGAGTTACTGAGGAGGATCAGTATAGAAATGGGAAAATTGAAAATATGGTTTGACAGAAACAAATTATCATTAAACTTAAGTAAAACAAAATACATGTTATTTGGCTATTGTAATACAGACATACAGGTTCAGTTACAAGTTGAGGGGGTAGATATTGAAAGGGTACATGAAAATAAGTTTCTGGGGGTGATAATAGATGATAAGATAAACTGGAAGACTCATATAAAACATATACAAAGTAAACTGTCAAGAAGCATTTCAGTTCTAAATAAAGCGAAACATATTCTGGACCAAAACTCACTCCGCATTCTTTACTGCTCACTGGTTTTACCATATTTACAGTACTGTGCAGAGGTATGGGGTAATACTTATAAAGGTACAACACAATCACTATCAGTAATGCAGAAAAGAGCTATAAGAATTATTCATAATACTGGCTATAGAGATCATACAAATCCACTATTTTTACAATCCAAATTCTTAAAATTCACAGACTTGGTTCATTTTCAAACAGTACAAATCGTGTATAAAGCAATAAACAATTTACTTCCAGCAAATATTAAAAATGTTTTTTAACAGATCAGGGGATTGCAGTCTGAGGGGGAAATTTAATTTAAAGCATCAGTGGGCACGAACAACATTAAAAGGTTTCTGTATTTCTGTCTGTGGGGTGAGGATGTGTAACAGATTGGGAGTGGGGCTCAAGCAATGTCCAAGCATGAACCAGTTCAAACAGCGGTACAAAAATATGTTTTTTTCTAGGTATAGGGAGGAGGAAGGGTAATGAGGGTTAGGGTGTTTTTGTTTTTTGCTTCAGCTTGTAAATATATAGTATTTTGTATGTAAGTAGGTATGTGTAGGTGTATATTTATGTTTGTGTATATATGTGTGTATATGTGTGTGTATATATGTGTGTATGTATATATATGTATATGTGTGTGTATATATGTATATATATGTGTATGTATGTTGATATATATATATTGATATCGGTTTAGGTGTGTAGGAATCTATGTGTATATGTGGCAAAGGGTATTACTGGTTGTGGGGAAGAAGGGGTAGGGATAAATAAGCTGATGCTTCACCCTACCCCTTTTCGGACATGTTGGGTACACAGTAGGAACTTTTTTGTTGTTGTCTTTACTGATCTATCTTGTAATTGTTGTTGTATCAAATGTTCGAAATAAACAGTTTTCATTCAAAAATGGTGGCAAAGGTCAATTTAAAAAAAGTCAAAAGTTAAGTTGCTCCAATTTTGGTCAAAAGTGATCGAAATTATTTCTTGCATTAAAAGAATAGTCTGTCATGCTTAGCTATCACGTTACAGGGTAACATAGAATTTAATGGACAATGACCTTGTTTGACCTTTACTTTGGAGATTACACACTCAACCAATAATTTGCATCAAGTTTCACTAAAATTAAAGCAGCTTTAACGTTTGACCCCTGTAGTGGGTGAGCTTGACCTTGGTTACCAGTTTCGCTGTTTACAGCCACACGAGTGCATAATATTCACTTCAGCCATAGATAATTCAAACTATACCTTTTTAGAATCTATCATCAGACAAATAATGTGATATACTTTTCAATATGACTGGAGCATGTTTAAATTTTGAGTCCTGTGTAATCCTTCATCGACTCCTACCTGGCTCCAGCTACCACCCTGGGATGGCCCACATACACTTTTCAATTTCCTATAGATAGGTGACCAAAACGCCATATGAAACGTTTGGACACCCTGAGTGATGGGGACGACCTATCTGGCCCACAGACTACAGAGAGAAGCAAAGAAATCAAAAAATATTCACATTTAACCAGCTGAAATCAAAGATCTTGGACATTAAAAGACGACACAAAATAAAAATAGATGTGCATTAATTCAGTAGTCAACTAATCATTGCAGCTGTACAAAACATGCAACTACAGTGTTTTTAAAGTAAAAAGGAGGCTGGAAAAGGCTTGTCGCAACTCACTTGTCCAATTCCGACACATGTTGACGATGGAAATCTGCAAAGAAAATTAACTCAAAATGTAAGTGAATTACAAAAAAGAAAAAAATCTTAATAACTAGTTATGATGTCTTAACTAGTAGATACTCTAGGGAGTACACCCCTCCACACCGCAGTCCAATCCTTAAGCAGTGCTCACAGCTGGCCCAGTCATGACAGAATCATGACATAACCCCTCCCTCACCTGAACCAAACCCCGTTGAGAACTTGTGGGATTTTCTTAAACATGAGATTTACAGTGAGGGAAAAGAAGACCCTCTTAACTTTGGACAGCATTTGGGGAGCTGTGGTTGCTGCTGCACTAAAAGTTGGTCACCAGATGGATGGAAGGCTGATGGCAGTTATTGAAAACAAAGACAACTATATTAGACATTGAATTTTTTTAATGTCAAAGTGCTTGTTAATTTTGAGTTATTTGTTATACTTACATTAATAAAATGAAGTGAGATGGGAATTTTTTTTTTTCAAATTTAGCTGCCTAATAATTGTGCACGCAGTATATAATTTAACTAGCGTGAGGAGTTTTTTTTCCTCACCACAGTCACTAACGTGCCTGCTCTTGAGGTAGGTCAGGTTTAAACTCTGCTCGTGTATCTGCACCTTGGAGTGACTAATGTTAATTGGAGTGGAACACTTAAAATTATTTAATACTTAACTTTGAACCATTGCTAATCTTTTGATCGTTTGTTCAATTTGACCTTGACTTTTGAATCTGGCTTCTGATTGGTCATCTTTGATCCTGATCCCTGACCCTGAGTTTTGAATCTGGCTTCTGACTGGTCATCTTTGATCCTGTCTTTAACCATACCTGCTGCACTTCAATGCTAATGGCTGAACTTTGAGTTTATTCATTGACCTTTGAGCTATTCAGTCATACAAATCAGCCTTCAATCTGATCACAGATTCCATCCTGAACTTTGATCCTGATCATACAGGATCCTGACCAAAATTGAATGTTCTTTGACTAAAAGCTGAAATCCACTCGTCTGCTTTTTGGAAGCTGACAAATGAATAAGGGGGCAACAAGCAGAATGCAGACAGAAGCAATAACTCACACTGCTGTAAACCAACCATGTTCTTAATCCTTTAACCCTAAAGCCACCCAGTGGGGTCATTTATGGGGGCATATATTTTTGTGCACCATTTTTTCTAATTTTAAATTGGAAAAAAAAGTTGCCTACCATGAATTTGTCAATCTATCTGTCCTGCATTTGTTCACAGACTTTTGCGAGGATCGGCCGATCCGCATGGCAAGTACAATTCAAACGTGTGGGGTCACTTATGACCTCCCCGGGAAGATCGATGAGATTTTTGACATTATAGCTTCAGACGGTATTGTAATTTGCCAACTCTAATCATGATATTTTACTGTTTTGCAAGGAAGCCTGGCCAACAGATTTACAAGATTTACAGCTGCACACTGAGTGAGGATGAAAATAGCTCATGATTGTCACAAAAGACGACTGATGAGATTTGTGTTAAAGTATCGACATATTTGCGAGTTGATGCTATAATTATCCTACCATATTATAATAGCTAAAATGGCCTGGTCACGTGAGGGTTAAGTAGATTTTTTTTTATTATTATTATTATTTTTGGTCCAGAAAGCTGCACAGAGGTTCTCCGTATTGATGCTCTTCACTTTGACCTCTGGTCCACTTCAGGTGTGACTTGCTTTTGCGCACACACACACACACACACACACACACACACACACACACACACACACACACACACACACACACACACACACACACACACACACACACACACACACACACACACACACACACACACACACACACACACACACACACACACACACACACCTGTCTAGCATCAAGTCTAATCGGGCAAAGGAAAGTTAAGCCTGCGGCAGTGACGTCACTCTGTATGATCACTAGTTTTTTTTTTTTTTTTTAACGAAGTACAACTTGTACTTTGAACTTTTTACCTGTAGTTGGTCAGGACGCTTTTGTTGACTACGACGATGAGAAAAGAGCTCAGTCCGTAAAATGCCGCCGCCAGCAGTTTGAGCAGCACGGTGGGACTGTCTGTCCTCCCGTCTGTCTCTGTCCTCCCGTCCCGTGTCCCTGCGCCTCTAACAGACTGCGCGTCTGAGAGCTCACGACCACGTCTGTGGAGCTCCGCCATCACTGGAAGTGGGACCGCCCAGACCGAGCTGTGGGCGGGGCCAAAGCCGTACATGACAGTGGGCGTGACCAAAATCAAAAGGCAACAAAAGTGTATAGAAAGGGAACCTGATGCAATTAATTATCTAAAGAAAGATCTGGAAGTGGGTTAAACTACAAGCTCTTAAAAAGCTGTTTTTGTTTAGTATATATATATATATATATATATATATATATATATATAGGCCTATCCTAACTCAGCCACATGGGCTGAGTCCATTCTAAGTGCCAGTGTCCTAAATGATCAGGGTTGCCTCAGGAAGGGCATCCTGGGTAAAAGTTGTCAAATCAAACATGTTGTTGTTGTCCATTCTGCCGCTCCCATTTTTGTTCGGGATCGCCCCACAGCGGATACAGCCAGATCCACACTGGTATTTGGCACAAGTTTTACGCCGGATGCCCTTCCTGACACAACTCCAGTGTTACCTGGAGAAACACACACAGCCGCTGGTGTTTCAAAGAGGTCTCCCATCCAAGTACTAACCAGATCCTGCACTGCTTAGCTTCTGCGATTTGACGGGATCAGGCTGAGAGCAGACCAGCTGCTGCCAAATCAACCATGAAGATCACAAATTAAATTTCCATACTGGATCGGTTGAGGTCCAGGTTATCGATGACCGCCACCAATGTTCTTGTCCAACCGGGTACCAGTGAAAATTGGGCTACTGTTGGGCAAAAAATAAAAGGTGTAAAATGTGTTGGAAGGCAGTGGTAGAGAATATTGAGAGTCAAGATTTGGAATGTTGACAGCAAGACTGGTAATGGGAGAGTTGGCTGATATGACGGTGTCAAGAGACCAAGTGGAAGGAAAGTTACTGTTGTATAATGGTGTGGATAGGAAGAAGAAATGGTGCTGGGGTTATCCTTTAGGAAGAGTATATGTGCTGGAGGTTAAGTGACAATGTGATTGTGAGTGTGAAGTTGGAAATGGAAGGAGTGATGATGAATGTCATCAGTGCATATGCCCCACAAATAGTTTGTGAGATGAAGAAGAAAGATAATGTTTGGAGTGAGTTAGATGAGGTGGTGGAAAGTGTACAAGCATGAAAGAGTGGTAATTGGAGCAAACATCAATTGGCATGTAAGGGAAGGGAACAGAGATGATTAGGAAGTAAGTAATCTGTAGATATGGTATCAAGGACAGGAATGTGGATCACAGTTAAATATTATAGTAGATTTTGCAAAAAGGATGGAAATGGCTGTTAATAATTATTTAAAGAAAAAAACAGCTGGAAAAGTACTGCAGATGTGGGGAAGGAGACAGCTTGGAAGGTTCTGGGTGCAACATCTGGACAGAAGGAAGACAAGAAGACTTTTTGGTGGAATGAAGATGTACAGCAAAGTATTCACCCTACTGAGGTTTCAAATCTTGTTAAAATCTCACAAAGTCCCAGAGAGGTGACAGAACTGCGAAATGTCAACAACATGGAGAACTGCTACAGGACACTGGTAACGCAATTTAACAGCTGCACATAGACAATGGCATCAACATCGCAAGGTAAAACTCTCATGAATATATTATGTAGGTTTTTAGACGTTATTGTTTTTATTATGTAAATGCGTGATAATCTCAAGTGATTTCACCATTACGTATTTTCAATGGGAACTGCTGTGAGCCACGATCTCATCCTGCTGTTGTCGTTGGGGAAAGTGAAGTTTGCTCTCTTCACTCCCTGCTTTTTGTCCTTTACAACAGTTGGTTCCAAAGTAATATATATATATAAGAGGTCTGAAATTCAGTTTGGGTTCATGAAGTTTCACGCAGGTTGAAGGTAGCAGACACAGAATATTTGGAATATTTATTTTTCAAGTGTTCAGGGGTCTCACACATACAGTCTCTTATAAATGTTATGAAAGGCAGAAAAATTAATATTTTGGTAGTATAATGTTCATTTGCAGTTGTCATCATGTGGTTTCTCCATGTTGTTTTGATTGCAGCACCTCTCTGGTGCACAAAGAATTATGGGATATCTCAATAGGGCAAATAAGGCAAATGAGATTGACAGAAAATTATTTGGATGGTCAGAGAGATTAAGAAAGTGGACAGGAGTACAAGGAGATATAGCGTAAGTTGATAAGAGAAGCGGCATTGGGTTAAGGAAAAGGCATATTGAGAAATATAGTGTACATGAAGTTAAACACTAAGGAAGGAAAAAAGAACTTGTACTGACTGGCCAGACAATGGGACTGAGGTGGAAAGGATGTGAAGCAGGTTTGAATGATAAAGGATGCAGATGGTAAGGCACCGACAAACAAGGAGTGTGTTGAAAAGGTGGAGAGAATATTTTGAGGAGCTGATTAATGCAGACAATGAGAGAGAAAAGGCTGGATGATGTGGAGAGAGTAAATCAGGAAGTGCAAGGGATAAGTAAGAATGAAGTGAAAGCAGCTGTGAAGATGAAGAGTGGAACTGCACTTGGTTCAGATGACATTCCAGTGGAGGCATGGAATTGTTTAGGAGAGATGGCAGTTTCTAACAGGATTGTTTCATAAAATCTTGATAAGTGAGAGGATGTCTGAGGAATGGAGAAGTGCTCTGGTTCTGATTTTTAAAAACAAGGGTGATATGCAGAACTGCAGTAACTACAGAGGAATAAAGTTGATTCTAATCCATTTACATTTGTTCCGCAAGTCAAGCAGATGATGGCAAAATATTCAACCGTTTCACATTTGATGTACAACTCCGCATCCTGACTGTGTTGATGCACAGGTGTTAACAAGGGCGCTGTCAGCTGAGAGCGTCAGAAACCGTGCAGCGACGATGATGCCGAAATGCGTGGATTTAATAGATTTGACTGGATTGATTGAAGGATTTACCATGGATTTAACTCAACGCAGGTGACAAGATGGAGAAATCTGTGGGTCTGCTCACAGAATTTCCAGTTTGGCATGAAGACGCTGTTGATACGGTAAGCTTTGATGAGCCGACCACACCCTTTCACAACGATTTGCAGACTGAATTACAGAAAAATATACTGTGCAAATGATGGAATTGGATTAGAATGGGAATAACCCTGTAGTGTCAGATGATTTGCGGACGTTCATGCTGGATTACGGTCACAAATATCCGTTTTACTCCATAAAACTCGATTTGCGACCGTAAGATCCAGCATAATCGGTGAATCTCTGCTGATGCTCAGAAATGACGCAATGCGCAGTGAAGGCAGGGCGGACCAATTTTTAGGGGGACCACTCAATCAAAAAAACAAAACAAAAAAAAGACCCTTCCCCAAAACATACTAGTATCTTGCAGATATTATGTGTCAGTAAATCTGTTATGATCAACCCTCTCCAGTTTCTAATATTAAAAAAAGTTGACAGTAACGTAACAGGTACACTTCTCATCTCCAACACGCTTCTCCTCATTAAACACTGGATTATTTTGTTTTCTGTGTTCAGCTGCTGGGAGAAAAGCAAAGCATTTGTCCTTCCTATTTTTAATGCTTTTAAGCAAACAATCCTAAATTTCTTCTGCGCACACAAAAGGCTGATTTCTATCAAAAAAAAAAAAAAAAAAAATTGTGATCATTCACAAAAGTGGGTACTTCAACTTTGCCACAATAATGCACCTGGCAAGTGTGGAATATCGCAACACCGATGAAGCATCATGACTTGACTGTGCATGTGTTCAACTGGTCACAATAAAAGGTCACTCTAAAATGTGCAGTTTTATCACACAACACAAATGTCATGCCAGAGAACTGAATGCTTATTTCGCTACCATAAACTGCCTAAGGAATTATGCCGTGTGCTAGTTGCAACACCTGCATGCATATAATTCTACTTAATAACATACATCGCATTAGCACTGTTAGCAATACTGAGCCACAGTTACTCCAGTCAATTGTTTAATATATAAGCCGACTGAGATCTGACATCAAACCACGTTTAATGACTTATCAGCAGAACGCAGCTTGTAGTGATGGACGTGACTGTTTCATTGCCATCATTTGGACAATTCAGGTCTTGCCTGCTATACCAGCATGAAACAAATACAAGTCTTTTACGTCCTGCAAATTTAATTAAAAATAAGCACATTGTTATTCCCTGCTCAAATTTTAATTTTAGGAGACTTTAAATGACAGCAGTGCAGATTCTACAACAACTGTAATGATAAATAATTGTCTAGTTATTTAGTTTTTCATGCTGGTTCTTGTGATGGGCTTTATATGATACTTATGCCCATGATGTGTAATTGCCATCACCACCTGTTGTTGCCATTTATTGCTTTTTCTTGTCGTGCCACTGCTGTGGTCTGATAAGCACCATGTTTTAGAAATCTTGGTTTTTCTGCTGTTTCTCAGTTGCCATTATAAGTACACATTTCAGGCTTCATGTGTATATTTGAATGTTCATGAGGTATTTCACATTGACCATTTGTTATTGAATGTGGGTGTGTGGAGGGTGAGATGAGGCAGATTCTTCTGCACATAATTCAAAGTAGTGTGTGATTTTAAAATTTCAATGCAGTTGTTTTTGTCAAGCCAGATTTTTTTTTGTATGCCATTTTTGCCTTGTTTATACGTAGTAGGTGTGTAATGACGCCTCATGAATTGTGTTAACTGTACCATGAGGCCTGAATTGAATTTTTTAAAACTGAATTTCACTGATTAACTGATTCCATCTGCCCAAAGTGATGCATAAAAGAGAAGTAACAACCTCTTGCAGAAAAATCAAATGATTTCTAAAATATACAAATAGGAAAGAAACATGTAACATCAAAGATTACAATTTATACTTTAAAATAAATTTTTCTTAAATGTTCTACAAGTAAGATTCACCATAGCTTACGTACCTTCTACAGAATTACTGGGAGCAATGATGTAACGACTGTATTTTCTGGTGCATAAGTTGCAGTTGTTTTTTTTGTGTGTTTTTATTACTAGTTTGGGGGGTCCTGCAACTTATACTCAGGTGTGACTTCTATACTAAAAAAATGTTATTCATAATAATAATTAGATTAACTATCTATATAGGATTTTCACAGGAATCAAACAAAAACTCCAATAATCAAAGAATAAATACCAGTAATAAGTACACTACAGCATGCACAAGTCCCAAATTAATGAGCTGCTACAGAAGGTGTGACTTATATATGGGGTTTTTCTCTTCATGAAGCATTTATTTTACACCGGAAAACATGGTATGCATCATAAAAGTATTGTATCTTGGAGATAATCTATCATTACACTGCAAATGTGCACACTATTAGCATGACTCCTATGCAAGGTTTAATAAATGAGACCCCAGGACTGTTAGATCTGGCTTAATATTCCAACTAGTCCAAGGCACACCTGTGCAATAATCATGCTGTTGATTCAGAATCTTGGAAACACAACAGTCAGGTGGATGGATTTGACAAACAAATGTGTGAACAAAATTTGAAAGATATAAATCTTTTGTGTGCAAAGAATTAACTTTAAATCTTTTACTTAAAACCACGAGAAAAGGGGGTGAAAAACAAAAGTGTTGCATTTGTATTTCTGTTGAAGGCCCATGATGGTGCTTTCAAAATATTTTACATGGAAAAAGTAAAAATCAAAACATTTCATGAGTTATTCCTTTCACAATGTTCACCATTTATATGTACTTATTACTAAGGAAAATCACCTCATCTTGTGACACATATTAGGTTATGTTGTTGTTTGATGTAAAATCTCAAGAGAATTTTTGCATGACTGCACCTATTAAAAGTGAGAAATAAACAAACTGAACTGTTAATAAACTCAATGAAATCTATACAGGACGAACAAGAAAAAGCAACACAACCTCAGTTACAAGAAACAATTTAGAGTCAACAGCATGTTCACACTTTTAAAGTCACAGCATTGATTTTAAACAACCCAGCAGCCACTGGCAAAATACACAAAACACCTCTAGAGCAATTTATTGGATTTAACAGGGATGTTTGCAGATAAAACGTTTTACCATCATGTGGCTCAAACAGTCTACAAAAAACTGCTCCAGCCGCCTGTGTCAAAAGCATCACCAGCGAGTCTTTGCACAGCATGTAAAGCTTTTAAAATTCTCTTGTCTAAACCCCACCCCACTCAGTTCAATGTGGAATACACCCACTTTACTAAATCATAACGCTCACCGGATGCGCCAACACAGGTGGCTAAAAGCATCAATAGCTTACGTTACATTCTATAGCTCTTGATTGTTCCACAATGACAGCTAACATTTCTTTTAGACAAATTATGCACAGGTGCTGCAGCGCTGATAAAATAAACAGACACAAATAATGGTTTACAGATGGAGGAATCATTTGAAGAGGGCCGGTGCAGTTAAAACCAAGTGCGCTGAGATCTGAAAGACATATGTCCATCATCTATCATTCTCACAGCTTTAAAACAATCACATCTCAAAAGACACTATGAACTAGGTCAGGACACAACCTGCAGTCTGTTTGATAAAGGCAAGCTGATTGCAGAGGAATACTTGGGAGTCTACGTATCTACTTGTTCAAGTTACACATTTAGTCTGTCTCTCACACACACACACACACACACACACACACACACACACACACACACACACACACACACACACACACACACACACACACACACACACACACACACACACACACACACACACACACACACACACACACACACACAAACCCACAAACCCCTGCTTAGTGGTGGTCCTGAAGATACAAGTCTGTACAAGCTAAGAGGACCAGCCTAAAGACTTACATTGGGCTCTGGGACACCCTGATGACATAGGTCGCACATGTGAATCAAGAGTCACGGAGCTTTGCTAACCACTGGTCCACCAAAAAAATAAAATAAAATAAAATAAAAAAGCTTTAACGGTCACTGCACAACAAGCAGAAAAATACCAAGCTTTAGTAGAAAGTCACTTTGCCTGGTTACCCATCCTCCGTTTGTGCCTCACAAATGGACAGGTAGTCAGGATAAGTAATTACACTTTAAAATGCTTATTCAGCCATACTTCAGAATATCTACTACAAGTTTACTAAATGTAGTGCAGAGTTACCACATCAGTGTATATTACTGGGAAAAATAACTCTTCCATGGGCTTTTCTAAGATGGGCCACAAACTACTCAGCTGAAGGTTTGTGGAAAGAGCCTGAAAAGCTTCAAGGGGAAAAAGATGAACGCAATTCAAACTAATATTGAAAATGCAGCACAAAAACATCAATGAAGTATGCATAATCGCTGAAGGAACAAAAAAAAAAAAACCCAACAAACAAAAAATGAAAACATCCCTGCTTTCATGATCCCAAATATAAAACTTCACTGTAACAAGAGGTCCTTTTCCCACCTTTTTAAATTTTTTTTTTTTTTAGTCTTTTGTTCTCCTTTAAAACAGGTGAAATTTTAGTCCTCTGGTGTTGTAAGTGGTATGGGATGACAGTCTTATGTGTCGTTAAATTTTTTTTTCTGTTTTCTCATATACTTAAGATGTGGTAAGCATGCAAGCCTCGTAGAGGAGGGGCCCGGAAGGGCTGATGGATGGGCTGGTGGTGGAAAAGTAGCCTTAGGCCAGAGCCGGGAAGGCCTCAGGATCATCCACGTTGGGGACTGATGCACCACCAGGCTGGTGAGGGGAAAAAACAAACAAGAAAACCGGCACAAAGTTTAAATCACAGGAAAAAAAAAGAAAAAAACCACACAAGTCAATGATCATTAACTTAAAACAGAGGTTGGAAGACAGTAAATCCATAACAAATCAAGACAGCTGACTGTGGGTGTATGGAAAACAGGTTGATGACACAAATTTAAATTCAGACATTTACTTGACAGCTGTGTGTCCCTCACAGCTGAATGTTTGCTGATGCCCCCCACCCCAAACCATGTAAGTTAATTCAGTCCGTACGGACTGAATTAAATTTTACGCAATTGATCATTATGCTATAACCATTATGGCCCAGTCACACATCGATTCCTGAACAAAGGGAAAAAAGTACAAAAGTCACAATTCATTGAGAAAATGTGAATGAACGAGCTTTAGCACCAAATAGTCTGCGAACCAAGAGCGCAAAAGGGATGAAAGAGGAACAAAACAAAACTGAAGCTAATGCTGAACTCAACGCTTTAAACGAAATGTGCCTGGAGCCACAGCTGGAGCAGTGTGTGTCTGCATCTCTAAGTTCCAGGACTCGGCGCTGGGACGGAGCTCATAGCACCTGAGTCCTGGAGAAACTGCAAACAGAAGCTGTGGAGATCTCTACACACATCTGTGGACCCACCTGCTCTGGTTCTTGGATCAGAGAATTTGTCACTCAATGAGCTTTTCTTTGTACAACCTCCAAACCAAAGGTAAGGTGTACAATTTGTGATCACAGCCTTTTGTGGTGTTTGATGCAGCAGGTGCAAAGACTGTGGGTCCCATCGGTTTGAAAAAAATAATCGGCGAGTGTCAGTGCTGAACTTTCATACCTCTGTTACTGTGCATGCGCAGACTGCTCTGTCCGGTATATGCGAGGGGTTTTTAATGAGAATGCATCACGGTCGGACAGGGCACTTGTCCAATGTGGGCGAAAATCTGTTATATAAAATCTGGTATATACTGTGTTTATTACATGGAAAACATTACAAAGCATTTGGACTGTTGCTTTTGTCCAGTGAGTGCGATTATCCAGTTTATATGATGGTTGAGGCTAGTTTTACTGTATATCTTAACTCACTGCACACCTAAATTTTTAAATCACATGACTCAGCACCAACACCAAAGTCAGACAGATCAGCGTGTGTGTGAATGCATGCAGCACATCCACACTCATTTATTACACAACCTTAAGCCCCGGTCACACGGCACTAACGAAGGACACCGAAGCCAAAACGAAACAAGAAATCTGGACTTGCGTTGACTTTCGCGAACATCGTTTAACGGTTCCTTCGTTTCTGTAGCTGGCGCTTTGTCAGAATTTTCAAAATGTTGAAAAATGTGAACAAATCCTGACAGCAACTTCAATTCATCCGTATTCAGTTTTGCTTTCTGTCTTGATGGTTCCTCATCATTTGCATAGTTCCCATACCGTCAGCGTTCCGTTTAACTGTCGCCCAATCTCCCAAGTCCGACGTCTTGCATGAACATTGACGATACGGAACAATAACTAAAGATCCGATGAGCTGAACACGACTCGATAAGCATTTTCATACAGAAACAATAGTGGCAAGAACATCTGATGAACTACTTTAACTATTTACGCATGTTCGCATGCCGTCTCTGGCACCAATGTGCATGGGCGTGCACATGTTCCATCCTGTTGTCAAGACAAAGCAGCTGCAGGTGGCTGTTGAGAGCACAGACTCATTGCAGAAATGATCACAGCGTCAAGGTCGCCGTTTGCTTTGTTTTTCTTTTGTTAGTTTCGGTCTTTTATGCGCTCTGCACTCGCAGGATTTTTGATGATGGGAGATGTGCCGGCTCATTCGTCCACTTTTTCTCGACGATTTGTGACTTTTTTCCTTCGTTCAGCAAACGCTGTGTGTGATGTGACTGGGCCATTAATGCTTCATAGCACATTTTCCAGTCAGTGGTTTTTAGGCTTACAGCTAAAAAATAAATTTCTTCCTCATGAACAAAAGCAACACCAAATCCTTTGTTGTGAACCAAATCTTTTGAGCGATAACAAAACCTTTGTTTTCAGCAGTAACAGCAACTTTTTTGTTACCTTTTCGGACCGTCCCCCCACACGTGGTGTCCTGCTGCTTCCCCCACCACGGCCTCCCCTGCCTCCTCGAGCACCTCCACGCCCGCGACCAGGGCGGCCAAGATCTCCAAAGTTGATCTCCAGTTGAGAAGTGATGTCGTTGGCTGGTTTGCGGAAGTGATGATCACTAGCTTCGTCTGAGATGCTCTGAAAACAAAAGTATGATACAAAGTTTTTCAACTGTCACCAAACTAAGTGCAGGTGATTATTTTTACAACATCAAATCAGAAATTAGTGGGATGATATGGAAAATGTCAAAATATTTTGACATTTAAGTTGAGTTCTATTTCACTGCAGAACGCATGAACCCAAAATACTTAGTTTTTTCTGGTCAACTTCATTTTATCTGTTAATATTCATCTATTCCTGCATTTCAGCCCTGCAACCCCCCCACCAAAAAAACCTGGCACACTAAAGCAATTACTACTTTATTATGTTGCTCTCCCTTCTCACCTCACTGAAAAGATATTTTTGGCATTAAGGACACCAACTGATGGAGCATGTCACATATTTTGTCCCATTCAGCCTGGAAACACGTCTCCAGGTGTGCAGCAATGTGGAGTCATCATTAATGCATTTTGTTTCAAAATTCTCCACACATTCCAGTACCTGCACTCTCTACTTCCACAGACAAGCCTCTGTAATGTGTGCAGAATGTGGTTTTGCATTGTCTTATTGAAAAATTCATGTGTATCTTAAGTATACACATGTGCACAGGCTCTAGATTGGGTAGTGTTTATAAAATAGGTAGCTAACATTTTTATGCAATGTTTCTATAATGATTTGGAATGGCACTTGAGTCCAGAATGTAATTATCAATGTCCACTGTTCACCGTTGTTAGCTAATATTCCTAATTTCTCCAAAAATATTAGTCCTATCAACTGTTCATGGCTCCCCACTGTCCGTCTGGACAGTGGAGCGCAGCGATCAGATGACACAGCCTCACGCACAAGCAGCGCAGCGATCAGATGATACAGCCTGACACCTTTCCTCTCTCCAGGATATTAGGTTCATGAGATGACCATACTATGGTTCACGCGTCTCCTGGCAATCAGTTAATGTGTCATATGACTGTCTAGACTTTGAGATTGCGTGTTACGTGCCCTGATGTGCAGCGCGGCGTCCCGCTGTCCGGTATGCGTTGCGCCACATCATATAGGATATGTATTTCGTGGTGGACGAGGCATTTGCTGTCAGCACTTGGGTGACGTGGCTATCTCACGGTGCTCCCAGGATGACAGGGATGTCATCATAGGCTGCAGCCTGGCCGGTGTTTGTCCTGTGCTGTGAGATGCATCTAGAGCCCTCCCAAAGGTGAGTTTTTATTTTTATTTATATTGTAATGGCTTGGCAGAACAGTTCCATCGTCATTCCTTCCACAGAGTTAGATGGTGTACATGTCATATTATGTGTATTACAGCTGTGACTCCCTGTTCAGATGTGCTGGTCCGTGCTGAGCCTCTGAAACGCACTGGCTCACCGTGGGGCAGCAGCACAGCACGTCTGCATGTGGTGTTACAGCTATGATGATCATAATATTTCACATACATTATCTAACCCATGAGAGGAAATGACAATGTATCTGTAATATAAGGTTTATTATGGATATAACATTCCATTCAGATGTATGCGCTGTTCCGTGGCTCTGAGATGCATTTAATCGCAGTGACACAAGGTGCTTTTGCTTTGATTGCGCAATGTTCATGTCTAGGTCACAAGATGAATGCGTGCCACAGACACTGCACATAATAATACTTCCTTTGCGCACTCCTAATGGGATTCAGTAGAGGTGCACGTATGGCCATCCGTGGCACAAGTGGGACATGCCGGCAGGATTTGACGTGCCTGATCATGGTGAATTTCCTTCGAATGTGATCAGACTGTTTCAAATGCTGTCAGAATATTTAGAACGCAGTCAGACTGCACTTCGACCGCCCTTCCGATTTTTTTACACCTCGAACGCACCTTGAGAGTTGAGTGCATGTGCTCTGCATTCGGACTGGCTGTGCAAATGTGCCCAACTGTTTCGAATGCACAATGAGGTTTTTGAAAGCGCCCGAATGGAGACTGAATTTTCATTCGGTCGGCATTCAGGCTCATTCAACCTCTAGTGTGACGGGAGTATAAGAATCATATTTGTTTTTTCAATTTGCATTTTCCATATTGTCCCAACTTTCTCTAATTTGAGGTTGTAGAATTGAACCATTCGCACAAATGAATGAATATAAAGCTGAAAAATAGTTGAATTATGCCTCATTAAATAAGAGGTGATTTTAGACAGACACTCAACACTGAATTATGCATAGACATGAAACATGAATGTGAAAAATGCAAGCACCTTGTGGTACAGAGTGTGAGAGTCGGCTTCCATCTCTGAGGCATCAATCAAAGCACCGACAGGCTTCTGAAATGGAAAGATAAACGGTACCTCTGTTAATATCTCTGTTCTCTTCATCCTCTTTTCTAGTGTACAGTTCAGTCAAACATTCACTAAAGTTGTCATGTGACTCTTGATCTCAGCCCAGATCATTCAAGCTTTCAAAGATGCAATAAGCAACAATTTTTATTTATTTATTGAATCTGGATAGAGCATATGTTTGTTTGTTTTTTTGGCTATTTGTTTAACCAAATGTACAACCCCTGGCAAAAATTATGGAATCACCGGCCTCAGAGGATGTTCATTCAGTTGTTTAATTTTGTAGAAAAAAAGCAGATCACAGACATGACACAAAACTAAAGTCATTTCAAATGGCAACTTTCTGGCTTTAAGAAACACTATAAGAAATCAAGAAAAAAAGATTGTGGCAGTCAGTAACGGTTACTTTTTTAGACCAAGCAGAGGAAAAAAATATGGAATCACTCAATTCTGAGGAAAAAATTATGGAATCACCCTGTAAATTTTCATCCCCCAAATTAACACATGCATCAAATCAAAACTGCTCATTGACATTGACCCTATGCCATGACATTGACCCTATGTGTCTTTTTGCAGTTTTTGCTCTATGGCAAGATGCATTATCATCTTGAAAAATGATTTCATCATCCCCAAACATCCTTTCAGTTGTCCAAAATATCAACATAAACTTGTGCATTTATTGATGATGTAATGACAGCCATCTCCCCAGTGCCTTTACCTGACATGCAGCCCCATATCATCAATGACTGTGGAAATTTACATGTTCTCTTCAGGCAGTCATCTTTATAAATCTCATTGGAAAGGCACCAAACAAAAGTTCCAGCATCATCACCTTGCCCAATGCAGATTCGAGATTCATCACTGAATATGACTTTCATCCAGTCATCCACAGTCCACAATTGCTTTTCCTTAGCCCATTGTAACCTTGTTTTTTCTGTTTAGGTGTTAATGATGCCTTTCGTTTAGCTTTTCTGTATGTAAATCCCATTTCCTTTAGGCGGTTTCTTACAGTTTGGTCACAGATGTTGACTCCAGTTTCCTCCCATTCGTTCCTCATTTGTTTTGTTGTACATTTTTCAATTTTTGAGACATATTGCTTTAAGTTTTGTCTTGACACTTTGATATCTTCCTTGGTCTACCAGTATGTTTGCCTTTAACAACCTTCCCATGTTGTTTGTATTTGGTCCAGAGTTTAGACACAGCTGACTGTGAACAACCAACATCTTTTGCAACATTGCGTGATGATTTACTCTCTTTTAAGAGTTTGATAATCCTCTCCTTTGTTTCAATTGACATCTCTCGTGTTGGAGCCATGATTCATGTCAGTCCACTTGGTGCAACAGCTCTCCAAGGTGTGTTCACTCCTTTTTAGATGCAGACTAACGAGCAGATCTGATATGATGCAGGTGTTAGTTTTGGGGATGAAAATTTACAGGGTGATTCCATAATTTTTTCCTCAGAATTGAGTGATTCCATATTTTTTTCCTCTGCTTGGTCTAAAAAAGTAACCGTTACTGACTGCCACAATCTTTTTTTCTTGATTTCTTATAGTGTTTCTTAAAGCCAGAAAGTTGCCATTTGAAATGACTTTAGTTTTGTGTCATGTCTGTGATCTGCTTTTTTTCTACAAAATTAAACAACTGAATGAACATCCTCCGAGGCCAGTGATTCCATAATTTTTGCCAGGGGTTGTAGAACAAAGTGATTTTGATGAAACATCACTATTTTAAGCTTACATCTGATTGTTATTATTCATGGCAAAAATGGCATTTGATGCACACGAATTGTACAAGGACTTGCAATCGTACCAGGATAAAAACAGGACAATTTCTGCATTTCGCAGGTGTAATAAATCGTGTCATGTTGACAACATTTAAAAAGAAACATGCCTTTCAAACTTTAGTTGTGGGGTTTAAAGGACTGAGTTGTAGCTTGTGTATGATCTGAATGGATGCACAGAGAAATGAAAGAACAGTCAGAAAGACAGAGAGAACACATTCCATTAACATTCGGGAGACAGTACCATTTGGGCGCACACGCACACAAAAGTAGTGTATAAAAGGCCCCAGTCCTCAGTAATTACAGCTCACAATACTCACATCTTCACTCTTGGATTTGTGGAGCACATATCCTTTCTTCCACTGGCTGTCAGCTCCCTCATTAGGTTTACGGATGTTGAACTCCACCTTAGCGCGTTCCTTGTCCTGCATGGCCTTCCACTCATCCAAGGTCATCTCTTTGGGGCCCTCGTTTTTAACTTCTTCAACTTCATTCTCCCTGCAAAGACAAAAAAAAAAAAAACAAACAAAAAAAAAACAAACAAAAAAACAAAACAAACAAAAACAACAAAAAAAACAAACAAAAAACCCCAAAGCAGAAATTAAATCACAAACTGCCAATCCTCTTACCTTTACCTTTACACTCATCATCACGCATTCACTCATCTTCAACCGCTTATACGGAACTGGATCGCGGGGCAACAGCTCCAGCAGGTGACCCCAAACTTCCCTTTCCCCTTTACCGCTGACTGGGGGATACCAAGGTGTTCCCAAGCCAGTGTGGAGATATAATCTCTCCACCTAGTCCTGGGTTGTCCCCGGGGTCTCCTCCCAGCTGGACGTGCCTGGAACACCTCCCTAGGGAGGCGCCCAGGGGGCATCCTAACCAGATGCCCGAACCTTTATGCAATACTGTTTAATCTCAAAACCAAGTGACCCACAACAACGTGCATCATTTTTGTAATAAACCTTTGGGAGAAATGCACTTACAGAGTTACCTCTTTTGATACAGGGCATGCTAATAAATCAATATGTTTGACGTTGTTAGAGTTTGTGACTCATTTTTCTGCAAACATGTCAACTCTTGGACACGGAATTTCGATTATCATATTCAGCGAGAGAGACACTTACTTGTTTTCAGAGCCAGCAGGTGCATGTTCCTCTCCCTCTGGGTTTGTCTCAGCAGCAACAGTCTGTTCAGCCTCACTAACAACACAAACACATTGCAACATAATAAATACACAAACCTATTAGCAAGAAAACTTCACTTTGTGCTGCTGAACAAGAAGGGCACAGTCTAATAATTGGACAACTTACTGAACCTAAGTCTTTGATTAGATACATATACAGCCACTGGTTGTAACATTATCTGGCCAGTGGGGCAGCAGTGTATTGATGCGATTCCAAGTTGTAACATTTTTCAATATGCACATTTACACAGAAACATTTCTGGAGATCATTCTTTGTTTTAATGGATTCACAATTATATGCAGAATAGATTGCAACCCCCAAAATAAAGTAATCACCCTGTGGAACTTTTGTCATGTTTTGTTTTATAACAAACAACACAATTCACGCTTTAGACATAATTTAATCCTTTTCCTCCCAGGCAAAATTATATATATATATATATATATATATATATATATATATATATATATACATACACACATATACATACACATACCATATTTTCCGGACTATAAGCCGCTACTTTTTCCCACACTTTGAAACATGCGGCTTATATTGAGGTGCGGCTTTTCTGTGTTTTTTTCTTCACCCGCCAGGGGGCGCTTTAGCAGAAAGTGAAAAAAAAAAAAAAAAAAAAAAAACGAGAGGTGGGAAGTCAAAGTTGAAAATCAAAGAAGAAAGCGCTAATTTTCATTTAGCACATGCAAGCAGCAGGCACGACAAAGGTTTTTTTTTTCAAACCCACGCTCCCTCATCATGGAAACCACACGAAGAAGTTCATATGATGCCGCATTTAAGTTGAAGGCCATCGATCTGGCAGTAAAGGAAGGAAATAGAGCTGCTGCACGTAAGCTTGGCGTGAATGAATCCATGGTTCGGCGTTGGAGACGGCAGCGGGAAGAACTCATTCAATGCCAAAAGACTAGAAAGGCTTTCAGAGGACATAAAAGCAGGTGGCCTGAACTTGAAAATGTTCTTGAGGACTGGGTTAACACTCAGAGAGCAGGTGGCCGAGGTGTATCCACTGTACAAATCCGGGTGAAAGCCAAATCAATCGCCCGCGAAATGACTATTGACGATTTTAACAGAAGACCGTCCTGGTGTTTCAGATTCATGAGAAGAAAGAGCCTGTCCATCAGGGCGCGGACAACTCTCTGTCAGCAACTCCCCCCGGACTACCGGGAAAAAGTTGCAAATTTCCGACAGTTTGTTGAAGCAAAGACCGCGGAGAACGCCATAGGACCAGACAACATTAGAAATATGGATGAAGTGCCATTGACATTTGATCTGCCTCTGACCAGGACTGTAAACAAGACAGGTGCATCATCCATTATGGTGAAAACCACCGGACACGAGAGGACACATTTCACCTGTGTCCTGGGCTGCACTGCATCTGGAAAGAAGCTTCCCCCGATGGTAATTTTTAAGCGCAAAGCTCTGCTGAAAGACCAACTCCCGAAGGACATTGTGGTTAAAATCAACCAGAAAGGATGGATGCTAGAAAGTCTAATGAAGGACTGGTTAACGGAGTGCTACGGAAAGCGCCCAGGAGGATTTTTTCACCGGAAAAAAGCGCTGCTTGTTTTGGACAGTATGAGGGCCCACATCACCGATTCAGTGAAAGCAGTCATCAAGAGAACCAACTCGAATCCTGCTGTGATTCCTGGAGGTACAACAAAGTTTTTGCAACCCCTGGACATCAGTGTGAATCGAGCGTTTAAAGCAGCACTCCGTGGTGAATGGGAGGCTTGGATGACTTGCGGCGATAAATCCTTCACAAAAACTGGCCGCATGCGAAGGGCATCATTTTCTGATGTCTGTCAGTGGATCCTAACAGCGTGGAGCAGCGTGAAGGAATCTACCATCACCAATGGGTTCCGAAAGGCTGGACTGCTGCGTGAAGACGGGACCACAGCTTCAGAGCCAGCTTCACCCCGGGATGACAGTGACACGGAGAGCAACACTGATATCGACACAGAAAAGGTATGTGACGAAGCTCTTCTGAGGCTGTTCAACTCCGACACTGAAGAAGATGACTTCAGTGGTTTCAGTGCGGAGGAGGACGATGAATAAACCAATCAATCATTTTTCTGTTTTGTTTGATCAGCACTTTTATGCTACAATCACCGTATGGACAGTAATCAGTTCAGTTATGTTCAGTTAAACTACGTAATCAGTTCGGTAGATATCAGCGGCTTTTAGCCCGGTGTGGCTTATATATGTACATTTCCATTTTTAAAAAAAAACTTTGTGGGTGCGGCTTATACTGAGGTGCGCTCTATAGTCTGGAAAATACGGTATATATATATATATATATATATATATATATATATTTTTTTTTTTTTTTTTACTTAAATGGGACCTGGTCGCTAATTCATGCAGATACAGTTTGTCCACAGTAGGTACTGTGATGAATGATATGTGCACAACTTAATCATCGGTCTTATCAGACGGTTTCACCATGCAGCAAGTACAGAAGAGTTGGGAGGGAGAGGATTAACTTGTGCCATATATTTTCAATATAAAAACAAATCTCTACAACTATATAGAGGAAATACAAATATATATAAACCCAAAATGGGAATGCATATGAAGTCTAGGCTGCAGTTTGACAAAAACCTTTTGAGACTCTATCCTTGATTTTACAGTTTTGTAACAATAACTGAAAACTACAAACGAAAACTAGCTAAACCAACAGTAATACTTGAGTTTGTACAGCTGAAATAGCACCAATCCAATACATCATACAACCAGTAAAAAGAATAATGCAACAGAAAACTGCACAAACTACATGCAACAGTTATTACCAGTAGATCACAATCACTGCCTAAACAAAAATATATTATGTCAATAGGGCTGTACATTGTACACAACCCACATTATCTACCGTTTTGTCCTCTGCATGTCATTTATTTTTCCTGCAGCTGTCCAACAGTTCATTTTGGCTTTCTGATTGGTCAAAAGTTCAGCAAGCGGAGAAAGGACTGACACAGCACAGCTCCATGTCTTGAAAAAATCAACAGTCGTCTCTTTCTGCCTCTTTTTCTGTGTGTCTGTCACTCTTTCTCCCGCACTCACTCACCCTCTCGCTCTCTCTCTGCAGGGAGAGACGGTGGAGCTGAGGAAACACGTCATGTTTTCAGATGGCCAAACTGCTCAAATGCTGCATATTTGTCTGTAAACCACGAAAATCCTTCTGCTCGGTGCAGAAACCTGTGGAATGTGATGCCATCTGTCCATTAGCACCCCAACTCCACAGGAGATGCATTTCCCAATGGGCAACATACACTCAACAAAAATATAAATGCAACACTTTTGGTTTTGCTCCCATTTTGTATGAGATGAACTCAAAGATCTAAAACTTTTTCCACATACACAATATCACCATTTCCCTCAAATATTGTTCACAAACCAGTCTAAATCTGTGATAGTGAGCACTTCTCCTTTGCTGAGATAATCCATCCCACCTCACAGGTGTGCCATATCAAGATGCTGATTAGACACCATGATTAGTGCACAGGTGTGCCTTAGACTGTCCACAATAAAAGGCCACTCTGAAAGGTGCAGTTTTGTTTTATTGGGGGGGATACCAGTCAGTATCTGGTGTGACCACCATTTGCCTCATGCAGTGCAACACATCTCCTTCGCATAGAGTTGATCAGGTTGTCAATTGTGGCCTGTGGAATGTTGGTCCACTCCTCTTCAATGGCTGTGCGAAGTTGCTGGATATTGGCAGGAACTGGTACACGCTGTCGTATACGCCGGTCCAGAGCATCCCAAACATGCTCAATGGGTGACATGTCCGGTGAGTATGCCGGCCATACGAGAACTGGGACATTTTCAGCTTCCAAGAATTGTGTACAGATCCTTGCAACATGGGGCCGTGCATTATCCTGCTGCAACATGAGGTGATGTTCTTGGATGTATGGCACAACAATGGGCCTCAGGATCTCGTCACGGTATCTCTGTGCATTCAAAATGCCATCAATAAAATGCACCTGTGTTCTTCGTCCATAACAGACGCCTGCCCATACCATAACCCCACCGCCACCATGGGCCACTTGATCCACAACATTGACATCAGAAAACCGCTCACCCACACGACGCCATACACGCTGTCTGCCATCTGCCCTGGACAGTGTGAACCGGGATTCATCCGTGAAGAGAACACCTCTTCAACGTGCTAAACACCAGCGAATGTGAGCATTTGCCCACTCAAGTCGGTTACAATGACGAACTGGAGTCAGGTCGAGACCCCGATGAGGACGACGAGCATGCAGATGAGCTTCCCTGAGACGGTTTCTGACAGTTTGTGCAGAAATTCTTTGGTTATGCAAACCGATTGTTTCAGCAGCTGTCCGAGTGGTTGGTCTCAGACGATCTTGGAGGTGAACATGCTGGATGTGGAGGTCCTGGGCTGGTGTGGTTACACGTGGTCTGCGGTTGTGAGGCTGGTTGCATGTACTGCCAAATTCTTTGAAACGCCTTTGGAGACGGCTTATGGTAGAGAAATGAACATTCAATACACAAGCAACAGCTCTGGTTGACATTCCTGCTGTCAGCATGCCAAATGCACGCGCCCTCAAATCTTGCGACATCTGTGGCATTGTGCTGTGTGATAAAACTGCACCTTTCAGAGTGGCCTTTTATTGTGGGCAGTCTAAGGCACACCTGTGCACTAATCATGGTGTCTAATCAGCATCTTGGTATGGCACACCTGTGAGGTGGGATGGATTATCTCAGCAAAGGAGAAGTGCTCACTATCACAGATTTAGACTGGTTTGTGAACAATATTTGAGGGAAATGGTGATATTGTGTATGTGGAAAAAGTTTTAGATCTTTGAGTTCATTTCATACAAAATGGGAGCAAAACCAAAAGTGTTGCATTTATATTTTTGTTGAGTGTATTTGAATAATCCTTTTCCTCTGTCTGCCAGAGTGTGACTTGGGCTAACAGATTTGCTATTATTTAATCACAGATGACTAATCTGCGATATCTTGAATATTGATTGATTTAGATGGATTTTTATTTGATTACAGCTCACCTGCTCAGGGTTACTCATGTTGTTTTCGGTAGAGTCCCTTTATTCAGAGAGTAGCAACAACTGAGAACATGGCGCCATTTTGGGGCCAATTGTGCTGAACTACTGAACGAACCTTTTATGTTTTCAATGTTTTTTTTATCAGTTAATCACATCAGCAACACATTTGGGTACAAGTACTATCAAAATACATAGAAAAATAGTTAAGCTATCAAGTTTACATAAATTTACAATTTATGATGATTTATTTAATTAATTTAAAGCCTGATTTATGCTTCTGCAGCAAATTGTGTGCAGGATGTGCCTTCACTGGAGACTTGCAGGGATTTGACACTGTGGGACATATGATGTGGTTACAGCAATCAGAACAGTGAACTCACTGATGACCCCAGTGTATGTTCTACGTCACTGGTCAATGATCATTACTGCTCGATTTTTTTTGGAAAATTAACATGACCACTGGACTTTATGAGCAACTGGATGCTGAGCTGCATGTCTTGCATGTTTTCCCTTCCACTTGTGAAGATCACTGGAGTGACTTCTTGTGATTTGGTATGGACTATAAAAATCAGTACTTAAGCATGTAGACATAACAAACAGGCCAAGGGTCTTACCTCACTTCTTCCTTCATGCTACCCCAGTTGTGTGATCCGCTGCCACCACGTTTCTCTTCACTTTTTTGATTGCTAGAATAAGAATAAAAAATATGTTGATTATTGTCAACAACCAAAAATATGCAGTTTCTAATAGAACACTTTTGAAATTTAAATTCTTCATCATGTCTGTGATAAAGTTCATTAAAAACACACGCACACACACAAAACACTGTTATAAGACTTGTCCTGCACACGTGGTACTTCTTCAGTCATATGGGAAAAAACATCACTCTGCGTTCAGGCCAGAAGGCACTGAATACTCCACAGATTCTACCAGGGTTTAGGCAAATAATTAGTGACAAAATGACAATCTTTAACTTCAAACAAATCCCAACAGTGACAGTATATTGGTTGGACCTTGATTCTAAATAAACAGGAACATAGCACTGCCAAGGTGGCTCTCACTTCAATGACGAAAGTTGAACGATCACTCCCCTTCAAACGTATTAGAAAACAAGGCCAATTTTTCTTCCCTATACACTTAAGACATTTGAGCAAGAGATCTAAATTATTATTATTATTATCATCTTATTATTAAAGGAGCATATAAAATTTGGAAAAACATAACAGACTGCATTTTGTACAGACAATTATTCAGCAAAGAAACTTAATAATGTGTTTCTCTTTCAACCATCATGTGTGCAGCGTCTTTAGTAGCTTCAGGTGGACCTATACAGTACATTCAGGGGTAAAACCAGTAATCTTCACTAGGGATGGGTATCGAGAACCGGTTCTTTTCGAGTATCGTTAAAAAATTATTCGATCCACCAATATCAATAGCTTTTTTTTTGCTTAATGATTCCATTATCGGTCCTTCAGAGCAGCCGTTGTTTTTGAGGGTGTTTGTCGGAAAAATGATCATTCCTCTACGTTGATTACAGACACCTGGCTGTCTGGCTTGGTTTTCATCTCCACTGCAGGCAGAACCCTTTTTTTTTGGCAGATAGGACACTTAAATATTGACAAGCACAACATCCAGCGCACATATGGTGTTGCGCGGCGCCTCCGCTCCACACGGAGGCAAAACAGAGTCATTTCAACATTATTTTATTTTTGTGTTTGCGGGTCATGGGATTTATTTTCATCATGTGCAGACAGAATCGACTGATGCCTGTGATAAATGCTGAGACGTTAACGAATGAGGTGCTGACAGTCTGATAGTCCCACAAAGCTTGATCACTGGTTAAGAGGCAACAACAAGCATTTAATAAAAGTCTTTTTCTGTGAAATGCATCAGTTTTACCAATGACTGGGTATAATACATATTAAAGAATACTCAGAAAATCCTGTGTTGCTCCTTTGCACTGGATTTAATTTTAGTATTTACTGCTCTGAATCATGTGGTCTAATGCTGCATTGTCATTAATTAAGGGAGGACATAAGAGAAATTGTTTTGTTGCAGGTGACTAGGGGTGGGTATCGAGAACCGGATCTTTTTGAGAATCGTTAAAGGTGCGTTTACACATAAGTCACAAATGCCACGAAGTATACATTCTTGGCTGCTCATCACGAATGTGATGATTTAAGGCAGAGGCGTCAGGTGTCCTCAGGAACTGCTGCAACCTGTTACCACGTGTTACGATTAATGGCACGTGTTGCTGGAGAATTACCAGGAACCATTACGCACGGTCAAGAATAAGTTCCCGCGTTGTTGTGCGTTATCGCGCGTAACAGCGCATCGTTAAGTTCTGTCACGTTGTGAATGAGGAAAATTGTCTCCACACACCCCCGTATTCATCAATCAGCTGCTGAATAATTTGCTCCAGTTTGCTCCACAGTAGAAGAACTTTGTGACTGCATGCTTCGTTGGGCTCTGTGCCATGGAGTGGCACAGAGAGGAGGAAGAGACTGAGAGAGCCAAATATGTGGCTCCATGCGGCTCTCATCTCGTGCGTTTTCCCACACATCACGCACATGCAGCAGGTGGAACACCTGCAGGAGCACACTGAGGAGCACTGGAACGAAACTTTTAGCCAACTTGGCATCACTGTCCTTCTTCAGCATACTGCAGCAATGAAACTGAATGCAGTGCAGCAGGGTTTAATTGTGTGCACATCAGAGAAGAACGCTGTCATGCTCTATCAAGGATCACCACTAATCAAGACAGATCAATCAATCAATCAACTTTTTTCTTGTATAGCGCCAAATCACAACAAACAGTTGCCCCAAGGCGCTCCACATTGCAAGGCAAGGCCATACAATAATTATGAAACACAGTCTACGTCTAAAGCAACATAACCAAGGGATGGTCCAGGGTCACCCGATCCAGCCCTAACTATAAGCCTTAGCGAAAAGGAAAGTTTTAAGCCTAATCTTAAAAGTAGAGAGGGTATCTGTCTCCCTGATCTGAATTGGGAGCTGGTTCCACAGGAGAGGAGCCTGAAAGCTGAAGGCTCTGCCTCCCATTCTACTCTTACAAACCCTAGGAACTACAAGTAAGCCCGCAGTCTGAGAGCGAAGCGCTCTAATGGGGTAATATGGTACTATGAGGTCCCTAAGATAAGATGGGACCTGATTATTCAAAACCTTATAAGTAAGAAGAAGAATTTTAAATTCTATTCTAGCATTAACAGATCAATACGCTCAGTTGCGACCTTCATGACATGAGGTGAAATGAGGGTGGTGTGTGACATTTGTGGAAGATTTTTTGACAACCAAAAACATGCTCCACAAAAATCACGAATATCACGCACCAACACGCACTATTAAGAAACCTATTCAGATGCATTAAGTCACATTAAGAATGTCAGGAATGTGCCAAGAATGACACAAATATGACATTTGTAATGCATCCTGCCTATATGTAAACACAGCATAAGAAATTATTTGATCCACTGACATCAATAACCTTTTTGCTTAATCATTCCCTTATCAGTCCTTCAGAGCGGCTGTTGTTTTTGAGGGTGTTTATCGGGATAAAGATCTTTTTTTTTTACATTGATTGCAGACCCTGCAGTGGGTCTGCAATCAACCACTTCTGCAGTGGCTGTGCTTGAAGCAATGAAGCAGAGCTTTGACCCACTGCTTCACTGGTTCTCTGCTTTTCAGAAGCTGCAAGTCCGCTTCTTAATCCCCTCAAAGCCATTTAAAGATGTCAATCGTGAGTCACTTTTGTGCTGATTGAAGTCACTAACTGGGACTCCTGTCTTGTTGCGGGCAAGAAAAGAGAATCGTCCTCCGTTCCGTTCGCACAGCTCCAAATGCTGCGCCACTCTCTGCAGAGTCAAGTTAGAGTCCGGCCAGAATTATTAACTTCAAAGTGAATCACTGTTTTAAATCAAATGACACCTCTTACAAAATGTTGTAACACAGACAACAAACTAAGCAGACTAAAATGTTTTTTTCCTCCCAAAATGAGATGTCCCCCATTCTTTATGAATGACAATGATGCTGATGTGCAGTGCAGGCAGCTCAGCTCAGAGTCTATATACGGAGTTACATTTGTGCCATTAATGTCTGAAAGGAAATACTTTTGACAAAAACTACAGATTTTGTTTATTTCTATGTCTAGAGATCAATGATCCAGTTACCAATTTCATATTTATTTACTTAAAGACTCAATAAAATGTTGCTGACATAGAAAAACCTGTAAAGTCTACTTTTAGTACACAGAAAAGTCACAAGAGGAATTGATAAGGAATCGGAACGATAAGCGGAATCAATAATGGCATCGATATTGATAAAATCTTATCAATACCCATACCTACAAGCGACCTTTTTTTTTCTTTCAAAACAGCAACATCAACAACAAACTTCAGAGGTAAGCTGTATGAGTAAGTACAATCATCAATGTAGAAAATAAATAAAAATTATGGCTTTCCTGAGTCTTAAATTGTGGATATTTTGGCAGGTGGAAGCGATGAAGAGAATGTGCACATCAAAACTGATATGTCCCCAAGGAGTTGTGTAATATCAGATAATACCAGGTAATGCAATATTTTTCTGAAAAGTTATTCTGTTAAAATCTCATACCAGCCCACACTGAGTGAGTACATTTACGAATATGATGTTCAGGTAAGCAAAGATGTCAGTTAATGACAGACTCACGATTTGTCACTGCCAGTGTGTCTGTCAAAGTCGCGTTTCCCACGGGAGTCAAAGCCATCTCCTCGGCCCATACCGCGTCCTCTTCCACCACGCCCACCCCGACCACCACCACGCCCTCTTGGGGGCCTGTCTGCAGAAGGCCTAAAACAGAGAAAAAAGAAAGAAAAAAATTGGACCAAATCATGTTTTGCAGAATTATACTTGGCACACACACACACACACACACAGAAACAGAAACAAACACACACACACAGAGAGAGAGAGAGAGAGAGAGAGAGAGAGAGAGAGAGAGAGAGAGAGAGAGAGAGAGAGAGAGAGAGAGAGAGAGAGAGAGAGAGAGAGAGAGAAAGAAAGAGAGCGCGCGCGCGCTTGGACAGTATGGAAAATGAATCCAAATATCCCCCCCCCCACTCTGAACATTTAGTTTGACTGTGTTGCAGGGCTTGCAAAATTTCAAAATCCCTAGTAGCCCTTCGGGCAGACACTCTTCAGGTTTTGGTAGCCCGAAATGAAATGAACTGGCCCATTTTTTGTTTTTAATGTTTTAATGCAAGTGATAACACATTTAACTAATTAACATTTTTGGAACTTTTATTAACACAGAACAAGAAAATGGATTATTCTGGCAAATTAGAAAATGCCAGTTGTTGTTGAGGGAACAGTCTCATCATCTTCAGACATTTCCTCTTGTGCCACAGTCTCCTCTTCTCTGCTCACTGTTTTTCCTGTTTTGTGTACAATATGTCTTGTGCCCTTTGTGCTCAACATCCAGAAATGAATTGCTGTCTCAGGACAAAAGGATTCCACTGATTTCCCATTTATGGAGATGTGCATAAGGTCATTCAGTGTTTCAGCCTGGAGACTTGTGCAGTATACTGTTTTCACACGGTTCATGCAGAAAAATCCTCTCTCAAAAAATGGCTGTTTTTGGACTTAGTCTCAGCATTAACTTCACTAGCAACAACACATGGGACAGGTTTTCAGGATTCTCAGATAAGAGATCTTTGTACAAGGTGTCTAGTTTGCTACCACGGTGTGCTGAAAGCCACATTTTTAGATCCATCCATTCTTCTGGAATTTTGCCATTTTCCTCCTCATTTAGCAAAGTGTCAAAATGTTTGACAAGACAGTCCACCTCTTCATCCCCAAAAGTTGACAGCTCTTGTCTTGAGCTGGGAAGAGTAGAAGGGTCAAAAACTTGGAAACAAGACAAGGGTTTTTGAGAAAGATTTTTAAATCTGTTGTCCATGTACTTAACTGTGTTGTCAATAATCTTCAGGAACAGTGTACTAATGGCACTTTTTAAATCTGTTGTCCATGTACTTAACTGTGTTGTCAATAATCTTCAGGAACAGTGTACTAATGGCACTTTTGTCCTTGTCTTCACATCGCCCCCAACAGGTCGCTGGCTTTTTGTGAGTTTTGTTCCACTGTAAGAAATACTCTCATCATCATTTACTGTGAGTTTGGTGTCCAGGGATTTTTGAAATTCACCTGGCTTGGTTTTAAGGCTGATTAGGCGTGATGTTGTGCTCTCGACTAACTGATTTGTTCCCATAATGCTCAGTTTGTCATGCTGCATTTGGAAAGGATTGTGCTGTAATCTAACATAAAATGCAGAAATCTAACAAATCTCTCACTTTTCATCTCCTGCACAATGCCCTTTGCTTTTGCAGCATCTTCTTCTGGTGTAACACCACTTCCTCCTGACATGTTTTCCAAATGGGTAACTGTTTGAGTGTAGTTTTTTCCACAGCCTTTAGACATCTCAGCCTGCTTGGCAGCCACCGGGTGCTTTTTAGGCCACTAAAATGTGCCAGTTTTTCATTGAGTATTTCACTTATTTCAGTCAGTTCCCTTATATTTTTTGGCGAATAATAATACATCTTAAAGATGCTTTTGAGTGTGTCTTCAAATTCTGCTAGGTACTCGCATCCAGCCCAGCACTGCCAGCTCTAATTTATGTGCCACACAATGTATAGTAATGATGTGAGGTGCCCTTTCTTTGAGCTGCCCAGCTACTCCAGTTTTGTCTCCAATCATTACAGCGGCACCATCAAAATTAGCACAGACCACTTTTTTTTTTTCCCCAAATGTCTGCCCTGATGCCTACATGGTCCACAGCTTCATCAATGGCTTCTAGAACCCCTGCAGCATTTGAGCTTCTGACTGATTGGCATTTCACCATGTAGGTAGATATGTCACCATTTCCCTTTACATATCTAACATGAACCAGCTGCTGTTCAATAACCCCAGCATCTGTGCTCCCATCTGCGAGCACAGTCAAAAACCTGCTGTCTTTGATATCTTTTTGAATCTGGTCTCTAGAGGTTTCTGCTATAGCCCTAATACGTAAAATCTCTGCAGGCATGGTCACTGTGGTAAGTAGAACCTACATCTATGCCATTTGCTTTTTGAAGTTTGCAAAGACTGCCAAATTTTTCCATTGGCAATTCACTTTTTGCAACATAAAATGCTGTTCTAAAAAGTCGTCATTATATCCTGCTGTGCTTTGTTCATGTGTTGTATGGTTTTTGCAATTGGTGTCTCTTCTGGGAATAAAGCTGCAGACTGGGCACTAATGCACTTCTTATGTATGTGAGTTGTCATGGGTTCTGATGGGGTCTTTCCTTAAATTACTAGTATCAAGTACAAAAGCATTGTTGGAGTCAGAAATTGTAGGGAATTGACGACACACTTGACAGAACATTGTTTTGTTCACCTTATCATATTCCAGCCAAGGGAATTCCTTAGTCCATGAAACCACAAATATGCTCTTTCTTTTTGCTTCATAGTCTGATTTTTCAGAACTCTTTTTTGGGCTGGCTTGTCGCTCTGTTCCTGTGGAGGCTGGCTGCTCTGACGCTGAACTGGCCTGGTCCTGTGTGGTTGCCTGCTCATCTGTGCTGGACTGTCCCTCTTTCTCTGCCTCCTTTTCATTCTGACCTGTGTTTTTTGGCTGCACAGAACTAAAATATCAACGTAAATCCATCTGTTAAAAAAAAGAATAAATGAATTAAATAAATAAATACAACTGTTTCGCACATGTGCGTTTTTTTTTTTTTTTTTTACTTTATTAACCTACCATCAAAAGACGTCTATATTGGCGAGTGTTTGCGATGCTTCAATTCTGAATAGAGCGAGCGGGTGTCTGGCTGCGCACGTAACACACAGAAGGACGGCACCGTCTCCTCTCATCCTCAGCCAGCCAAGATATCGGGTATATTTTTAGGTAGCCCATCGGGCAGGGGGTGTAAAATTTTAGTAGCCCGAGTGAAAAAGTACATAGCCCCGGGACGTCGGGCTAGTGATTTTGCGAGCCCTGTGTTGCATTTAGTTTTTTGCTCACAGTACTAAACCCAAGATATTTCATGCTTTGTGTGGTCAACTTGATTTCATTTGTTACTACACATACACTCCTGCATTTTAGGCCTCTAACACATTCCAAAGAAAGTTGGGATGGGGATTATTTTGGGATAGTATGTTATGGGATAGTATGTTATGTTATTTCAAACAGGTGATTGTAATCATTATTTGGTACAAAAGCAGTATCCACAAAAGGCTGAGTCACAAAAATGGGCAAAGGATTGAGAAAATTATTGAAATGTTTAAAAACAATGTTCCTCAAAGAAAGATTGGATGGGACTGATTTTCATATTTCTCATTCGGCAGTCCGTAAGATCACCAAATGATTTGAGGAACCCGAAGGAATTTCAGTGCATAAATGGCAAGGACGCAAGCCAAAGCTGAGCACTTATGATCTAAGATCCCTCAAATGGCACTGCAACAACAGTCATTCATCAATAGCTGTCATAACCACATGGGCAAAGAATTCATTTGCGAAAGCTTTGTCAAGTATGTCAATGTGGAGTTAAATTCACAAATGCCACTTGAAACTTTATTGTTTTCTTGACTGGTTGCAAAAGCAAGCAGGTTCCCATTCACGTTCATGTTAAAACTTTAGAGCAGAAATACACATTCACAGCATGGTACAAAAAACAAAAAAAAAAAAAAACGGTTTTGGTCTCTATAGATAGTTTCCCCCTCCTTGACAACTGTACAGGGGTGAGTTTTTTTTTTAAATTATTATTATTAATTAAAGTTGCTCCAATTTTGGTAAAAAGTGATGCAAATTACTGGTTGGGTGGTTGACCAATAGGATTAATGAATGAAATAGTTTTGACCGTGTTGAATGTTTACTGTCCAAAGTAAAGGTCAAACAATGCAGACGTCCATTGGATTCTATGGCATATGACACGTTACCCTGTAACATAACTAAGTACGACACATGGTGCAAAGTATCCCTTTTTAAAACCCTATTCACTCAATCAATAATTGGTATAATTTTTTTACAAAAATTAGAGTAACTTTCATTTTTGACTCCCGTACAAACCGAAACTGACCTTTGTCATTGTTTTTGCTGTTTTTACCCCATGACTTCTTGGAATCTTTATGATCAGATGCATAATATGGTATATTTTTCAATATGATTGGAGCATTTGTAAATTTTGACCCTTGTAATTCTTAACCCCTACTTGGCTGCCTATTGAAAAATCAAGTGGGTAGTCTGCTTTTTCAAAAGACTAAGGAGTATTTGTGCCAAATTTGATGCTTGTACCACCATTTGAATGATTCCTCTGTAAATATTATAATCCTATATTTTTAAGGTGATTTTTCCAACCCATTATGCTGAGAAAAAATCCTGCTGAGAACCCTGCATGGTATGGGGTTATGTCAGGGCCCATGGCAAAGGTAATATACACTTCTGTCATACAGAATTAATGTGGACAAGTACACTGAGATATCAAAGCAACATATGCTGCCTTCAATGACATCTTTTCCAGGGAAGTCCATGCATTTTTCAAAAAGACAATGCAAAACCACATTCTGCATATTACAAACACATGGCTTCAGAAGATGTTTATACAGTTACTGGACTGATCTTCACGCAGCTCTGAACTGTCCTCAACAGAGATTGTGCAGAGAATTTTGAAATTAGGAGGGGGAAGAAACTCCAAAGGTACCGTATTATTATATGACTGCAACGCTACGCACGCTCTGATTGGCTGATTTCCGGTCTGATATTTTCCCATATCAGACCGGTGACCATGACAATAGGTCCGGGTCGCGTATCACATTCGTTACAAACCAGAAAGCTAAAAAGACGATTAGAAAAACCAAGTCAGATATGAACATACACCATAAATATTTAATCAGTATCAGAAAAAACAAAAAACAAAACAAAAAAAAAAAACCAGATTGACTGTTAGCAAGTTCTTCATGGAGGTGAAGAATGCAAACAGGTCTGACTACGAGCCGTCAGCAACTTTCATATAAGGGTCAATGACATGACATGCATATTTTGTGTCCACGTCCATTATTTAAAAAATGAATAAATAAATCTATTTATAACATCTATCACTTTAATCTATAAAAACAATTTATTTTAATTAGTTTTTCATTAAGTTCAAATAGTAATATTCTTCTATGTTTTGGCCTCTCAAACCTCCAAGATGTCAGCTGTTGCAACTGTTCGAACAAGAGAGCAGACTAAGAAACTAATAAAAATGTTATTTTGACAATGATAAAGTCAAAATGAAACACTATGGCATTGTTTTGTGTTTAAAATCTTTTTGATTATGTTTTTATTTCTAATATCATTTGTTTTTAAAGCTGTAAAAAATCTTTAAAACTTTTGTCCAACAATTTACATTTCCTAAATATCAGGGTGGCGCAACCATAAACGTATGACTTTTATTTTGAAATGAAGAGACAACAGCTGTAAAGACGATATTCCATCAGCCAGAGGACCCTAAGTGACTGTTTGGACTAAGCTAAAATTTTTGTAGATCTCTGTCAAATAGTAATAAAAATAACTACTTTCAACTCATACGTATGCTGGTACACTTTTCATGTCAGGTGGTACAACCAATGTAAAACTCATGAAATTATATTTTATCATAAAACTCTTAATTTTTAAAAAAGTGGTCCGTTTGAACTTCATGCTATTGGTAGAAGCTAATGCTAGCATCCAAACAGAAGCCTGCTTATTTGAAATTAGCTGCAATAGTCAGGTGGTGCAACCAGCTAGTCAGGTGGCACAACTGTAAGGAATGTTACTATATAATGCTATTCAAAGCTCTAAGATTATCCATGAAACCATAAAATATTTTGTAGTTTTAAATTTAAAGATATTATACACTTTAAAACATTTCAAATTATAATTTGTACATTTTAGATGCCACTATCAAGTAAAGAAAAGTCGGCATGACACGGCGCGTATTAATAATGATCCGGCTGCAAGGGAAGCATATCTTGCAAAAAGAAAAGAGAGGTAATGCATCTATACATAGTCCATTTTACATTTATTATTATATTACAACTTCCACATTCTTAAATGGAAATTTGTCAGCTTATTAGGTCTTGTGTTTTATAGCTATCAGAGGAAGAGAGAAGGGAAAATTGTGAAGCCCCCTATCGGCCAACTCTCTAAGCAAGAACAGAAAAAAATAGGCAACAGTGGAGGGAAGATCAAAAAAGGCACCGGGACAGAAAAAGAACCATTGAGGAAATATTGAATTTTACACCCAAGTCAAATGAACCCTCAGAAGAACTTGAACCTAACTCTCCCAACAAGAACAATGTTGAACCTAACTCTCCCAACAGTGTGAGAATGCAATTAACTGTGCATCAAATATCTCTATTTAAGAACACTTAAATAGAGACATATGACTAGAACATATGTTACTATTATAAATGATTTTTTGTTCAGCATTTTTCATATTATAACAAATGTCAGGTGGTACAACAATATTTGTCAGGTGGTGCAACCAATTTAAACAAAAACAATTATATGTTAAAGTGACTAAATGGTTTTTTAATGTGATGAATGTAGTTATTATACTAAATATCTGGATTTGCGTATTTGTGTTTTTATTTTTCTGTCTTTAAAGGCAAAACTGAATGTTAACTTGGCTCAAAACCTGACATACAGAATGCTAAACTTGGCTCAAAACCTGACATACAGAATGCTAAAATCGTAAATTATTGGGAAAAAAGAACACAATGATAAAATAATAACCTGTTACCTTGTGTAGACATGCTAAGGAATAGTTGCAAAAGATTTAATCTTAAAATAAAGATTAGGAATGTATACAGATTTTTATAAATATTTGGATTTTTTTGTCATGCAGTTCAAAATACTGTTTCAAAATGAGTTAAAACAGTTAAAAATGTTATTCAATAAATGAGATTTGTTAAAACACATTTTTCTGGACCCAAAAATATGTTTTACATCTATATTGAAAATACTTTATAAAAATACCTTTTTTGAAGCCTAATTTGTCAATGACCCTTAAACAAATTATTAACCTTGTTTGCTCAGTCTGTACGGGAATATCAGACCTCTGTGTTTTTTGCATGCTGGATACTTACACCTCAGTCTGATATTTTCCCGTACAGACCTTGTGCTCAGTTAATAATCCTTTATTACTCCACACCTGAAGATGTGTTTGCAAGAAGAATGGTGCAAAGTAACACCCGAAATTTTTACTGTTTGGTATCCTCAATGCAAAAACATCTTTAAAATGTTGTGAGAAGCATCCCACCTTCTTTCTTTGGAATGAGTTGCAGGCCTTATAAAAAAAAAAAAAAGACTGGATATGTATTAACAAATGAAACTAAAGGTACACCGACACGTGCATGACTTTGATTCATGCACTTGCACGCACATCATCATGATGATCCCACCCGCTGTGTTCCCAGCTGGATGCTGTGCTTTGCTGCACCAACTGCCATGCATTCTATGCTGGATGCTGCGTATATAAAATAATTATTTTGAAGCGGATTAATCATTTTCTCTGCAAGTTGTCTGTTGAAAACTGCTCTAATCGCTTCCTGAATCACAGAGGACCACTCCAGCAGTGCCAGCTGGAGAAAGCATTTGAAGCTGTCAAAAAAGGTAATTATTTGTCATGTTTACATTGTCATGGCTTGGTAAAACAGTTGCATTTTCTTTCCTTCTTGTCTGCAGCTGTGAAAGTATATTTATGATAGACTTAACATCTCGTTATAATCATTCAAAGGACCATTCACTCTGTTCACTTTTTTACTCCACTTGACAAGCTGTACGTCGTGTTGGTGAGCAGATCGCGCCACATAGCACATTTATGCGTGAAGGATTTTTTTGAACATTTCAAAATTCTCTTCTGCACCCATTAAAGACGAGTTTACTCTCCTGCATGACACAGGTCATGCAAGTGCGTGAATCAAAGTCATGCACATGTCACTGCACCTTAAGCTGTCAACATGACCATGTACTATCTTGGGTTCAACGCAATGAAACAAAAGTTCATCCCCAAAATTCGACACACAATACCCTATAATAACAACGTGGAAAAAGTTTTTGTGATTTTTGCAAACTTATTTTATATATATATATATAAACTAAGAAATCACATGCAGAAACCAAGCATGAAGTCAAAAGAATTATCTGTAGACATCCGAAACAGGAATGGTTCAAGGCAAACATTTGGGGAAGGGTACAGAAACATTTGTGCTGCTTTGTAGATCCCAATGAGCACAGTGGCCTCCATGATCCGTAAATGGAAGAAGTTCAGATCCTTCAGGACTCTTCCTAGAGCTGGCTGCCCGTCTAAACTGAGCCATCGGGGGAGATAGGCCTTATTCAGGGAAGTCACCAAGAACCCGGTGGTTACTCTTCTCAGAGTTCCAGCATTCCTCTGTGGAGAGAGGAGAACTTTCTAGAAAGACAACCATCTCTGCAGCAATCCACCAATCAGGCCTGTGTTAGTAAAAGCACATGGCAGCCTGCCTGGAGTTTGCTACAAGGCACCTGAAGGACTCTCAGACCACAAGAAACAAAATTCTCTGGTCTGATGAGACAAAGCTTGAACTCTTTGGCATGAATGCCAGGCGTCATGGAGGAAACCAGGCACCATCCCTACAGTGAAGCATGGTGGTGTCAGCATCATGCTCGGGGGACGTTTTCAGTGGCAGGAACTGGGAGACTAGTCAGAATTGAGGGAAGGATGAATGCAGCAATGTATAGAGACATCCTGGATGAAAACCTGCTTCAAAGCACTCCTGACCTCAGACTGGGGCAACGGTTCATCTTTCAAGGATAATATCCCTAAGCACACAGCCAAGATATCAAAGGAGTAGCTTCAGGACAACTCTGTAATTGCTCGAGTGGCCCAGCCAGAGCCCAGACCTGAATCTGAGTCAACATCTCTGGCAAGATCTGAAAATGGCTGTGCACCGAAAGTCCCCTTCCAACCTGATGGAGCTTGAGAGGTGCTGCAAAGAGGAATGGACAAAACTGCCCAACGATAGGTGCACCAAGCTTGTGGCATCATATTAAAGAAGACTTTAGGCTGTAATTGCTGCCAAACGTCCGTCAACAAGCCAGTTTTTTTTTTTTCCACGTGTGCATGCAAACTAATCGACCGTGAAGATAATTTTTATTAACTACACAGATGTATAATAAAACAAATGGTGACTGGTTTATAACACAATGATGACAGAGTTTGATGGGAGAGAGAGCGAGGAACAACAGCGGCAGCCAGTTTTTTTTCCCCCTTTTCTTTGTTTACATGTGCGCGCGTGAAGGGGACAGGAGGTCCTCAAACTGGAGCTCCTGCAGCTCCAGTTATTTGCTGCAGCTCCTGCAGCAAATAATTAAACTCCCTGAATTGGGAAAGTCTCATGAGGATGTTGTGAACCCAGGGACGGCACTGCTGGTGACGTTTGTCAGCTTTCCACAACAAATAGAGCACAGCAACTCACTCCGTGTGCTTCAAATTCCAATTTGTTCATCACTACATCTACAAGTGCAAGTTAAAACTCTACCATGCAAAGCGAAAGCCATACATCAAGAACATCCAGAAACACCACCGCCTTCTCTGCGCCCGAGCTCATCTGAAATGAAACATACCACTGTCCCAGCTTTATGGAAATGTGTTGCAGGCATCCATTTCAAAAACAAAGTTTATCAGTTTGAACATTAAATATCTTGTTTTGTGGTGTATTCAATTGAATATAGGTTGAAGAGGATTTGCAAATCATTGTATTCTGTTTTATTGACATTTTACACAATGTCACAACTTCATTGGATTTGGGGTTGTAGACTGAAAAATGTCTTCCAAAGTGGACCTTAAATGAAGGGGTGTTGTGGAGGGCACACACTCTCCACAACACCCTCTTTCCATCTGTATTCACCCCTGGTTTGCAGTCTGTGAGCAGCAACAATCAAGAATTTGTGTATTTATGTGGAAAACACAACCTGATTGAGGGGTAAGAAGTTTTTATAAGCACATTTTATGTTATGCTGTCCTCAAAGTGATTTTAGGTGTATTTTGGGAAAAAAAAATTAAAAAGCATTAGTGTTGTTTGTGCCTCACATGAGTGCAGCAGTATTTCTTTCAAAGGTCACTGCTGCTGTTCTAGTGCACCTGTTCATTTCAGTAACACCAAGGCTGAAACTGATTAACATCCTCCTGTGCTACTCAACTGACCAGATCAATAACCCAGGAGGTTAACTGACTCGATTACGTGTTCCTTTATTTTTTTGAGCAGTATTATATATATATATATATATATATATATATATATATATATATATATATATATATATATATATATACACACACACACACACACACACACACACGAGGTATATTAGAAAAGTATCCGACCTTATTATTTTTTTCAAAAACCATATGGATTTGAATCACGTGTGATTGCATTAGACAAGCTTGAACCCTCGTGCGCATGCGTGAGTTTTTCCACGCCTGTCGGTTGCGTCATTCACCTGTGAGCAGGCTTTGAGTGAGGAGTGGTCCAGCCCCCTCGTCATTGTTTCATTGTCAGGAAATGGCAGAATGATTTGGGCTTTTTTTCCCATCAGAATTTTTTCAGAAACTGTTAGAGACTGGCAGCTGGAAACCATTAGAAAAATTTATCTGGCTTTCGGTGAAAATGTTACAGGCTTGGTAGAGAATAAGGAGTGTTACTGTCGCTTTAAGGACGGCCCCCAGTGGCTGGTGGTGCGCCGCACTCCGAAGCCGCCATCGACAGGCTGAACGACCATTTCATTTCTAAACGGATGGCTGTCTGGATCCGTGACCATCGTGTGCCATTTCTCTGGTTATCACAAGAGCTGGACATCTACCATTTTCCGGCAGATTTCACTTTTAACAAGAGATTTTGTCATGGAAAGCCGAGCGGAGGCTTCGCGCGTCACGATGGATTTGCTACTGGAGTGAGACAAAACCACCTCCATTTTGGTCTTTGAACTTTTTTTCTAAAGACTAAAAAAAAAAAAACACGCTGACGCCTTCTTTTTGATTTTTCTTGTATATCTCTTTCAATTTATAACGGTGATACTGTGACTTTTTTGTGGCCTTGTGCTTTGTTCGTTATTGCATTTGTTGAAAGAGCTGGAAGGACAAGGAGAGCAGTCGCCATCATCTAATGTAGTCCATGTCCGCCCAGCTCATATCAGAAGTCAAAATGAGTCAAATGGCTCTGAGAGATCTAAATAGACTGCTGTGTAATGAATGGAACCACACTGCCATCTAGTGGATATCCAGTGGGTGTGAGTGTGTATTTATGAATCAGTAGGCATTTGTTTGTGGATCTGTGGATTTCGCGAAAAGAATGTCTCAAAATTACGTCACAGAGGAAAGCGATGAATGCATATAATTGGTGATCCACAAATGTTGAAACTCAATTCACAAATACAATTTCCAGTTTTACAAATGTAATTTCTTTTTTTCCCAAATTCAGTTTTATATTTGCAAAGACCAATTTACAAGTTACAAATATGAAATTTGTATTTGTGGATATCTGAACACATTTGTAAATCAATTATTATTTGTAGATCACCCTGTGTGCATTTACAAATATTAATGAGACAATTTTAACCCCATAGAATGGGGGCTGTAGTTTACATTCTCAGCGTATTCTCTGTAGACTGTAACCTGAGCAACATGAAACATGGAAGAAAAAAAAAAGCTTGCTGGTAGAACAAAGTCAGTGTAATAAAACAAAAGTTGGCAGTATATTCTAGTGTCTTTATCTGAATGCATGTTTTTTGTTTTCATCATTAAGTTTTAATGCAAAAATAGTCCTATACATTAGACCTATATTCTTATTTTGGGCATGATCCAAATATGTACTTGATCGGTATCGCCAGATCTAGATATATATATATATATATATATATATATATATATATATATATATATATATATGTGTTGTGTGGGCCGCCCGAAGAGGAGGTACTGCTGGCCTACACCAGAGGGCGCTCTGCCTGTAGACGGGCTTTAGGCACCAGAGGGCGCAGTTCGCCGCCAGGGACCCTGACAGCTGTCCATCATCTCATCTAGCCATCCATAAAAGCCTGGAGAAGACACCACACCCCTGCCGAGAAATCTTCTGAGGTACTCAGGTAAACTCTCAGCCGTCTTTGTCTGTTTCAGCTAAGCTCATTGTTGCAATGTACTTTGCTGCTAAGCTCGAAAAGCTGTACTTTATATTCTGAGTTTGCAGACGTTTCAGTACACTTGCAGCTGGTCAGGAGGAGTTGGCGTTTCCACTCCTCAGCTGTTAAGTGAAATCAGGATCTGCACGACTGTGATATTTACCCGATCTGACAGCTGGAGACGGTGGCCACCTGGTGACTCGGGACTTGGCGGCTCCGGTGTGTTCCAGATCCGTTGGCGGTGGAAATCGTGTGGGTCCCGACTCTTATCTGGACAGGCGTCTCCTATCCTCGAGCCTGCCCACACGACACCAACTATACAAACTGACTGTAGTATTGAATTGTATCTGTATCCGTTGTGCACATTTCACAACATTAAAAGTGTTACTCTTTATTTCCATTGACCGTTCATTTACGCCCCCTGTTGTGGGTCCGTGTCACTACACTTTCACACAACATTATATATATATATATATATATATTAATTTTCGGTACAGTATGGGAACAAAATGCAAAACCTAAATTTGCTTTTTGTTTAAACCAACAATTTATTGTCACATTATACAAACAGGAAAATAAAATAATTGTAAAGTGCTGCCTGGTAATTAGTTAAATAAAATGTTCTCAAATAAAAGAAATGTATGAAATATTATAAAAAATACATTCCTAGTAAACAGCTTATAACAAACCTTTCCACAAGCAAAGAGCAGCACAACAGTTCCAGCATGAAGCCTGTTCAATTTTATTCAACCTTCATATTTTTGCCAGAAAAAAATTAACTTGTCCAAAACTGTCACACTCTAAGGGATTTTTTTTAAAGAGAATTAATGTTAAAGAATCTCTTTACTTTTGTAAAATTTATTTTATTTTCTATCTCTTTCTATTAACTGATCGTTTAATGTTTGTTAATTGTCAGAGGTCGACGAGGTCGTATACGACCTCAGAGTTTGCTTTACATTTTCGCATGTATCTTTTGATCTGTAGAAGCTATCAACTTACTTTTTTTTTTGCTGAATAAAGTTGAGATTTCAAGCTTTCAGCACGTCTCCGGTTTTCAGTTTGGCCCTCCCCAACCTGTGTTTCTAAAGCTCTGAAAATGCCTGTCCAATGGCAGCGTGCGCCTTACGCATGTGACGCGTGGTTCTCCAATCAGAGCACAAAATACTCATGACAAAGGTTGTTTGTCAACAAGAGAATGATCTGCTTCGACTGTATGCTTGTAGTCACTCTGCTGACACTTTTTACGGCTATAAATGCGATCAAATCATGAAAATAACAAGCCTATATCAAAGTATATCGTGCGCAATTATGCACGTGCGCTGCACAAACAATAGATATACTACAGCACGGCACAAACACAGTACGATGACGGTAATGACGTCACAAACCAGAAACAGCTCTGGACTCGGTTGCTATGATAAAATAAGGAAGCATCCCCATGCGCCCCAGTACCGTTACGCACAGACATGCACACAACCATCTGATACACTTTTTCTGGGAAGAAGCAAGAATAGCAAAGAAAACTTTCACCGCCCAGGAAGCTTTGCAGCAGATTTTTGGCGACAGTGATGTCGAGTCTCGCTCATCGGGTGAGGAGAGTTTTTACACCAACGAGGAGCTGGACTATCTCGTGCCTTTGGATCCAGTTGAGGAATGAGTATCCAAATTATTGTAGGTAATAAGAAGTGCAGTAAAACTATTATATCTGTAGTTAATTGTGATAAACAGCAGCGCATTATGTTGCTCTGAGTGTATTTTTTTTTCTATTGGAGAATATGCAGTTTTCCTCTGCTCAGCAGTGTAAACAATATGAACATGTGCGTCTATGCATTTGTTATGTGAACAGACTATGTGAAACTCACATTTTACTGATTCTACACTAGCATGCACACATACTGTAATGTATGTGTACTGACTGTAAAAGCTAAGATTGTAGTTTTACTTTGGGAGTTTACTTGAAGCTCCTTTGTTCCTATCTGTCACACTATTTCACATCTTTGGCCGGGGGGGTTAACTTAGGTGTGGCCCCTGGGGGATGAAGTCAATAATTTTGCTGACTTGTCTTTGTGAGATTACAGTGTAAATGCTATATTGTTATAATATTAGTATAATGAGAGGTATGACATGATACACAAAGTAACTTATGAGGTCTGTCAATAAAGTAACGGTCCTTTTTATTTTTTTCAAAAATATATATGTATTTCATTCATATGTTTTTATGTCAGACATGCTTGAACCCTCGTGCGCATGCGTGAGTTTTTCCACGCCTGTCGGTGATGTCATTCGCCTGTGAGCACGCCTTGGGAAGGAGTGGTCCCGGCCCCTCGTCGGATTTTCATTGTCTGGAAATGGCGGAATGAAAAGGACTTTTTTTCCATCAGAATTTTTTCAGAAGCTATTAGAGACTGGCACCTGGAAACCATTCGAAAAATTTATCTGGCTTTCGGTGAAAATTTTACGGGCTTCACAGAGAATAAGGTCTGTTAGTACAGCTTTAAGGACCCCTTTAAGGACGCTCGGCATGTCTTACCGACCGATCAGAATGCGCAAATACCGTATTTTCCGGACTATAAGTCGCACTTTTTTACATGTTTTGGCCGGGGGTGCGACCTATACTCCGGTGCGACTTATAAATGAAAAATATACCGGTAGGATCTCAATTAATTTACTGCAACAAAACAATTTTACGTGACAGAGTCGATCTATGTTTTAAAATGGCCACCGGAAAAGGAAATGCAATGCATCATGGGCACTGTAGTATGACGGCCATCCTATAGTTCACGCTGGTCGCGATAACCAATCAGAGAACAGAACGTTGGACGCGTATTCCTCACCTCACCCACAGCGTGTGAAGCTGACGAACACGGTGCTTGCTGTTATTCCGGCATGGCGAACAGAACAGCTTCAACCCTTGGATATCAATGTGAGCAGAGTGTTTAAGTTGACGCTGAGAGCTGCGTGGGAGCATTGGGTGAGCGACGGCGGAGGATTAGCGTGTGCACTTGGAAGGAGCTGGCGTCGATGATTGTGAAAAGCGTTTGAAGCAGACGAACATGGTGTTTATTCCGGGACGGCTAACAAGACAGCTTCAACCCTTGGATATCAGTGTGAGCAGAGTTGACGCTGACAGCTGCATGGGAGCACTGAGCGACGGCGGAGGATTAGCGTCTGCACTTGGAAGGAGCTGGATCGACACCGCTGGGTGGTGAGCTGCGCAGGTAGGCGCTGCATGGTTCGGCTCGCAATGTGGTCCGCAAAATACAAACATATCTGTAGGTAAAATGCAGCTCACGAAAGGGCACTCGAGGCTTGTGTGACTGTTCCTGCGACTTCTGACTACCATAGAAAAATAAAAATGTTAACGTTACTGATAACATAACAAGACAACGGAGAAGGCCCGAAAAAATGCCACCAAAAAGAAAATCATACTCTGCAGATTACAAGTTGCGACTGGTGAAATATGCATCCGAAAACGGTAGCCGTCACAATATTATCATCTGAACTTTTCATGTTAACATACGAGGTCTGTCCGTAAAGTATAGGTCCTTTTTATTTTTTTCAAAAACTATATGGATTTCATTCATATGTTTTTACGTCAGACATGCTTGAACCCTCGTGCGCATGCGTGAGTTTTTCCACGCCTGTCGGTGACGTCATTCGCCTGTGAGCACTCCTTGTGGGAGGAGTCGTCCAGCCCCTCGTCGGAATTCCTTTGTCTGAGAAGTTGCTGAGAGACTGGCGCTTTGTTTGATCAAAATTTTTTCTAAACCTGTGAGACACATCGAAGTGGACATGGTTCGAAAAATTAAGCTGGTCTTCAGTGAAAATTTTAACAGCTGATGAGAGATTTTGAGGTGATTCTGTCGCTTTAAGGACTTTTCACGGTGCGAGACGTCGCGCTGCGCTCTCAGGCAGCGTCATCAGCCTGTTTCAAGCTTAAAACCTCCACATTTCAGGCTCTGTTGATCCAGGACGTCGTGAGAGAACAGAGAAGTTTCAGAAGAAGTCGGTTTCAGCATTTTATCCGGATATTCCACTGTTAAAGGAGATTTTTTTAATGAAAGACGTGCGGGCGGATTGCAGCGTCGGCTCACAGCCACCGCGACGCTCCGCCACAGGAAAAACACCTCTGTTGGAAGCCTTGAGGACAAGTTGGAACATGTCCAGCTGATAAACAATTTCTCATATACTCACTCCACTGAAAGCCATCAAAAGCCGCCTGGATTTTACAAATGGTTATCAACACGGAGGTGTTTTTCCTGTGCCGCCGCACCGCGTCAGCTGCGTCCCGACGCGCGGACCCGTCCGCACGTCTTTAATTAAAAAAATCTCCTTTAACAGTGGAATATCCGGATAAAATGCTGAAACCGACTTCTTCTGAAACTTCTCTGTTCTCTCACGACGTCCTGGATCAATAGAGCCTGAAATGTGGAGGTTTTAAGCTTGAAACAGGCTGATGACGCTGCCTGAGAGTGCTGAGCGACGTCTCGCACCGTGAGAAGTCCTTAAAGCGACAGAATCACCTCAAAATCTCTCATCAGCTGTTAAAATTTTCACTGAAAACCAGCTTAATTTTTCGAACCATGTCCACTTCGATGTGTCTCACAGGTTTAGAAAAAATTTTGATCAAACAAAGCGCCAGTCTCTCAGCAACTTCTCAGACAAAGGAATTCCGACGAGGGGCTGGACGACTCCTCCCACAAGGAGTGCTCACAGGCGAATGACGTCACCGACAGGCATGGAAAAACTCACGCATGCGCACGAGGGTTCAAGCATGTCTGACGTAAAAACATATGAATGAAATCCATATAGTTTTTGAAAAAAATAAAAAGGACCTATACTTTACGGACAGCCCTCGTACCTGTATGTCCATGGGACTTATAGTCCAGTGGACCTTATTTATGGTTTATTTTTCTTTATAATGGATAAAGTGGCTGGTGCGACTTATACTCCGGTGCGACTTATTTATGGTTTATTTTTCTTTATAATGGATAAAGTGGCTGGTGCGACTTATAGTCCGGAAAATACGGTATGTCCATACCCGTACCATATGCGGCTAAAGGTCCGGTGTCACGTACAATTCTTTCCGCCTCCCTTAGAAAACAGCGCTTGGATCTTGAGGTGGATGGATGATGAAAGAAGCAAAACACCTTCGCAATATGCGTCGATATTTTGATGAATTTCTTCATTTACATTTGATGAATTTCTTAATTTACAGCAGCTTCATTCAACAAATGTACTTGAATAATTATCAGCACGACGGCGAACTTACAGGCTAACCTCCGCCAACAGTTATGGCTTCTGAAACCTTAACGGGCAAGTTGGAACATGCCCAAGCTGTTAAACAATTTCTCAGTAACTTACTTGTTGAAAGCCATCAAAAGCCGCCTGAATTTTACAAATGGTTTTCAACACGGAGGTGTTTTTCCTGTCGCGGGCACACAGATTTGTCACGGAAACGACTCGGCGAATTTGCACGCACGTCTTTCATTAAAAAATGTCCTTAAACAGTGGAATGTCTGCACAAAGTCCTCATGCCGGCCTCTTCTGAATCTTCTCTGTTCTCTCACGACATCCTGGGTGAATCAAGCCTTAAATTGGGATGTTTTCAGGTCGAAACAGGCCGACGACGGCGCCTGGAAGCGCTGCACGACGTCCCGCTGCGTGGGAAGTCCTTACACCGACAGAAACACCCCATAATCTCTCATCAGCCATTAAACTTTTCACCGAAAACCATCTTAATTTCTCGAATAGTGTCCACTCGGATATTCCTCACAGGCCCAGAAAAAATGTTGATAAAGCAACGCGCGCCGTCTCGAGCAGCGTGTGAAACAAAGGAATTCAGCCGAGCGGGCGGGACCACATCTCACTCAAGGCCTGCCCACAGGGAAATGACGTCACCGACACGCGTGAAAAAACTCACATGCGCACGAGGGTTCAAGCATGATTGGTGTAATCGCACGTCATTCAAATCCATATAGTTAAAAAAATAAATAAATAAAAAGGGTCGGTTTATTATCTAATAGACCACACACACACACACACACATATATATATATATATATATATATATATATATACACACACACACACATATAGTCTGAGCAAAACTTTGCATTTATGCACAGAAGGAAGTGAAGCAGGAAGAAACTACATGACTGAATTAATATCCTATGTACCATTGACATTGACAATAGAATAATTGCAAGTCCCAGTCTTGCAACAAACAAACAAACAAACCCCAACAATATTATACCATGACACTGTCAGAATATTAATAAATAAAAACAGCAATACAATGCTTGCACTGGTTCTACATTATGTTTTCAAAATGGCCATTTTGTATTTTGAAGAGGAATCAGAGCACAATGTGTGGACTAATTTCATACTTCAAAACCTTCAAAATTTCAAAACCTAAGGAATGTGATTCTGCAAGTATTGCAATTTGATATTACAATATATCATCATTTTTGTTTGCTTTTTGTAACACTAGTGCATGAGTATTGGTTAAATAATACACTTCTCGAGACTGTACATGATAGCATGTTTACAAAAACTGTACATCACACTTTTGAATCTGAATTAAATAAGCTTCTGGACTTTAAAAATGGATTCTCATACTGTAAAGGGGCTGAAACGATTCATAGAGTAACTCAAATAATTCAATTACAAAAAATGTTCAAGGCAAATTCTGTGCCTCAAAGCTCCGTTTAACGCTGTAGTACATATTCCAGGCCTGTGTGGCGCTGTAAGAAAAAGACTAGAGCATGTGCATAAGCCGTCTAAGCTTAAGCCGTCTACGCTCCGTTCTCAAAATGGTACATGAAAAGCAAATGGCACTCGCCTTTGCAGACGTAGAGGGGGACACACTGCTGCCTCGTCAGGGTTTGTAACAACAGATCTTAAAGTTTAGAGTCCGTTGTATGCCCCCCCCAAAAAACTGCCAGTACTCACAAATGTACTTAAACACCCCTTGTTTGTTGTTATGGCATGCTAAAGACAGCGAGACAGAGGGAGGGAGGAAGGGAGAGAGCCCTTCATGTACTGTTTTGAGAACAGAGCACCTTTATGAAAATAAAGTACTTCATTTAGTCATTTGGAGCCAGTTTGGGTTAGTCTGGGTAAATTACTGGAGTCAGTTTGGGTAAATTGTTGGCAGTCAGTTTGGGTCAGTTGTTGGAGTCAGTTTGGGGAAATCGTCGCACCCCTCCAGAGACCAGTTTTTCACAGGCTGTGCTCACGTTCACATGCAGCCTAACTGAGGTTTACACCGACCGCCTGTGCTTAGGGTCCGGTGTCAGAGTGCTGAGCTCCTGACACCAGGAAAGATCCAAAATGGTAAATGGACTGCATTTATATAGCGCTTTTCCATCTGCATCAGAAGCTCAAAGCGCTTTACAATAATGCCTCACATTCACCTCGATGTCAGGGTGCTGCCATACAAGGCGCTCACTACACACCGGGAGCAATAGGGGATTAAAGACCTTGCCCAAGGGCCCTTAGTGATTTTCCAGTCAGGCGGGGATTTGAACCCAGGATCTTCTGGTCTCAAGCCCAACACCTTAACCACTAGACCATCACCCCCCCCAAAACTTGTAAAGACATGAAAAAATAAGTAATTACCCAGGAAAACAGAAAGGGATACACTAAATTTGACAATCTGCGTGGTAGCGCAACCATTGCTTAGGGAGAGCCCTGTACTGCTGATGTTTAAAAATGCAAAAGTACTTTTTATTTGATTACTCTATTAATTGCCAGAATAACCTATAGCTGCAGCCTTATACTGTGAAATTAAAAACTACAATATAGTGAGTACTGACTGGGAGCTCTGCCTGTGGGCAGTTTCACCACCTGACTGGTTTACTCACTCATCTTGTATGACAGTAATCATAGCACTGTGACGAATGATACGATGTGCCACAGTCAGATCCAGGTCAACAGCAACAATACTCATGCAGTTCTAGTATCAGTCTCTGTATTTAGCTTTCACTAACTCAAAGCAACAAATAGGTGGGCGGGTAGAACTATAGTGCCTGCAGCGGCATAATAAAATGGGAACAGCAGCACTTATCACATTTTAACTTCTTTCATGCTAGCTCACGTAATTCCTCCTAGTTCACCTGGAAAATATTTAGATCTTTCCACGTGATCAGGTTTGTAGCAATTTTGGCTCATCAGAAATCAGGACCCTAATGAAACTTATGTGATGGCATTTATTTGTCCCCTATTTTGCAAACGTGTGTAAACCTGCCAAGTAGTTGTCAAGGGGTTGTGACATAATCACTCCAGAGATCTATGGTGGTTAAGTGGATTAAGATTATATCAATATGTTAAGAAACAAAATCTGAAACAGTCTTGGGGTTTATCACTATTGCTTAAATATAGACTCCATCCTACTTTTCAATGGAGAAGTCGCCACCTCCCTCAGGTTTGTCCTCAGCGGGCTTCTCAAAACGACGCTCTCGAGGTGGTCTTCTGTCCGGCCTCTTGTCTCCAGGTCGGCCCTCACCCTGACCACCCTGATGCTGGGAACCAGGCTGGCCCTGCTGGTCTGGCCTTCGACCCACCCGCCTGATACCTGCCCATCACAGACAAAGCATTGTGTCACACATTGACAGGAGAATAAGTTCTGCTAGTGAGATCATTTCGTTGTTGGACGTCAAATATCAAGACCGAACAGATGTATTACACCACAGGCATGCAAAAACAGGCTGTCAAGTACAGAAAGTATTTAAGATCATGATCAGCAGCTCACAACAACAAAGCAGGCAGCACCTCCAGATTCACCGCAACAAAGAAGGCTTCTATTTTATTAAAGTCCACTTGGTGTGTGTGTATACTGAAATAATTTCAAGATCATCTAAATGGAGTATAACCGCCAAAACAAGGAGTCTGCTGACTTTCTGCAATGCAAGTCAAGTGGTGAAGTTGCGCATTTGTTTCGCAGCGCCTGCTGCTGCTGCAGCTCAGGAGCGCGACGAGTGCAAGAAGCATTTAACAAGCAGGACCCCTCGCTGGAGAAGAAGATAGTCACAAACACACACTGCTGCTGAGCGACATCATCGCCGAGCTAATCACTGTGTGCGGGATATTTGTGTGTGTTTGTCCTCAGAAGAGCGGACAGGCTCCATGTTTTTGACCCAGCACGATGCTAAACTAGCCGCTGAGCTAGCAAGACCTGCACATGACAGTTCAAACGAAAACGACGAAAATAAACATGCACGGAAGAGACTGTCCGCAGAATTCACCTTCTTTCTTCAAGGGAACTGGAGGTTGGGTCTCCTCTTTCTTGTCCAGAAGCGGGTTCTTTCTGTCCTTCTGTGACTCCTTCCTGGGTTGCCTGGCGGCTTGAGCCGCGGTCTTGGTGGAACCAGCAGCGGCCGCCTCCTTCTTCTTGTTTTCGGCTGCTTTCAGGATCTCAAACGGATCGGACTCATCGTCCAATAACTGGTCGAACCGATTGGTTACGACACAGCCGAAGCCGTCTTGCAGGTGTCCGGGCATGATGGCGCCCCTTCAACGGGATTCACCTCCGATTCTACGAGGCTTGATGCGAACAAATCGCTGGATGCTGCCACAAGATGGCTGGGAGAGCTGCCCCTTCTCTTCCGGTGCGAACACCATCCGGGACACCGCTAAGCGCACGAGCGCACCCGGATAATCTACACGCCCACTGACGAATAATAAACACAGAATATATATACACTGTACACCCACTGACGAATAATAAACACATAATATATATACACTGTACACCCACTGACGAATATTAAACACATAATATATATACACTGTACACCCACTGACGAATATTAAACACATAATATATATACACTGTACACCCACTGACGAATATTAAACACATAATATATATACACTGTACACCCACTGACGAATAATAAACACATAATATATACACTGTACACCCACTGACGAATATTAAACACATAATATATACACTGTACACCCACTGACGAATATTAAACACATAATATATACACTGTACACCCACTGACGAATATTAAACACATAATATATATACACTGTACACCCACTGACGAATATTAAACACATAATATATATACACTGTACACCCACTGACGAATAATAAACACATAATATATACACTGTACACCCACTGACGAATAATAAACACATAATATATATACACTGTACACCCACTGACGAATAATAAACACATAATATATATACACTGTACACCCACTGATGAATATTAAACACATAATATATACACTGTACACCCACTGACGAATAATAAACACATAATATATATACACTGTACACCCACTGACGAATAATAAACACATAATATATACACTGTACACCCACTGACGAATAACAAACACATAATATATATACACTGTACACCCACTGACGAATAATAAACACATAATATATACACTGTACACCCACTGACGAATAATAAACACATAATATATATACACTGTACACCCACTGACGAATAATAAACACATAATATATATACACTGTACACCCACTGACAAATATTAAACACATAATATATACACTGTACACCCACTGACGAATAATAAACACATAATATATACACTGTACACCCACTGATGAATAATAAACACATAATATATATACACTGTACACCCACTGACGAATATTAAACACATAATATATACACTGTACATCCACTGACGAATAATAAACACATAATATATACACTGTACACCCACTGACGAATATTAAACACATAATATATACACTGTACACCCACTGACGAATAATAAACACATAATATATACACTGTACATCCACTGACGAATAATAAACACATAATATATACACTGTGCGCCCACTGACGAATAATAAACACATAATATATGCACTGTACGCCCACTGATGAATAATAAACACATAATATATACACTGCCCGCCCACTGATGAATAATAAACACATAATATATACACTGTACGTCCACTGATGAATAATAAACACATAATATATACACTGTGCGCCCACTGATGAATAATAAACACATAATATATACACTGTAAGCCCACTGATGAATAATAAACACATAATATATACAGTGTACACCCACTGATGAATAATAAACACAATATATACACTGTACACCCACTGACGAATAATAAACACATAATATATATATTCTATACACCCACTGACGAATAAAAAACACAATATATACACTGTACACCCACTGACGAATAATAAACACATAATATATACACTGTACACCCACTGACGAATAATAAACACATAATATATACACTGTGCACCCACTGATGAATAATAAACACATAATATATGCACTGTACGCCCACTGATGAATAATAAATACATAATATATACACTGCCCGCCCACTGATGAATAATAAACACATAATATATACACTGTACACCCACTGATGAATAATAAACACATAATATATACTAAACACATAATATATATATATATATATATATATATATATATATATATATATATATATATATATATATATATATATATATATATATATATATATATATATATATATATATATATATATATATATATATATATATACTGTACACTCACTGACGAATAATAAACAAATATATACACTGTACGCCCACTGATAAATAATAAACACATAATATATACACTGTGCTCCCACTGATGAATAATAAACACATAATATATACACTGTACGCCCACTGATGAATAATAAACACATAATATATACAGTGTACACCCACTGACAAATAATAAACACAATATATACACTGTACACCCACTGACAAATAATAAACACATAATATATATATTCTATACACCCACTGATGAATAAAAAACACAATATATATACTGTACACCCACTGACGAATAATAAACACATAATATATACACTGTACACCCACTGACGAATAATAAACACATAATATATATATATATATATATATATATATATATATATATATATATATATATATATACTGTACACCCACTGATGAATAATAAACACAATATATACACTGTACACCCACTGACAAATAATAAACACATAATATATATACACTGTACACCCACTGACGAATAATAAACACATAATATATATATATATATATATATATATATATATATATATATATATATATATATATATATATATATATACTGTACACCCACTGACGAATAATAAAGAAATATATACACTGTACACCCACTGACAAATAATAAACACATAATATATATATACACTGTACGCCCACTGATAAATAATAAACACATAATATATACACTGTGCGCCCACGGATGAATAATAAACACATAATATATATACTGTACACCCACTGACGAATAATAAACACATAATATATACACTGTACACCCACTGACGAATAATAAACTCATAATATATATATACACTGTACACCCACTGACGAATAATAAACACATAATATATATACACTGTACACCCACTGACGAATAATAAACACATAATATATACACTGTACACCCACTGACGAATATTAAACACATAATATATACACTGCACACCCACTGACGAATAATAAACACATAATATATACACTGTACACCCACTGACGAATAATAAACACATAATATATATACACTGTACACCCACTGACGAATATTAAACACATAATATATACACTGTACACCCACTGACGAATAATAAACACATAATATATATACACTGTACACCCACTGACGAATAATAAACACATAATATATACACTGTACACCCACTGACGAATAATAAACACATAATATATATACACTGTACACCCACTGACGAATAATAAACACATAATATATACACTGTACACCCACTGACGAATATTAAACACATAATATATACACTGTACACCCACTGACGAATAATAAACACATAATATATATACACTGTACACCCACTGACGAATAATAAACACATAATATATATACACTGTACACCCACTGACGAATATTAAACACATAATATATACACTGTACACCCACTGACGAATAATAAACACATAATATATACACTGTACACCCACTGACGAATAATAAACACATAATATATATACACTGTACACCCACTGACGAATAATAAACACATAATATATATACACTGTACACCCACTGACGAATATTAAACACATAATATATACACTGTACACCCACTGACGAATAATAAACACATAATATATATACACTGTACACCCACTGACGAATAATAAACACATAATATATATACACTGTACACCCACTGACGAATAATAAACACATAATATATACACTGTACACCCACTGAAGAAAAATAAACACATAATATATATACACTGTACACCCACTGACGAATAATAAACACATAATATATACACTGTACACCCACTGACGAATATTAAACACATAATATATACACTGTACACCCACTGACGAATAATAAACACATAATATATATACACTGTACACCCACTGACGAATAATAAACACATAATATATATACACTGTACACCCACTGACGAATATTAAACACATAATATATACACTGTACACCCACTGACGAATAATAAACACATAATATATACACTGTACACCCACTGACGAATAATAAACACATAATATATACACTGTACACCCACTGACGAATAATAAACACATAATATATATACACTGTACACCCACTGACGAATATTGAACACATAATATATACACTGTACATCCACTGACGAATAATAAACACATAATATATACACTGTACACCCACTGACGAATATTAAACACATAATATATACACTGTACACCCACTGACGAATAATAAACACATAATATATACACTGTACATCCACTGACGAATAATAAACACATAATATATACACTGTGCGCCCACTGACGAATAATAAACACATAATATATGCACTGTACGCCCACTGATGAATAATAAACACATAATATATACACTGCCCGCCCACTGATGAATAATAAACACATAATATATACACTGTACGCCCACTGATGAATAATAAACACATAATATATACACTGTGCGCCCACTGATGAATAATAAACACATCATATATACACTGTAAGCCCACTGATGAATAATAAACACATAATATATACAGTGTACACCCACTGACGAATAATAAACACAATATATACACTGTACACCCACTGACGAATAATAAACACATAATATATATATTCTATACACCCACTGACGAATAAAAAACACAATATATACACTGTACACCCACTGACGAATAATAAACACATAATATATACACTGTACACCCACTGACGAATAATAAACACATAATATATACACTGTGCACCCACTGATGAATAATAAACACATAATATATGCACTGTACGCCCACTGATGAATAATAAATACATAATATATACACTGCCCGCCCACTGATGAATAATAAACACATAATATATACACTGTACACCCACTGATGAATAATAAACACATAATATATACACTGAACGCCCACTGATGAATAATAAACACAATATATACACTGTACACCCACTGACAAATAATAAACACATAATATATATATATATATATATATATATATATATATATATATATATATATATATATATATATATATATATATATATATATATATATATACTGTACACCCACTGACGAATAATAAACAAATATATACACTGTACGCCCACTGATAAATAATAAACACATAATATATACACTGTGCTCCCACTGATGAATAATAAACACATAATATATACACTGTACGCCCACTGATGAATAATAAACACATAATATATACAGTGTACACCCACTGACAAATAATAAACACAATATATACACTGTACACCCACTGACAAATAATAAACACATAATATATATATTCTATACACCCACTGATGAATAAAAAACACAATATATACACTGTACACCCACTGACGAATAATAAACAAATATATACACTGTACGCCCACTGATAAATAATAAACACATAATATATGCACTGTGCTCCCACTGATGAATAATAAACACATAATATATACACTGTACGCCCACTGATGAATAATAAACACATAATATATACAGTGTACACCCACTGACAAATAATAAACACAATATATACACTGTACACCCACTGACAAATAATAAACACATAATATATATATTCTATACACCCACTGATGAATAAAAAACACAATATATACACTGTACACCCACTGACGAATAATAAACACTTAATATATATACTGTACACCCACTGACGAATAATAAACACATAATATATACACTGTACACCCACTGACGAATAATAAACACATAATATATATATATATATATATATATATATATATATATATATATATATATATATATATATATATATATATACTGTACACCCACTGATGAATAATAAACACAATATATACACTGTACACCCACTGACAAATAATAAACAGATAATATATATACACTGTACACCCACTGACGAATAATAAACACATAATATATATATATATATATATATATATATATATATATATATATATATATATATATATATATATATATATATATATACTGTACACCCACTGACGAATAATAAAGAAATATATACACTGTACACCCACTGACAAATAATAAACACATAATATATATATACACTGTACGCCCACTGATAAATAATAAACACATAATATATACACTGTGCGCCCACGGATGAATAATAAACACATAATATATATACTGTACACCCACTGACGAATAATAAACACATAATATATACACTGTACACCCACTGACGAATAATAAACACATAATATATACACTGTACACCCACTGACGAATAATAAACACATAATATATATACACTGTACACCCAGTGACGAATAATAAACACATAATATATACACTGTACACCCACTGACGAATAATAAACACATAATATATACACTGTGCGCCCACTGATGAATAATAAACACATAATATATGCACTGTACGCCCACTGATGAATAATAAACACATAATATATACACTGCCCGCCCACTGATGAATAATAAACACATAATATATACACTGTACGCCCACTGATGAATAATAAACACATAATATATACACTGTGCGCCCACTGATGAATAATAAACACATAATATATATACACTGTACACCCAGTGACGAATAATAAACACATAATATATACATTGTACGCCCACTGACGAATAATAAACACATAATATATGCACTGTACGCCCACTGATGAATAATAAACACATAATATATACACTGCCCGCCCACTGATGAATAATAAACACATAATATATACACTGTACGCCCACTGATGAATAATAAACACATAATATATACACTGCCCGCCCACTGATGAATAATAAACACATAATATATACACTGTACGCCCACTGATGAATAATAAACACATAATATATACACTGAACGCCCACTGATGAATAATAAACACAATATATACACTGTACACCCACTGACAAATAATAAACACATAATATATATATATATATATATATATATATATATATATATATATATATATATATATATATACTGTACACCCACTGACGAATAATAAACAAATATATACACTGTACGCCCACTGATAAATAATAAACACATAATATATACACTGTGCTCCCACTGATGAATAATAAACACATAATATATACACTGTACACCCACTGATGAATAATAAACACATAATATATACAGTGTACACCCACTGACAAATAATAAACACAATATATACACTGTACACCCACTGACGAATAATAAACACATAATATATATATTCTATACACCCACTGATGAATAAAAAACACAATATATACACTGTACACCCACTGACGAATAATAAACACATAATATATATACTGTACACCCACTGACGAATAATAAACACATAATATATACACTGTACACCCACTGACGAATAATAAACACATAATATATATATATATATATATATATATATATATATATATATATATATATATATATATATATATATATATATACTGTACACCCACTGATGAATAATAAACACAATATATACACTGTACACCCACTGACAAATAATAAACACATAATATATATACACTGTACACCCACTGACGAATAATAAACACATAATATATATATATACATATATATACTGTACACCCACTGACTAATAATAAAGAAATATATACACTGTACACCCACTGACAAATAATAAACACATAATATATATATACACTGTACGCCCACTGATAAATAATAAACACATAATATATACACTGTGCGCACACGGATGAATAATAAACACATAATATATATACTGTACACCCACTGACGAATAATAAACACATAATATATACACTGTACACCCACTGACGAATAATAAACACATAATATATATATACACTGTACACCCACTGACGAATAATAAACACATAATATATACACTGTACACCCACTGACGAATAATAAACACATAATATATATACACTGTACACCCAGTGACGAATAATAAACACATAATATATATACACTGTACACCCACTGACGAATAATAAACACATAATATATATACTGTACACCCACTGACGAATAATAAAACACAATATATATACACTGTACACCTACTGACAAATAATAAACACATAATATATACACTGTACACCCACTGACGAATAATAAACACATAATATATATACACTGTACACCCACTGACGAATAATAAACACATAATATATACACTGTGCTCCCACTGTGTCGGGTTTAGAATACTGTATCTTTGATAAGAGAAAGAGACAACCAGGCAATAAAACAAGTGAGAGATAGAATTCAATTTTAAGCTCGCGAGGAGTGCAGTCAGGCTGTACACCAAAGCTACACTAAAGTCTGGCCTGCGCTCCCGCTCTTTTTATTTAGGACTTCCCTACATACATGGGCGGTACAGCTCCTGAGGGGAAGAGTGATAGCGCGTGAGCTGTTGCCGCAGAACTGCTGATTGCACAATACATTCAGGACGTTCAGAACCTTTTTAATCTTGGGCTCGATTAAGATGTGTTTAAGACATCTAACGATTAATCACACTTCTTCTGACACAAGGACTAATGTATCATAATCACACTGTGGTTGGAACATTCAATTCTCTATTCTTTATCTCACTGCTCCGCTTACGGCTGCATCCTGCCTGGGTCATCTTCACATGTCCTGAAAAAGAGCTTAGCGTGCACACAGAGATACCACAACTTGCAGAAACACGTCATGTCACATATCTTAAGTAACCTTCACCCATCACATCAGGACAATACACTTTATCAGAGCAGAGAGAACTACATTCTACCAGAGCAGAGAACACAAAACATGCATGATAAAATAAAACAGTGTATCTACAGAATAACTCCAACATTTCCCTCCTGTTTATCATGCATTCCAACAGTATTACATCTTCACCTAAAAGTAAACAATTGTTACTAAGCAACCACTTCTTATTCAGATTTTCAGCTGCAGGGTCATTAAACAATGGTAAGAATACATTTACACTCGGGAGGTCTTATCGTTGGTGTTGAGGTCATCGTCAGGTTCACCATAATCACCTGGATCAGGGAACAGATCTGGAAGATAGTGGTCGTAGTTGTCTTCTTCATCAGTTTCTAAGGCTTCATAGGCTAAGAGTGTGTTAACTCATCACGTCAACAGTTCAAGCTTGAACTGGAGTTGTGAGCTTTTCAATATCATCATAATTCTCAGCACAGTCATTATAGTTTTCTCCACTAAGGTCTGACTGTTTCAATGCTTGATATTTTGGCATAGTTTGTTGGAAAGCCAGATTACACTGTACAAATGTATTTGACACCATTTTGCCAACCATTGTTTTCATATAAGGGATCACACAACACATGCAAAGTCCAATCAGAATTAGGACTATAATAACTGGTGTCACCATTTTCAATAGTAACTGCCACCATGGTCCTGAAGTCAACCAGGACCAGGGATTCCACCGGTTCACGGCTAGGGTGTCTTTATGCATTGCATCACGAAGTTTATTCAGCTCTTCCAATGCGTCCTGCACATCCACTGAATGAATGGAGTCTGGGATGAAAGTACAGCATGTTGTGTTCAGCAGAACACAAACTCCTCCCTGTGAACCAGTAAGCAAGTCTAAAACCATGCGATTTTGCATCACCATGGTATGTAAAGCATCTATTTTAGTGTTTTGAGCTGCTACTATACTCAACAAAAATATAAACGCAACACTTTTGGTTTTGCTCCCATTTTGTATGAGATGAACTCAAAGATCTAAAACTTTTTCCACATACACATTATCACCATTTCCCTCAAATATTGTTCACAAACCAGTCTAAATCTGTGATAGTGAGCACTTCTCCTTTGCTGAGATAATCCATCCCACCTCACAGGTGTGCCATATCAAGATGCTGATTAGACACCATGATTAGTGCACAGGTGTGCCTTAGACTGCCCACAATAAAAGGCCACTCTGAAAGGTGCAGTTTTGTTTTATTGGGGGGGGATACCAGTCAGTATCTAGTGTGACCACCATTTGCCTCATGCAGTGCAACACATCTCCTTCGCATCATCCGTGAAGAGAACACCTCTCCAACGTGCCAAACACCAGCGAATGTGATCATTTGCCAACTCAAGTCGGTTACGACGACGAACTGGAGTCAGGTCGAGACCCCGATGAGGACGACGAGCATGCAGATGAGCTTCCCTGAGACGGTTTCTGACAGTTTGTGCAGAAATTTGTGGTTATGCAAACCGATTGTTTCAGCAGCTGTCCGAGTGGCTGGTCTCCGACAATCTTGGAAGTGAACATGCTGGATGTGGAGGTCCTGGGCTGGTGTGGTTACACGTGGTCTGCGGTTGTGAGGCTGGTTGGATGTACTGCCAAATTCTCTGAAACGCCTTTGGAGACGGCTTATGGTAGAGAAATGAACATTCAATACGCGAGCAACAGCTCTGGTTGACATTCCCGCTGTCAGCATGCCAATTGCACGCTCCCTCAAATCTTGCGACATCTGTGGCATTGTGCTGTGTGATAAAACTGCACTTTTCAGAGTGGCCTTTTATTGTGGGCAGTCTAAGGCACACCTGTGCACTAATCATGGTGTCTAATCAGCATCTTGATATGGCACACCTGTGAGGTGGGATGGATTATCTCAGCAAAGGAGAAGTGCTCACTATCACAGATTTAGACTGGTTTGTGAACAATATTTGAGGGAAATGGTGATAATGTGTATGTGGAAAAAGTTTTAGATCTTTGAGTTCATCTCATACAAAATGGGAGCAAAACCAAAAGTGTTGCGTTTATATTTTTGTTGAGTGTATTTTCTCAGTTACATTCATGAACAGACCCAATCAATAATTCAGAGTTTCAATCATTAATGAATTTTTTTTCACTCCTATCCAGGGGAACAATGAATGTGCTATTTTATCTCCTACAGACCACAATTTTTGGTCCTTTGGTACATCCGAGCCCCACATGTGATCATGTGGTAACACATCTGGGTATATCAATCTCCTCCGTCTGGTGCTGCCATTCTTCTCTGTGGAGGTCCTTGGCACTACCACATATGTATGGTCAGTCACCTGGGTAGGTGCACACACACCACCCCAATTTGGTGGGAGACTCATGTACAGTCTGGAACCACAAAGCCAATAGATGTCATCATACACCGGAGTACCATTTACAGGTGGTAGCAAAAACTTACTAACATAAGCACATGCTTCATCCGTTCCCCATGGACAGGAGCCTGTATAATTACATCCCCGTCCAATGTGATGAAGATAAGTACCATCCACATATTATGTTTTGGTTAGGCTTAAATTATTTGATAAAACATACGTTTGGGTACACAGACATTTCTTAATTTTACCTATAGTTTTATTCCCTGTCCCGTAAAAGCAAATCGGGAATGGCCGTTGTGATGACAATTTAACGTGATGATATTTTTGCATTTCCCTTCAGTCTAGTCAATGGAGCAGCACTTGGGCATGCTTGTACGTCCTCTGTTGAAATCCCTATCATATAAGTGGTTGCACTGAGGCAAGTGGTGTTACATCTTATCAGATTTGCTGAGAACTGCTGCCCCCGAAATACAGTTTGATTATGCATCCGTATGATAAGACATTCTGTCACCCTAGCAGGGTACGGTTTAGCCGTCAGAGCTGGGTGTGTTGAGGATATAGGCATTTGCGAACAAACATAACAATTAGTAACGTAATTCCATAGCCAATAAATGAACATCTCTGTACCACAAATTAGTATGGTATATATGAGGGTGTCCATCTGTCTCATTCACATTATGAATAAACCTCTTCTGACGTTGCTTGCGTTGTTCTCTGGCTCGGTCCACAGTGAGCTGCAATTCTTGGGTCAACCACCAGGCCAGGAATCCGAGGAGCACGAAACACACTAAGATCACAACGCAACCGGCTGCCCTACCAACAGTCCGGCAGCGGCGGCACTGAGCACGCCGCTCCGGGGTCTGCTGTAGTTCAGTCATGATTGCTAGGATACAGTGTTGTTAACCAACCTCACCTAATAGTGCAAGGATCTCCCTGCTTCACTGGCATTGAGACAATCTATTGCTAATTAAATAGACTCCCTTTGTAGCCAGACTTCCCCTTACACTGTGGAGGCCGCCAACACACGCTGTATCTTACAGTGACTTAGATGTATCCACGTTGATCTCTCCGCTATCTTTACTGCAGTTGGTGTTGTTAACAGCACTTGGTATTGACCTTCCCAACGAGGACTGGACCAGTTCTTCCTCTTAATCACTCTGATGAACACCCAGTCTCCTGGCTGGACTACTGGAAGGCCGTCCTGTGGAAGATCAAAATTATTCGGCAGTAAATGTGTTTAAGTTATCTCTTTCTGTGTTAATGTCTTTTTCATAAAATCTGCTGTTTGTTCCTCATCTGCTGTTTTAGTATCCATGTCAAAAATTGGTAGACGATATGGTCGTCCATAAAGTATCTCAAATGGTGTTAAACCTGATGGTGTTGGTGTTATTCTCATATACAATTTTACTAGGTCCAAACATTCAATCCAGGTTCGTTTTGTCTCTTCTATACATTTCCTTAATCTTATTTTTATTGTGCCCTTTGTCCTTTCCACTAATCCTGCACTTTGTGGGTGGTAAGCACAATGATGTTTTAACTTAATTTTCATGTGTTCTGCTACTCTTTGTACAACTTCATTTACAAAATGTGTTCCATTATCACTGTACAATGTCTCTGGTATTCCATAATACGGAATAATTGTCTTACACAGTGCTTTTGCTACTGTTAAAGCATCTGCTTTTTGTGATGGAACAATTTCTACCCATTTTGAAAAGGCATCAATTAATACTAGACAGTATTGATAAGGTCCACATCGATTTAGTTCAATAAAGTCCATATGAACAATTTGAAAAGGATACTGTGGTTTTGGGAATTGCCCTCTCCGGGGTCTTATACTTCCCTGTGGGTTGTGTTTCAATCAGGTAACACAGGCTTTACAAAAATTTTTTGAGTATAAATTAAATCCATAGGTAGTAAAGTATTGGTCTACCATATATACCATCCCCCCTGTCGACACACCCATGTGTCGCAATTGCAGCTGCTTTGAATAAGCTTTTGGGTAGGATGGGTTTGTTATGTATACAATAAAGTCCTTTGGGGTTTGGGGTTGCCCCATTTTTCAACCACAAATGTCGTTCCTGCGCTGGTGCCTGTTTTTGCATATCCAATAAAAGGTCAGAATCTATTAATGGTTCATTGTCTGTCTGGCAGGTGATAAGAATGTATCCAAACGTTTGGAATAATAGCCAACTGGTTTATTTTTATTACCATGTTGTTGTAGCAAGACTGCACACATGAATCCCCGTTTTGTGTCCACCATGAGAGTGAATGGCTTGGCATAATTGGGCAGAGATAATACTGTGGAACTCACAAGTTCTTGTTTAAGAGCTGTAAACTGTTCTTCAGCTTCTTTATTCCACTGTATTTTGTCAGTCATAGCCATTGGTATAGAGTGTATTAAATCCTGCAATTTCTGCACCATCTCTGCATAACATGGAATCCAGGCTCTGCAATAATTACAGATACCTAGAAAAGTCATCATTTCCTTTTTCTGCTTCAGGTTTTAACGGATATTGTTTGATCCGTGGTCTCCAATCAGATCGTGGCTTAATTTTGACTGGCGGAATATTTTTCAACAGTCCTACATCTGTGGGTGCATTCACCCAGAGATGAGGAGGCAGTTTGGCCAATAAAGTCTCATCTTCCTGTGTCAACAACACAGATGTTGTTAAATTTCAATCATCCAGATCTACTTCATGTATCACCGGTGTCGTCCAAGCACTTACAAACTTGTATTTCCGATACAAGCCTGTGGATGGACTGAAATCCCACACCGACATTGCATCTGCTTCATGCCAATCAGTTGCTTCCTCAGCTATTTTAACAATTCTTCCAAGGTCCTTCCAGGACTGAGTGTCTGCCCTTGTCAGTGAAATATGCGGCACAGCCTCAGGTTTTCCTCTGTACCATTTGTCTGCACTTTGGGTCAGCACTACACTACACACAGAGGTGGTTTTTCTGTCTGTGTATAGGTGTGCTACTGTCTGTAATTCTGATGGAATTTTCAGAAATCCTGCTCCATACCTTTCATCCTTTCGTGGAGTGAATAGCATAGTTATGTGTAGATCTTTAGGTGACATCATTACTACATGTTCTCTGTTTTCACAGGTCATCAGACCTTCCTCCAATAATTGTTCGGTTTGTCTAAATTCCGACAGATCCAAAGAGCACTGCCAGGCCTGGGCCAAATTTGTATATATAGTAGCAGGCTGCCTTTTTTGTTTTCAGATTTCTTTCTGCGTGTATGGCGTGGTCTAAATACTCTTGTAACCCAGCTGTTGGGAGCGTTATCATGTGTTTGTCTACCCATGCTCGGAATCTGATCTGGAGTTGGCATGGAGTGCATTTTTCAATTGTTGTTCATACACGCTATCATTTTTCAGTGGTAGAAGACCACTGTGCACTTTAAAAACTTTTTCCATTCGATGTCGATAGTCTTCGAATAGTTCATCATCTTTCTGTTTTGTGCGATTTATTTCTGTGTAATTTGACTTCTGCTGGTATTTCTGCTTAATTCTCAGCAATAGTGCGGCCAATCAATCTTCCAATTCCTGACTATCATGGGCTAATGGAGTGTGGTCTGCCTCTGCAGGATCCCAATCTCCTTTTACATCAGCCCAATCCTTTGTCACAGTTGCCATTATGACTTGTTGAACTTCATCCCCTCTAAGATTGTAGGATTTAACCAAAGCGGTTACGTCAATAATGTACTGGGCTACATCTTCTCGTGGGGGAGTTATACCTTCCACAGCTGCCTTAACGTCTGCTTGTGTCCAAGTTCGGTACACAAGAATAGTTCTTGGTCCTGACGTATGTGGATTTGCCACATGAATCATTGGATAGACTCCTGATCCACCTGGTTCCTGATCAGCCGGTGGGGCTGATGGTCCAGGTTGTTTTTCTTCATCTTTTGGTGTTTTGGATCGTGTTCTCATGACGTGTTGTGTAGGGTCTACATATGATGGGGGTTGTCCCTGTGGTAAATCTGGATAGAGTTTATTCTCCTTTATTTCAGCTTCTGGCTGACTGTGTTTTGTAGTATCCAATTTTACTACCATTTCTACTTTTGGAGCCGCAGGCCCTGTCTCATTATCTTCTTGTCTGTGAAACATCACATTCCCCTGCTCCTTCTTATCATTTACTGTTTCTTTCTGTCTTTCCTTTGCTTCTCTAAGGCCCTTCTTTCGTTTCTCAACTTCTCTTTCCCGTGCTACAATTTCACCTTGACCTTCTTTTTCTTTTCTTTTTTTCACTTGTTCCACACTTCTTCTCAATACTGTTCTTTAGTTTAGTTAATGACTCTTTCTGCAGGCGTCCATAAAATCCATGATCTTTTATCCACTTATCTAAGTGTTTTGTTGAATTTGGATCAATTTTATTCATGTATATCCAATCTTTTGTTTTTAGATCGTCCCGGGACTTAGGTCTCTCATTTTTACTGTTAGATTTTCCCATTTTGTGTTTTCAGAACGTTTTAGACCAGTGATGGTTTTGCCCCTACAGGGTCCTAATCCACTGGTGTTGTTACAATCACAGGGTAGTAATCAACTATTCTGAGAAGTGCGTTCCCTTTCGCCACCCCGGAGGGCACGGGAAGGCCTTGCCTTTGCTTCTTCTCAAAACTTACTACTTACTTTCCTGTGAGATTTTCATAGAGGGGAGTCGAAGTGACTCCACACTCTCACTCAGTCACCTTTATTACACTCACACACAGTTATTTTATTTACACAAATACATAGAAACACTTTTAATAACCGTACGCGTATTCTTAGGCCAGGGGAGCTCGCCCTCCCGTGGAATTTAACTAATGTCCTGCATTAGGGGACTCCACCGTCCCTGCGAGGTTTAACTGCCTTTTCACTGTGCACTTATTTCGCGTATTCTTAGGCCAGGGGAGCTCGCCCTCCCGTGGAATTTAACTAATGTCCTGCATTAGGGGACTCCACCATCCCTGCGAGGTTTAACTGCCTTTTCACTGTGCACTTATTTCCCTGTTTAACCGTGACTTTCTGTCACTATTTCACTATTTCAACATTTCTATTTTACGCAGCCTACTGCCACCATTCACAACAAAAATTTTATCAGAATCAAATTCTATACTCACACTCCTGTCGGTCTCTTTCCCTCTCGGTGATCCCGTCAACCTTTCAGATCCCAGCCAACGGATTGAGCCAATCCCGTCAAAGGGTCTGAGTTACCTTGGCCAAGGATTTCTCTGGTGTCGATCACGCTCGCTGGAACCGTCAGGTCTGTTGGGATCCCGGACGAGCCCCCAGTCTTTGTCGGGTTTAGAATACTGTATCTTTGATAAGAGGAAGAGACAACCAGGCAATAAAACAAGTGAGAGATAGAATTCAATCTTAAGCTCGCGAGGAGTGCAGTCAGGCTGTACACCAAAGCTACACTAAAGTCTGGCCTGCGCTCCCGCTCTTTTTATTTAGGACTTCCCTACATACATGGGCGGTACAGCTCCTGAGGGGAAGAGTGATAGCGCGTGAGCTGTTGCCGCAGAACTGCTGATTGCACAATACATTCAGGACGTTCAGAACCTTTTTAATCTTGGGCTCGATTAAGATGTGTTTAAGACATCTAACGATTAATCACACTTCTTCTGACACAAGGACTAATGTATCATAATCACACTGTGGTTGGAACATTCAATTCTCTATTCTTTATCTCACTGCTCCGCTTACGGCTGCATCCTGCCTGGGTCATCTTCACATGTCCTGAAAAAGAGCTTAGCGTGCACACAGAGATACCACAACTTGCAGAAACACGTCATGTCACATATCTTAAGTAACCTTCACCCATCACATCAGGACAATACACTTTATCAGAGCAGAGAGAACTACATTCTACCAGAGCAGAGAACACAAAACATGCATGATAAAATAAAACAGTGTATCTACAGAATAACTCCAACATTTCCCCCCTGTTTATCATGCATTCCAACGGTATTACATCTTCACCTAAAAGTAAACAATTGTTACTAAGCAACCACTTCTTATTCAGATTTTCAGCTGCAGGGTCATTAAACAATGGTAAGAATACATTTACACTCGGGAGGTCTTATCGTTGGTGTTGAGGTCATCGTCAGGTTCACCATAATCACCTGGATCAGGGAACAGATCTGGAAGATAGTGGTCGTAGTTGTCTTCTTCATCAGTTTCTAAGGCTTCATAGGCTAAGAGTGTGTTAACTCATCACGTCAACAGTTCAAGCTTGAACTGGAGTTGTGAGCTTTTCAATATCATCATAATTCTCAGCACAGTCATTATAGTTTTAGAACTACATTCTACCAGAGCAGAGAACACAAAACATGCATGATAAAATAAAACAGTGTATCTACAGAATAACTCCAACACACTGATGAATAATAAACACATAATATATACACTGTACGCCCACTGATGAATAATAAACACATAATATATACACTGTACGCCCACTGATGAATAATAAACACATAATATATACAGTGTACACCCACTGACGAATAATAAACACAATACATACACTGTACACCCACTGACGAATAATAAACACAATACGACTGTACACCCACTGACGAATAATAAACACATAATATATATATTCTATACACCCACTGATGAATAAAAAACACAATATATACACTGTACACCCACTGACGAATAATAAACACATAATATATATACTGTACACCCACTGATGAATAATAAACACACAATATATACACTGTACACCCACTGATGAATAATAAACACACAATATATACACTGTACGCCCACTGATGAATAATAAACACACAATATATACACTGTACGCCCACTGATGAATAATAAACACACAATATATACACTGTGCGCCCACTGATGAATAACAAACACACAATATATACACTGTGCGCCCACTGATGTATAATAAACACACAATATATACACTGTACATCCACTGATGAATAATAAGCACACAATATATACACTGTACACCCACTGATGAATAATAAACACAAAATATATACACTGTACACCCACTGATGAATAATAAACACACAATATATACACTGTACACCCACTGATGAATAATAAACACAAAATATATACACTGTGCACCCACTGATGAATAATAAACACAAAATATATACACTGTACACCCACTGATGAATAATAAACACACAATATATACACTGTACACCCACTGATGAATAATAAACACACAATATATACACTGTACACCCACTGATGAATAATAAACACACAATATATACACTGTGCGCCCACTGATGAATAACAAACATAATATATACACTGTACACCCACTGATGAATAATAAACACACATTATATACACTGTGCGCCCACTGATGTATAATAAACACACAATATATACACTGTACACCCACTGATGAATAATAAACACACAATATATACACTGTGCGCCCACTGATGAATAACAAACACACAATATATACACTGTACACCCACTGATGAATAATAAACACACAATATATACACTGTACACCCACTGATGTATAATAAACACACAATATGATTGTATCACTTCCTGTTCCGGAGCACAGCGGTGTTTTGCTGTATCTGTTAATTTTGGCTCTCTGTTGGGACTGTTTACACAGAGACTGCTACCTGCTGCTTTGGACTTTGAACTAATAGTCTTTTTCAAGACTTTTTTACTTTTTTACCTTTTTATTTATTTATTTATTTATTTATTTATTTTTTTTTTTTTTTTTTTTTTTTTTACTTTTTTACTTGACTCTACTGGTGGTCGGCTCTCACTGCGGTATTGTATCACTTCTTGTTCCGGAGCACAGCGGTGTTTTTCTGTATCTGTTAGCTGTTTGATCTGCGCAGTTAGATTGATCTAGTTATCTAGATTACGATTTGTTTCCCAGTGTAATCTTTACGTGCCTTAACTAAAGCACTCCTTCTGCTGAATCACCTCTAAATTATTTACACATTATTCGCTTTGCGTGTTTTTAGGAATCCGCTAGCTTAGCGTAGCTACTAGCTCTTAGCCGATTTAGCATGGCGGCTTCTCCTGTCTCTCCCGCACTTTTCTGCTCTGGGTGTGAAATGTTTAGTTATTCCTCGGCCTCCTTTAGCAGTAATGGTACTTGTAATAAGTGTAGCTTATTCGTAGCTTTGGAGGCCAGGCTGGGCGAATTGGAGACTCGGCTCCGCACCGTGGAAAATTCTACAGCTAGCAAGGCCCCTGTAGTCGGTGCGGACCAAGGTAGCTTAGCCGCCGTTAGTTCCCCCCTGGCAGATCCCGAGCAGCCGGGAAAGCAGGCTGACTGGGTGACTGTGAGGAGGAAGCGTAGCCCTAAACAGAAGCCCCGTGTACACCGCCAACCCGTTCACATCTTTAACCGTTTTTCCCCACTCGACGATACACCCGCCGAGGATCAAACTCTGGTTATTGGCGACTCTGTTTTGAGAAATGTGAAGTTAGCGACACCAGCAACCATAGTCAATTGTCTTCCGGGGGCCAGAGCAGGCGACATTGAAGGAAATTTGAAACTGCTGGCTAAGGCTAAGCGTAAATTTGGTAAGATTGTAATTCACGTCGGCAGTAATGACACCCGGTTACGCCAATCGGAGGTCACTAAAATTAACATTGAATCGGTGTGTAACTTTGCAAAAACAATGTCGGACTCTGTAGTTTTCTCTGGGCCCCTCCCCAATCAGACCGGGAGTGACATGTTTAGCCGCATGTTCTCCTTGAATTGCTGGCTGTCTGAGTGGTGTCCAAAAAATGAGGTGGGCTTCATAGATAATTGGCAAAGCTTCTGGGGAAAACCTGGTCTTGTTAGGAGAGACGGCAGCCATCCCACTTTGGATGGAGCAGCTCTCATTTCTAGAAATCTGGCCAATTTTCTTAAATCCTCCAAACCGTGACTATCCAGGGTTGGGACCAGGAAGCAGAGTTGTAGTCTTACACACCTCTCTGCAGCTTCTCTCCCCCTGCCATCCCCTCATTACCCCATCCCCGTAGAGACGGTGCCTGCTCCCAGACTACCAATAACCAGCAAAAATCTATTTAAGCATAAAAATTCAAAAAGAAAAAATAATATAGCACCTTCAACTGCACCACAGACTAAAACAGTTAAATGTGGTCTATTAAACATTAGGTCTCTCTCTTCTAAGTCCCTGTTGGTAAATGATATAATAATTGATCAACATATTGATTTATTCTGCCTAACAGAAACCTGGTTACAGCAGGATGAATATGTTAGTTTAAATGAGTCAACACCCCCGAGTCACACTAACTGTCAGAATGCTCGTAGCACGGGCCGGGGTGGAGGATTAGCAGCAATCTTCCATTCCAGCTTATTAATTAATCCAAAACCCAGACAGAGCTTTAATTCATTTGAAAGCTTGTCTCTTAGTCTTGTCCATCCAAATTGGAAGTCCCAAAAACCAGTTTTATTTGTTATTATCTATCGTCCACCTGGTCGTTACTGTGAGTTTCTCTGTGAATTTTCAGACCTTTTGTCTGACTTAGTGCTTAGCTCAGATAAGATAATTATAGTGGGCGATTTTAACATCCACACAGATGCTGAGAATGACAGCCTCAACACTGCATTTAATCTATTATTAGACTCTATTGGCTTTGCTCAAAAAGTAAATGAGTCCACCCACCACTTTAATCATATCTTAGATCTTGTTCTGACTTATGGTATGGAAATAGAAGACTTAACAGTATTCCCTGATAACTCCCTTCTGTCTGATCATTTCTTAATAACATTTACATTTACTCTGATGGACTACCCAGCAGTGGGGAATAAGTTTCATTACACTAGAAGTCTTTCAGAAAGCGCTGTAACTAGGTTTAAGGATATGATTCCTTCTTTATGTTCTCTAATGCCATATACCAACACAGTGCAGAGTAGCTACCTAAACTCTGTAAGGGAGATAGAGTATCTCGTCAATAGTTTTACATCCTCATTGAAGACAACTTTGGATGCTGTAGCTCCTCTGAAAAAGAGAGCTTTAAATCAGAAGTGTCTGACTCCGTGGTATAACTCACAAACTCGTAGCTTAAAGCAGATAACCCGTAAGTTGGAGAGGAAATGGCGTCTCACTAATTTAGAAGATCTTCACTTAGCCTGGAAAAAGAGTCTGTTGCTCTATAAAAAAGCCCTTCGTAAAGCTAGGACATCTTTCTACTCATCACTAATTGAAGAAAATAAGAACAACCCCAGGTTTCTTTTCAGCACTGTAGCCAGGCTGACAAAGAGTCAGAGCTCTATTGAGCTGAGTATTCCATTAACTTTAACTAGTAATGACTTCATGACTTTCTTTGCTAACAAAATTTTAACTATTAGAGAAAAAATTACTCATAACCATCCCAAAGACGTATCGTTATCTTTGGCTGCTTTCAGTGATGCCGGTATTTGGTTAGACTCTTTCTCTCCGATTGTTCTGTCTGAGTTATTCTCATTAGTTACTTCATCCAAACCATCAACATGTTTATTAGACCCCATTCCTACCAGGCTGCTCAAGGAAGCCCTACCATTATTTAATGCTTCGATCTTAAATATGATCAATCTATCTTTGTTAGTTGGCTATGTACCACAGGCTTTTAAGGTGGCAGTAATTAAACCATTACTTAAAAAGCCATCACTTGACCCAGCTATCTTAGCTAATTATAGGCCAATCTCCAACCTTCCTTTTCTCTCAAAAATTCTTGAAAGGGTAGTTGTAAAACAGCTAACTGATCATCTGCAGAGGAATGGTCTATTTGAAGAGTTTCAGTCAGGTTTTAGAATTCATCATAGTACAGAAACAGCATTAGTGAAGGTTACAAATGATCTTCTTATGGCCTCGGACAGTGGACTCATCTCTGTGCTTGTTCTGTTAGATCTCAGTGCTGCTTTTGATACTGTTGACCATAAAATTTTATTACAGAGATTAGAGCATGCCATAGGTATTAAAGGCACTGCGCTGCGGTGGTTTGAATCATATTTGTCTAATAGATTACAATTTGTTCATGTAAATGGGGAATCTTCTTCACAGACTAAAGTTAATTATGGAGTTCCACAAGGTTCTGTGCTAGGACCAATTTTATTCACTTTATACATGCTTCCCTTAGGCAGTATTATTAGACGGTATTGCTTAAATTTTCATTGTTACGCAGATGATACCCAGCTTTATCTATCCATGAAGCCAGAGGACACACACCAATTAGCTAAACTGCAGGATTGTCTTACAGACATAAAGACATGGATGACCTCTAATTTCCTGCTTTTAAACTCAGATAAAACTGAAGTTATTGTACTTGGCCCCACAAATCTTAGAAACATGGTGTCTAACCAGATCCTTACTCTGGATGGCATTACCCTGACCTCTAGTAATACTGTGAGAAATCTTGGAGTCATTTTTGATCAGGATATGTCATTCAAAGTGCATATTAAACAAATATGTAGGACTGCTTTTTTGCATTTACGCAATATCTCTAAAATCAGAAAGGTCTTGTCTCAGAGTGATGCTGAAAAACTAATTCATGCATTTATTTCCTCTAGGCTGGACTATTGTAATTCATTATTATCAGGTTGTCCTAAAAGTTCCCTAAAAAGCCTTCAGTTAATTCAAAATGCTGCAGCTAGAGTACTGACGGGGACTAGAAGGAGAGAGCATATCTCACCCATATTGGCCTCTCTTCATTGGCTTCCTGTTAATTCTAGAATAGAATTTAAAATTCTTCTTCTTACTTATAAGGTTTTGAATAATCAGGTCCCATCTTATCTTAGGGACCTCGTAGTACCATATTACCCCAATAGAGCGCTTCGCTCTCAGACTGCAGGCTTACTTGTAGTTCCTAGGGTTTGTAAGAGTAGAATGGGAGGCAGAGCCTTCAGCTTTCAGGCTCCTCTCCTGTGGAACCAGCTCCCAATTCAGATCAGGGAGACAGACACCCTCTCTACTTTTAAGATTAGGCTTAAAACTTTCCTTTTTGCTAAAGCTTATAGTTAGGGCTGGATCAGGTGACCCTGAACCATCCCTTAGTTATGCTGCTATAGACGTAGACTGCTGGGGGGTTCCCATGATGCACTGTTTCTTTTTCTTTTTGCTCTGTATGCACCACTCTGCATTTAATCATTAGTGATCGATCTCTGCTCCCCTCCACAGCATGTCTTTTTCCTGGTTCTCTCCCTCAGCCCCAACCAGTCCCAGCAGAAGACTGCCCCTCCCTGAGCCTGGTTCTGCTGGAGGTTTCTTCCTGTTAAAAGGGAGTTTTTCCTTCCCACTGTAGCCAAGTGCTTGCTCACAGGGGGTCGTTTTGACCGTTGGGGTTTTACATAATTATTGTATGGCCTTGCCTTACAATATAAAGCGCCTTGGGGCAACTGTTTGTTGTGATTTGGCGCTATATAAAAAAAATTGATTGATTGATTGAATATATACACTGTACACCCACTGATGAATAATAAACACACAATATATACACTGTGCACCCACTGATGAATAATAAACACACAATATATACACTGTACACCCACTGATGTATAATAAACACACAATATATACACTGTACACCCACTGATGTATAATAAACACACAATATATACACTGTGCGCCCACTGATGAATAACAAACATAATATATACACTGTACACCCACTGATGAATAATAAACACACAATATATACACTGTACACCCACTGATGAATAGCAAACACACAATATATACACTGTGCGCCCACTGATGAATAACAAACACACAATATATACACTGTACACCCACTGATGAATAATAAACACACAATATATACACTGTACGCCCACTGATGAATAATAAACACACAATATATACACTGTACGCCCACTGATGAATAATAAACACACAATATATACACTGTGTGCCCACTGATGAATAACAAACACACAATATATACACTGTACACCCACTGATGAATAACAAACACACAATATATACACTGTGCGCCCACTGATGTATAATAAACACACAATATATACACTGTACACCCACTGATGAATAATAAACACACAATATATACACTGTGCGCCCACTGATGAATAACAAACACACAATATATACACTGTACACCCACTGATGAATAACAAACACACAATATATACACTGTGCGCCCACTGATGAATAACAAACACACAATATATACACTGTACACCCACTGATGAATAATAAACACACAATATATACACTGTGCGCCCACTGATGAATAACAAACACACAATATATACACTGTACACCCACTGATGAATAATAAACACACAATATATACACTGTACGCCCACTGATGAATAATAAACACACAATATATACACTGTGCGCCCACTGATGAATAACAAACACACAATATATACACTGTACACCCACTGATGAATAACAAACACACAATATATACACTGTGCGCCCACTGATGTATAATAAACACACAATATATACACTGTACACCCACTGATGAATAATAAACACACAATATATACACTGTGCGCCCACTGATGAATAACAAACACACAATATATACACTGTACACCCACTGATGAATAACAAACACACAATATATACACTGTGCGCCCACTGATGAATAATAAACACACAATATATACACTGTACACCCACTGATGAATAATAAACACACAATATATACACTGTACACCCACTGATGAATAATAAACACACAATATATACACTGTGCGCCCACTGATGAATAACAAACACACAATATATACACTGTACACCCACTGATGAATAATAAACACACAATATATACACTGTACACCCACTGATGAATAATAAACACACAATATATACACTGTGCGCCCACTGATGAATAACAAACACACAATATATACACTGTACACCCACTGATAAATAACAAACACACAATATATACACTGTACACCCACTGATGAATAATAAACACACAATATATACACTGTGCGCCCACTGATGAATAACAAACACACAATATATACACTGTACACCCACTGATGAATAATAAACACACAATATATACACTGTACACCCACTGATGAATAATAAACACACAATATATACACTGTGCGCCCACTGATGAATAACAAACACACAATATATACACTGTACACCCACTGATAAATAACAAACACACAATATATACACTGTGCGCCCACTGATGTATAATAAACACACAATATATACACTGTACACCCACTGATGAATAATAAACACACAATATATACACTGTACACCCACTGATGTATAATAAACACACAATATATACACTGTACACCCACTGATGAATAACAAACATAATATATACACTGTGCACCCATTCATGAATAATAAACACACAATATATACACTGTGCACCCATTGATGAATAATAAACACACAATATATACACTGTACATCCACTGATAAATAATAAAAACATAATATATACACTGTACACCCACTGATGAATAATAAACACACAATATATACACTGTGCGCCCACTGATGAATAATAAACACACAATATATACACTGTGCGCCCACTGATAAATAATAAACACATAATATATACACTGTACACCCACTGATGAATAATAAACACACAATATATACACTGTGCGCCCACTGATGTATAATAAACACACAATATATACACTGTGCGCCCACTGATGAATAACAAACATAATATATACACTGTGCGCCCACTGATGAATAATAAACACATAATATATACACTGTGCGCCCACTGATGAATAATAAACACATAATATATACACTGTGCGCCCACTGATGAATAATAAACACACAATATATACACTGTGCGCCCACTGATGAATAATAAACACAATATATACACTGTGCGCCCACTGATGAATAATAAACACACAATATATACACTGTGCGCCCACTGATGAATAATAAACACAATATATACACTGTGCGCCCACTGATGAATAATAAACACACAATATATACACTGTGCGCCCACTGATGAATAATAAACACAATATATACACTGTGCGCCCACTGATGAATAATAAACACAATATATACACTGTGCGCCCACTGATGTATAATAAACACACAATATATACACTGTGCGCCCACTGATGAATAACAAACATAATATATACACTGTGCGCCCACTGATGAATAATAAACACATAATATATACACTGTGCGCCCACTGATGAATAATAAACACATAATATATACACTGTGCGCCCACTGATGAATAATAAACACACAATATATACACTGTGCGCCCACTGATGAATAATAAACACATAATATATACACTGTGCGCCCACTGATGAGTAATAAACACAATGTATACACTGTGCGCCCACTGATGAATAACAAACACACAATATATACACTGTGCGCCCACTGATGAATAATAAACACAATATATACACTGTGCGCCCACTGATGAATAATAAACACAATATATACACTGTGCGCCCACTGATGTATAATAAACACACAATATATACACTGTGCGCCCACTGATGAATAACAAACATAATATATACACTGTGCGCCCACTGATGAATAATAAACACAATATATACACTGTGCGCCCACTGATGTATAATAAACACACAATATATACACTGTGCGCCCACTGATGAATAACAAACATAATATATACACTGTGCGCCCACTGATGAATAATAAACACATAATATATACACTGTGCCCCCACTGATGAATAATAAACACACAATATATACACTGTGCGCCCACTGATGAATAATAAACACATAATATATACACTGTGCGCCCACTGATGAATAATAAACACATAATATATACACTGTGCCCCCACTGATGAATAATAAACACATAATATATACACTGTGCGCCCACTGATGAATAATAAACACATAATATATACACTGTGCCCCCACTGATGAATAATAAACACATAATATATACACTGTGCCCCCACTGATGAATAATAAACACATAATATATACACTGTGCCCCCACTGATGAATAATAAACACACAATATATACACTGTGCGCCCACTGATAAATAATAAACACATAATATATACACTGTGCGCCCACTGATGAATAACAAACACACAATATATACACTGTGCGCCCACTGATGAATAATAAACACAATATATATACACTGTGCCCCCACTGATGAATAATAAACACACAATATATACACTGTGCGCCCACTGATAAATAATAAACACATAATATATACACTGTGCCCCCACTGATGAATAATAAACACACAATATATACACTGTGCGCCCACTGATAAATAATAAACACATAATATATACACTGTGCCCCCACTGATGAATAATAAACACACAATATATACACTGTGCGCCCACTGATGAATAATAAACACACAATATATACACTGTGCGCCCACTGATGAATAATAAACACACAATATATACACTGTGCGCCCACTGATAAATAATAAACACATAATATATACACTGTGCGCCCACTGATGAATAACAAACACACAATATATACACTGTGCGCCCACTGATGAATAATAAACACAATATATACACTGTGCGCCCACTGATGAATAATAAACACATAATATATACACTGTGCCCCCACTGATGAATAATAAACACACAATATATACACTGTGCGCCCACTGATAAATAATAAACACATAATATATACACTGTGCGCCCACTGATGAATAACAAACACACAATATATACACTGTGCGCCCACTGATGAATAATAAACACAATATATACACTGTGCGCCCACTGATGAATAATAAACACATACACACACTTAGGGCCCAGCACAGAAAAAGCCCTGTCCCCCCTGGTATTCAGTCTCGTCACAGGCACCACAAGCTGGAGCTGGCCCTCGAACCTCAAAACACAGGGAGGTTGGTAAAATTGGATGAGGTCCGAGATGTAAGCCTTGGCCAGTCCATTCAAAGCTTTAAAAACAATCAGTAAAATTTTAAAATCATCTCTGAAATGAACTGGAAGCCAATGCAGGGAAGCTAAAATCGGAGTAATGTGCTCTCACTTTCTACTACCAGTTAAGAGGCGCGCAGCAGACTTTTAATCGATTAACTCGATTAGTTGTTTCAGCTCTACTCTGTTTCACTCTCATTTAGACTTAAAAAGTTGTGGGCCAACCAAGCCTTGACGTTACTCAAACTATTACAAAGAGGTGCCAGGGGAGCAAAAGCAAGTTTTTTTTTGAGTGGCAGATAAATCTGGCAGTCATCTGCGTAAAAACGATACTGTAAGCCATGGTTTTTGAAAATTTTACTCAGTGGGAGGAGGTAGAGGGTGAAAAGAAAGGGCGCTACGATTGAGCCCTGTGGTACTCCACAATTTAGAGACGCAGAGGATGAGGTGAAATCCCACAGTCTGACAGAGCAGCTTCTCCCACTGAGAAAAGACCTGAACCACTCCAGGACGCTACCCCTAACCCCCACACAGTTTTCCAAGCGATTTAAGAATTGTGACTGTGACTGTGTCAGAAGCACAAAAATCACTTTGAAAAATCACTTTGATACCATAAATGAGTCATGGACAGTGATTTATGACTACTTTGAAATATTTAAACAAATGTACCGTTAATTTTGTGAAACAAACAAACAAATATGTACTGATGGACAGAGCTATTGTGCCGTGCCCACATGGCAGCAGGAAGCATTCACATTACACCCATTGAGACCTGTCTGTGTCCTGCAATTCATTTTGTTTACAGTGCCCTCCAAAAGTATTGTAATACTTGGTATTTCACCCATTTTAATTTGTTTATGCCAGTTCAAATGCAAAAACATACAAAAAAATAAAAATTTCTGAAATTAATTATCTTTCTTAAACTCAACCTGAAAGCAAATACAAGTTGATATAATTTAACAAAAATATGAAAGCCAAGATGATAGGTTGCTTAAGTAATGGAACACTTTGGTATAATACCTGGCTGTAAATAATCAGTTTTATTTCCAGGTTTCTTCAGACAAGTCAGGGGATGGATACATGAACATTTCCAAGTCCCTGATGTGCTGAGGGAGGACATGCGGGTGGTTGGTGTGACAGAGGACAGGATCTTCTGCATCTTCTTTGTCTTTCAGCCGTTCCCGTTAGGGGTCGCCACAGCAGATCCATGAACCTCCTCTCTGCCCTCCCTCGTTTCCTCCTGCCTGGTGGCTCCATCCTCAGCATCCTTCTCCCTATGGGTCCCTCCTCTGCACGTCCAAACCATCACAATCTCGCCTCTCTGACTCTGTCTCCAAACAGTCCCACCTGAGCCGTCCCTCTGATATGTTCATTCCTAATCTTGTCACTCCAAAAGAGGGTTGTTGTTTATAGAAGAAGTGAACCTTCTATCGTTAATTTCATTTCAATTTATGTCATTACAACACCACGATAGAGTTGACCATACAATTTAATGTCAAAATGACTGCTATGAATAGGTCAATTGGAGAAGAAGAGGCTTACTTTTGAATGAATTCAAGCGTGCTGGCAGCCTCCTCTTGGTACTGTAGTACACTGAAATTACAGCGTCACAGTTACACGCTCTGTCCCATCTGAAATATGAAATTGGAGTTATTTCAGAAAGCATCTTGAAAATATCTCTAATCGGGTTAACATTCATGCTTTGCTGGGATGACTATAACTTCGGCTCATCTGATGCGAATGCGCGAATTCACCAAATACCAAGCAGTGTTATTAGATCATGGGCAGGGTGAGGGTCTTCTCGATGTCAGCCTATGGAAGATGACTATAGGGTACAGAAAATCTATACATGTTGTGAGAATATTATTCAATGCAATAAAAATTTAAGAAAGAAGAGGAACAAACTTACGTCTGCAAGAAGGACAAGCCCATCCGTGGGCTCTCTGAAATAGATCATCAGCAGCCGGACCACATGGAGTGTCACCTTAGAATCCTGCGAGAACCATCTGAACATCTTTGTCGGCAGTTTTGCTCAAAAGTATTCCACAATAGCTCTTCATATTCTTCCACGGTGAGTTCCAGGAGACGCAGCGCATGAAGGTTTGTGAGAAGCTCAAAACGACAATAGGTGCCCCTCTTTTGGCTGAATTTTGACTTTTAAGGGGTGAACCTTCAGTTTATGTAGTGACGGAGTTGCTGATTGATGAAAGTAATCCCTTATTTTAATAAATGTTATAATTAATCATGTAAGTCTCTTCTTTTCCATAGAATTTGTATTGCTGCACCTTAGTTAACAACATCATTTCAATAGGCTATATGTTGTATAGAATAAAGAATACACATTAAAATTGCTAATCAAGGTTATAGTAAAGACACTGTTTAATCGGCTGTCATGAATACTGACAAGGTATCATAAAGGTAATGGTCGAAGTGAGGATTTGTAAATGTTGCCTCAAACGTCCACGCAGTAATTCAGATATGGCAAAACAAGTGAATGATATAAAATATGTAGAGCTTTGTAATTCAATAAATATTTTTGCTTTGTTGAGGGTACTAGAAATATTTTTAGATATTTTAGCTTGAACATGTTTTATGTGAGGAACAATATTTGAACGCGTGCATACGCGATAAAACTTTAAAGGTATGATCGGGAGGCCGCTCTCAACACATCCGGTCCGTTTTCAGGCAAAAAAAAACCATTAAAAAATTTTAGGATCAAAGATTAACACGAGCCGTGACAATTTTTAAACGCGTCCAAACGTGGTAAAACTTTAAAGGTATGATCAGGAGAGCGTTCTCAACACACCAGAAGCATTTTTTCACAAAAAACACACATAAAAAATTCAAGGTCAAAGGTCAACGCTTCTTTCTGCGCTTAATAACGACGTTTTAAATTATCCAAACGCGGTAAAACTTTAAAGGTATGATCGGAAGGCCGCTCTCACACATCCAACCCATTTTCAGGTGAAAAAAAAACATTAAAAAAATTTAGGATCAAAGATTAACACTTCTTTCTGTACTTAATAACAATGTTTTAAAGCGTGCAAACGCGATAAAACTTTAAAAGGTATGATCGGGAGGTTGTCCTAAGACAGGGGTTACATTTTCACGTGAAAAAACATAAAAAAAAAAATTTGGATCAAAGGTTAACACAAGCTGTCACAGCATTTAAAAGTGTGCGAAGGTCCTTGTAGCTGGATACAGGAGGTATTGCCCCTTTTCTTAAGGCAATTACGATATCTTTTCACAAAATCAGAAACCAGATCATCGTTTGCGATAGTATTTTTGGTGTATAAAGACAGCACATCTTGGTACGACACCCCGGTGGCGCTGATATATATTTAATACACACAGTGACCTTTATTTTATTTGTAAATATTCACAAAAAGGAAACATGGAAATAGAAATGGGAAAAAATATGAGTATGTACATATGTATGTACGGATATATTTAAATCTCTTTGGTGTTAAAGATATGTAGATGTTTTGTTCATGTGGTTTCTGACATGTCTGGAATAAGACAGGCTGAAGCCGGGAAAACTAATTCTCCTGTGAGTAGCGTTTTATTCTTTTAGTGCAACTATTAAAAGGTCCACTATTTCTGTATTATCCGTCATGTCTTTGCTATCCATCCACTTTTGTTCATAATATGGGACCACTACACGCGCGGGTCTGGGGATATTTGCGTCTTAAAAGTTTGTGTCTGTGTGTGTATTTGGGGTGTTTAGCGCAAAAGGTCGCACCTCTTTTGACAAACCGGGCCAGCGTCACAGATCCCGTTTGAAGCAATATTTTTATGAGGTCCTGCTGTGTCCCTCGGTCCGAGGTGTCAGGCTAAATCCGGAGGCTGGTCCAGTTTTCCTGTCCCGCCTCCTGCTGCAGTGTTTTTCCTTCATTCCAGCCGCTGACCGCTGACCGGAGCAGACATTCATTCTCTCGGGATGAAGTTTTCTTTTTCTTCAGAGTGCGAAAGTCTTTCACGGCAAGTGAATTAAGTAATCTTTTGATAGAAATGCTTCTGTGTTTTTTTTTTTTTTAAAAAGATCCTCGGCGGTAAAAACATTTTTTAAATGATGTTTTTTTTTTTTGGTAGATATAGAGCCCCACGGTGAGAAAAGTTTATTCTGATGGAGCAGAAGAATTCGGCCTGACAAATTAACCCCAGAGGATCATTTAGACGACACGACGCGCCAGGGACAGACTCTCCTTTATGACGTAAGAAAATCAGATCATAACTTTTTAAAGTGTAAGTATTTCATTAATAAGTATGGTCTGTGTTACAGTTTGTGGATATTCTGTTAGGAGTTTATTTAACGCTGTTTAATCAAGTTTTTTCCCCCAGACACAGCAGCAGAGATAGTAAACCCTCTGAAATCTCATTTATATTAAAAATACAGGTTAATAACGCGGAGCTGGTGTGTTCTAACCGACGGAGGTCTGTCGAACCGTCAACAGGGCGCCGCGGGGACGGACTCGTGTTACACGGTAAGAAGAAAAAAATCACATCATGACGTTTTTTTTTTTTTAAAGTGTAGGCTAAATATTTAATAAGTCGCATCTTTTCTTTCAGTTTGTGGCGACACGTGACCGTCGCTCCTGCAAGATGCCCGGAGGTTCGAGGATATTTTGGACTGGTATTAATGAATGTTTTTGAGAGAGAATAATTGCGATGCGTAAAAAGTTTATTCTGGTTTAACGAGAAGAAGAAGAAGAATTCAGGCCGACAAATTAAGCCCAGAAGGTTATTAGACGACACGGGGAGCCGGAGAGAGAGTCGCCTTCATGAGGTAAGAAAAAAAGAAAAACAATGATTTAGTAATATGACTAAAGTTTTTAAAGGGCCATAAAGTAAGAAAAAACATATTGGCTATATAATGTCAGACGTTTCCCCACTCAGCCAAAAATTTATGCAAACAGTCATATGCGAACTTGTTGCCTTAAAAAAGTGGCTTTGAGCAGACTTGAGTTTATTATACGCAGCTGGAGACAATAATCATCTATCAGCTAATTTACCGCGACAGCCTGATGGTTACCCTTTAATAAACATGGACGTATGCTTTTTTCTTCATGTAAGTGGACCAAATTTGTGTTTAATAACCATGAACGTATATGCTTTTTTCTTCAGGTAACTGGAACAAATACCTTTTTTCTTAATGTATGCTGTGTTTAATAAACATGAACGTATACTTTTTTCCTTCATGTAAGTGGACCAAATACTTTTTTCTTAATGTTTTCCTTCACGTATGTTGTGTTTAATAAACATGAACAATTGCTTTTTTCTCTGTGTGTGACTTTAATGAATGTAATAAAGCACATATTCTAAACCTTATACAGCCTGTGTTCTTTCCTATAATATTGTTGAAAAGGGTAAATTGTTTTTCAAACGAGTTTTTTTGTGAAAAACACTTACTGGCACCTTTTGCTCTAAAAATACCATCTGGCCTGACACCCAGCCACCCTGCCGGGAGTGACGGAGAAGAAACTTTGTTTTTTTCCGCCTTCATCACCTCGGGGTGGCATCTCCTATCAGCGGGTGTCCCGCAGCCCCCTGATCGACTGGGTAATATCTTAGAGGAAACTGCATCTGGCGTGAGTGAGAAGGTGTTTTTCCGTCTTCAAACAAGCCCAGCAAACGCCCCCCATCTTCAGGAAATCGGATGTAATAAAACATTCAAGCTTCAACCAAAGATTCAAGCTTCTCTACTATGTTATAAAAGACCATCCGGCCTGACACCCCCGCTCCACAGGTCACACACACACACACACACACACACACACACACACACACACACACACACACACACACACACACACACAGTTAGCGTCTGCAACAGGTATTACAGCCGTGGGGTCATGTTTCCGTGAGGAGCTCTATGCGTGGGTATTTGACCGTCTTGCTGCGAAGACTTACAGCCGAGAGACGGCTATTTTTTTTAACCCTTCTTTAATTTACGAATTAAAAAACAGAAAAGGAGACGCATTCATTTAAGAATTAAAAAATATTAAAGGCGTATTAAAATATTCGTGTTTAATCACTAAATTGAAGAAAACCTCCCATAATTATGCATAAGATACGGTATTTTTTATTCCTTCTTTAATTGAGGCATTAAAAACCATAAAAGTAGGCGCTTTAATTTAAGAATTAAAAATATTAAAGGGGTATTAAATAATAGACACTGATTTATGTTTAATTATTTCAGAATTAGTTAATTCTTTAATACATTAAAAAGATCTAGGTATTTTTAATCGTTCTTTAATTCATGAAATAAAATGACATTAAAATATTAGACCCGGGTGGGAGGGGAGGTAGGGCTTGGAGGCGGTGCTTGGGCGGGGTTAGGGGAGGAGCTTGGGGGGTGGGGGTAGGGGAGGAGCTTGGGGGTGGGGCTAGGGGAGGAGCCAGGGGCGGGACTAGGGGAGGAGCCGGGGGCGGGGCTTAGGGGCGGGACATAGTGACGTAATCGATTCTGATTGGCTGTGATGTAATAAGGGGCGGGGTTGGAGGCGGGATTAGAGGAGGGGTTAGGGGCGGGGCTTAGGGGCAGGACATAGTGACGTAATCGATTCTGATTGGCTGTGATGTCATAAGGGGCGGGATTAGGGGAGGAGCCGGGGCGGGGCTTATGGGGCGGGACATAGTGACACCATCGATTCTGATTGGCTGTGACGTCATAAGGAGGCGTGGCGTAGTGACGTAGTCGATTCTGATTGGCTGACAGGGCCATAAATCAGTTTTGATACAAAAGGTGGGTCAGTATTCTCTCAGGGTGTCTTGGTGACTTTCCTCACTCTTCTCCTTCTTGCACAGTCACTCCCACAGTCACTACAGATTTACCATAGAGTGCCATACTGTTTGTATTTCTTCATAATTTGTGTAAATAAAGTCCAAGACATATTCAGTGACTTGGAAATGTTCATGTATCCATGTATCCTTGTCTGAAGAAAAGTGGAAATAAAACTGATTATTTACAGCCAGGTATTATACCAAAGTGTTCCATTACTTAAGCAGCCCATCATCTTGGCTTTCATATTTTTGTTAAATTATATCAACTTGTATTTGCTTTCAGGTTGAGTTTAAGAAAGATAATTAATTTCAGAAATTTTTATTTTTTTGTATGTTTTTGCATTTGAACTGGCATAAACAAATTAAAATGGGTGAAATACCAAGTATTACAATACTTTTGGAGGGCACTGTAAACAAAATGAATTGAATTGCAGGACACAGACAGGTCTCAATGGGTGTAATGTGAATGTTTGCTGCTGCCATGTGGGCACGGCACAATAGCTCTGTTCATCAGTACATATTTGTTTGTTTGTTTCACAAAATTAACGGTACATTTGTTTAAATATTTCAAAGTAGTCATAAATCACGCAGCTGGAGACATAATAATTATCTATCAGCTAATTTACCGCGACAGCCTGATGGTTACCCTTTAATAAACATGGACGTATGCTTTTTTCTTCATGTAAGTGGTGTTGTGGCTGGCGTGCCTGGCTGGCTTTTGTTGGTCTTCTGTTTCTGTCTTTTGGTTTTCCTTCCAGGTGGTGCGCATTTAGGACTGAGTGGCTGTGTGGCTGAGTTATCAGGACCTCACCCTGATCACCTGCGGCTCGTCAGGACTCACAGCTGTGGTGCATCTACATGGATTGGAACATGGTGGCATTTAAGTCTGGAGTACACAGTGTGTATTTGCCAGAGACTCGACCTTGTGACCAGACGGGTGAGATTGTCGTCTCGAGAGCCATCTCATCATCAGTGGATGCAGAGAACGTCCAGGTTTGATGCATGGTCTGTGAAAGAGGAGAGGGTGAGGTCTCACGCTCGTCAGCACACTTCCTGAGGTACGTCAGGTTTTGTGACTAACATTTGTACAGTCAGTAAATGTGGTGTCCCTCACACCTTATTACATTGAGCTGTTATGTTAGTCGTTTTAATCAGCTTCCACTGCAGTGAGTTTGTGAACAGGGTGTTCCATGCCTGCAGGGTGGGAAGCTGATTAGTAATTAAGCCAGGAAGTGTTTGCTGTTTGTACACCTTTGAGCGGTCTCTCTGTGTGTGGAGTGTGGACTTACATGATGATTTCTTCATTCACAGACTCGGTTTGTCGCGGCCACCTGGGGGGTGTCGGCGGGGTCCTTGGGTCCGAACTGGTTCTGGCTCCGGACCATTAGTGCTGCTGGGAGCGCACCGTAATCCACCACGCCAGACCGCGCACTCTTTTGTTATATTTATCACATCACTGTTATGTTTATTAAACTCTGTTATCCTTTGTACCGTGCTCTGCTTATTTTATACTGGGTCCTTCAAACGCTGGTCGGTTCTCCGGGCTGCGTCCAACACATAACAGCAGTCTCTGGCCAAACATCACGGACCCAGCGGTAGCAGAGACGGTAACGCGCCGGGAAGGCGGCAGCAGACGTTTCAGAAGTTATCCGGATCAGTTGCGGGTGCTCTCCGCCCGGATGGTGCGTGTTTGAGAACCCATTACTGAATACTGATTTGAGCTCTCTTGCAGCTGTGTTCCTGTGTTGTGCCTTATCCGTGGGTCGTGGTGGAGTGTGACTGGCGACGGCTTCGCGTCACACTTCGACCGGATAAGAGGTTTAAACGGGAGCTGCAAGAGTGTGTCTGTAATGGGTGAACGCGCACGGCGGAGCTCTGTGGCACGGGTCGCTGTGCTTCCTGTGTTACAGTTGTAGCCCCGTTTCCCCGGGTGAAGATAACTACTGCGTCTGTTGTGTCAGCTCCGGTGTTATTTAGTTGAAATCACATTTTTGGTTGTGTGTTACACACAGCTGTGCACAGAAAAGCAGCTTGAGTTTGTTTTCTCTGTTACCAAAGGGGGTTTTTCATTTTTAGCACTCTGGCTCCCTCTGTTGGTGACTGAGTCACATTACCGTTAAGCTCTTAAATTGGAACAGGTGTGTTCCATTTGTTTGAGCTTAACGGTATGAGTCACTTATTAGTTTTGTGTTAGTTCATTTTGTGTGGGTGTTTTTTGAGTTGGTTTTTGGTGTGGGATTTTTTTTACACTATTAGTGTCTGGGGTCGTGACCCTGCAGTCTATCTGGAGCATAAAAAGGACCCAAGCAACTTTATGTTAGTCTGTTAGTCTTTCTTTTTATTTCTTTTAGTTTCACCTCCCAGGGTTTGATGGGACGGTCCCCTGGGGGGTGATGGGGGGGTAATTGGGTTGTTTTTTGTTTTTTCTTTTTTTTTGTGTTGTTTTTTGTTATGCCCTCTCTCCTCCTCTGACTCCAGCCGGGTGAGCCGTACGTGTCGGCGTAGCTGGAGTGGTGCAGTTTGGTCATGCTGGGCGTTTCCCAGGTAAACTCTGCACCTGGGAGGGGGGGGGGGGGGGGGGTTCGGGGTGTTGTTGTTTTTTTTTTTTTTTTTTTGATTCCCTGTTCCACCTCCGGCTTCAGTGCGCCTTTGAGCCATCTGCCATCGGCGTGGCTGAGGTTTGGGGCAGTGGGATATACCCGCAGCTGGTGGCTGGTTTGGAAGTCGGAGGAGTGGCGCCGTTTTGTGCCGTCTGCCATAACCGCTGTTCCACTCCTCCCGGTTGGCTTCTGGGGTATAGTCACGGTTGGTGACGCTGGACGTGCTTCCAGTTTCCACTGCGCCAAGGGGGTGGGGTTGGGGTTGTTTTGTTTGTATGTTTTTTTTTTTCTTTCCTTTTGTTTTTCCCCCCAGTTTCCGCCCTCAGGGTGTGACTGTGGTGTCCTCTGGGGGGGAAAGGGCTGTGGGTCCATCTAGCCATAGACGGCCGGGGCTGGGTCCGTTGGTCATGAGGGGAGGCATCTCCTGGGGTTGATGGAACGGTCCTCTGGGAGGCGCTGGGAGTCCCCGTGGGTGACCTTGGATTCCAGAGGGACCTCGGCTGTGGTTATTACTCCTGGAGCTGGCGGGATGTCCTCTGGGGGGTGTTGGTCCCTACATGTCGTCGGGGGGGGGGGGGGTGTTAGCATTTTTATTTGCAAGCTTAAGTTTGGGTTGTTTTTCTTTTCTCCCCTTCCCAGGGTTTGATGGAACGGTCCTCTGGGGAGGGGGGGGGGGGGTGGTGTTGGTGTTTTTGTTTGCAAGCTTAAGTTTGGGTTGTTTTTCTTTTCTCCTCTTCCCGGGGTTTGATGGGACGGTCCTCTGGGGAGGGGGGGGGGGTGGTTTGGTTGTTTGTGTTTGTCTTTTTTGTTTTATGACTAATCAGACTGTGAACATGGTTGGACAAAGGCTGACCGCACAGGTTTAAGAACTCCTGGCCACACCTGTGCTAATTGACAGACAGAAACAAAGGCAAAGATGCAGCCAGAGGAGAAGACATCAACCGTTCTGTTAAATGAAGATTCTGTTGGAAGATGTATGCAGATACGGTTTCCAGCCATGGTCCCTGGAGGGGGGTGTTTCTCCTGGGCCAGGTTTGTGTGGTCGCCGGGAGGCTTCCCGTGAGGGTGGGGTGCTGTTGTGGCTGGCATGCCTGGCTGGCTTTTGTTGGTCTTCTGTTTCTGTCTTTTGGTTTTCCTTCCAGGTGGTGCGCATTTAGGACTGAGTGGCTGTGTGGCTGAGTTATCAGGACCTCACCCTGATCACCTGCGGCTCGTCAGGACTCACAGCTGTGGTGCATCTACACGGATTGGAACATGGTGGCATTTAAGTCTGGAGTACACAGTGTGTATTTGCCAGAGACTCGACCTTGTGACCAGACGGGTGAGATCGTCGTCTCGAGAGCCATCTCATCATCAGTGGATGCAGAGAACGTCCAGGTTCGATGCATGGTCTGTGAAAGAGGAGAGGGTGAGGTCTCACGCTCGTCAGCACACTTCCTGAGGTACGTCAGGTTTTGTGACTAACATTTGTACAGTCAGTAAATGTGGTGTCCCTCACACCTTATTATATTGAGCTGTTATGTTAGTCGTTTTAATCAGCTTCCACTGCAGTGAGTTTGTGAACAGGGTGTTCCATGCCTGCAGGGTGGGAAGCTGATTAGTAATTAAGCCAGGAAGTGTTTGCTGTTTGTACACCTTTGAGCGGTCTCTCTGTGTGTGGAGTGTGGACTCACATGATGATTTCTTCATTCACAGACTCGGTTTGTCGCGGCCACCTGGGGGGTGTCGGCGGGGTCCTTGGGTCCGAACTGGTTCTGGCTCCGGACCATTAGTGCTGCTGGGAGCGCACCGTAATCCACCACACCAGACCGCGCACTCTTTTGTTATATTTATCACATCACTGTTATGTTTATTAAACTCTGTTATCCTTTGTACCGTGCTCTGCTTATTTTATACTGGGTCCTTCAAACGCTGGTCGGTTCTCTGGGCTGCGTCCAACACATAACAAGTGGACCAAATTTGTGCTTAATAACCATGAACATATGCTTTTTTCTTCAGGTAACTGGAACAAGTACTTTTTCTTAATGTTTTCCTTCATGTATGTTGTGTTTAATAAACATGAACGTATATGCTTTTTTCTTCAGGTAACTGGAACAAATACCTTTTTTCTTAACGTATGCTGTGTTTAATAAACATGAACGTATACTTTTTTTCTTCATGTAAGTGGACCAAATACCTTTTTTCTTAACGTATGTTGTGTTTAATAAACATGAACGTAGACTTTTTTTCTTCATGTAAGTGGACCAAATACTTTTTTCTTAATGTTTTCCTTCACGTATGCTGTGTTTAATAAACATGAACAATTGCTTTTTTCTATGTGTGTGACTTTAATGAATGTAATAAAGCACATATTCTAAACCTTATACAGCCTGTGTTCTTTCCTATAATATTGTTGAAAAGGGTAAATTGTTTTTCAAACGAGGTTTTTTGTGAAAAACACTTACTGGCACCTTTTGCTCTAAAAATACCATCTGGCCTGACACCCAGCCACCCTGCCGGGAGTGACGGAGAAGAAACTTTGTTTTTTTCCGCCTTCATCACCTCGGGGCGGCATCTCCTATCAGCGGGTGTCCCGCAGCCCCCTGATCGACTGGGTAATATCTTAGAGGAAACTGCATCTGGCGTGAGTGAGAAGGTGTTTTTCCGTCTTCAGACAAGCCCAGCGAACGCCCCCCATCTTCAGGAAATCGGATGTAATAAAACATTCAAGCTTCAACCAAAGATTCAAGCTTCTCTACTATGTTATAAATGACCATCCGGCCTGACACCCCCGCTCCACAGGTCACACACACACACACACACACACACACACACACACACACACACACACACACACACACACACACACACACACACACACGCGCCTCCGAAACACACACACACACACACACATACACACACACACGCCTCCGAAACACACACACACACACACACACACACACACACACACACACACACACACACACACACACACACACACACACACACACACACACACACACACACAAACGCCTCCGAAACACACACACGCGCACACACACACAGACACAGTTAGCGTCTGCAACAGGTATTACAGCCATGGGGTCATGTTTCCGTGAGGAGCTCTATGCGTGGGTATTTGACCGTCTTGCTGCGAAGACTTACAGCCGAGAGACGGCTATTTTTTTTAACCCTTCTTTAATTTACGAATTAAAAAACAGAAAAGGAGACGCATTAATTTAAGAATTAAAAAACATTAAAGGCGTATTAAAATATTCGTGTTTAATCACTAAATTGAAGAAAACCTCCCATAATTATGCATAAGATACGGTATTTTTTATTCCTTCTTTAATTGAGGCATTAAAAACCATAAAAGGAGGCGCTTTAATTTAAGAATTAAAAATATTAAAGGGGTATTAAATAATAGACACTGATTTATGTTTAATTATTTCAGAATTAGTTAATTCTTTAATACATTAAAAAGATCTAGGTATTTGTAATCGTTCTTTAATTCATGAAATAAAATGACATTAAAATATTAGACCCGGGTGGGAGGGGAGGTAGGGCTTGGAGGCGGTGCTTGGGCGGGGTTAGGGGAGGAGCTTGGGGGTGGGGGGTAGGGGAGGAGCTTGGGGGTGGGGCTGGGGAGGAGCCAGGGGCGGGACTAGGGGAGGAGCCGGGGCGGGGCTTAGGGGCGGGACATAGTGACGTAATTGATTCTGATTGGCTGTGACGTCATAAGGGGCAGGACTTGGAGACGGGATTGGGGGAGGGATTAGGGGCGGGACTTAGGGGCAGGACATAGTGACGTAATCGATTCTGATTGGCTGTGACATCATAAGGGGCGGGATTAGGGGAGGGGCCAGGGGCGGGGCTTATGGGGCGGGACATAGTGACGTCATCGATTCTGATTTGCTGTGACATCATAAGGGAGTGGGGCTTAGTGACGTAGTCGATTCTGATTGGCTGACAGGGTGATAAATCAGTTTTGATACAAAAGGTGGGTCAGTATTCTCTCTACCCTGACAACCAAAAATTATGCACCATGTTGCATTTTGTATCCCCAGTTATACAGCTTGATGATGAAGTGGTATAGAGGAGGATTTTCTTTGACCAAAATATAAAATCTCGGCTTGCATCTCAGATGTACCTTCTGGCAAATTGTAGCTGAACTTTCAGGTCCTTTTCAGAAAATTCTTTAATTCATTAATATGTAGCTACACATTAGTGACATGGAGTTTTTTTTTGGTGGTAGTAGTAGTAGTAGAGGTACCACTTTTGTTTCTCACATCCCCTAGATGGCCTCATAGTACAAGTCATCACGCCTTAGCTGTTGTGTGTTGGGGGGGGTGTGGCTGGACATTTTGGTGTTCTTTTCTTTTCTTTGCTCTCCAGGTGGTATGCAAACTGATTTATTGTCTGTGGAGAAGGTGCTGGCAGAAGAGTCCTTCACCCTCATCAACATGATGTGCAGCACCTGTGGATGGTGCTCACGTGCAACCTTAAAGACTTTCAGCTGAAGCAGATAATGAGATGGCGTTCTGCATTTAAGTCATGTGTGATTCAAGCAGAATTGCCGGGAACTCGACCTTGTGATGTTCGTTTGTGAGACGCTGAGGACCGCGCCTGGGTTTGACACATCGTGCCTGTGAAGGAGGACGGGTGAGGGACACATGTTGTCAGCACACATCAGAGGTGATTGATTATCTGAATAATTGTTAACAGTAACTTGGTATTTTGTTACGCAGTATATTTGAACTTTGATGAGAGTTGTGTAGCTCGCTTCTCACTGCCGTGGCATGCGGACTGATGATCCTCCACCTGTTGTGAGAAGCTGCTCATTTACATAAAGCTTGAATTCGGACCTGAATGTGTTGCTGATAGTGTGTGCCTTTTGAAGGATATTAGTTGTAGCTGCTGACTTACCTCACCTTTTCTATCCTTCGCAGAGTCGGTTTGTCGTGTCCACCTGGGGGGTGTTTGGCTGTGAACGTGGGTCCAGAAGCACCGGGCTTCGATCCTTTTGGGCGCTGGAGAGCGTGCCGTCCTTCACTCCGCCAGACCGACGCAGTTTTTGTTTGTACACTTTGTTATGCACCAAAGGGGGAAAATAAATTGTTTTGTTATTGGAACCGCTTTCTGGTTGTTTTAGCGCTGGGTTCCGTCAGACGCAGGTCCGCTCCTCAACCCGCGTCGACACATAACAGTAGCCAGCCGAAGTCTGTGGTTCCAAGGTGAGGGTGCTGTGGATGTGACTCCTCTTTTGTCCGGGCACAGTCATCTGGATCTGGACAGGAGGATCTGCAAGGATTAGTCAACCTTGAAGAATGTGCCAGTACTGCCAGTGGAAGAGCTGAGAAAATTATGAATTAATGCTGAAATAATCAGAACTGGGTTATTAAGTCCAAATATATAGGCAAACAATAAACAAATAAATAAAAAACAACAGCTATGATTTTTAAATACACAGATAAGTGACCTGTTAAGTGAATATAATTTACAGTTACCTGTGCGAAAACTCACTCTGGAGGCCCCAGGATATATCCAAATCTACCTTCATCGTATGAGAGGGCAGTCACTCCTAAATGTTACCAATATTACACTAGGGAGGGGTGTTATTTCAAAATTTTTTGAAATCTATAAGTTTTTCCATGGAATATAGAAATATACATGGAATAAACCATAACAGTATACTCAACCGATGTTCCTGAAATAAAAACTGATTTTGTTTGTTACAATTGATCGTAACATACGAGGTCTATTAGAAAAGTATCCGACCTTATTATTTTTTTCAAAAACCATATGGATTTGAATCACGTGTGATTACATCAGACATGCTTGAACCCTCGTGGGCATGCGAGAGTTTTTTCACGCCTGTCTGTTACGTCATTCGCCTGTGGGCAGTCTTTGAGTGAGGAGTCGTCCACCCGCTCGTCGATTTTTTTCATTGTTTAGGAATGGCTCAGAGACTGTTGCTTTGTTTGATAAAAATTTTTTCAAAACTGTAAGGCACAACTGAGTGGACACCATTCAATAAATTCAGCTGGTTTTCGGTAAAAATTTTAATGGCTGATGAGAGATTTTGGTCTGGTAGTGTCGCTTTAAGGACGGTCCACGGCGCCTGACGGCGATCTGCGCTTCGAGGCGGCAGCGTCTTGCCGTTTCAAGTTGAAAACTTCCACATTTCAGGCTCTGTTGACGCAGTAAGTCGTCAGAGAACAGAGAACTTTCAGAAGAAGTCGGCATGAGGAGTTTATTCGGACATTCCATTGTTAACGGTCATTTTGTAATGAAGAGTCGCATGTCGGGCCGGACCCGACCGCGGGGGGTCGCGGCAGGAAAAACACCTCCGTTGGAAATCTTAACGGGCAAGTTGGAACATGCCCAAGCTGTTAAACAATTTCTCAGTTACTCACTTGTTGAAAGCCATTAAAAGCCGCCTGAATTCTACAAATGGTTTTCAACACGGAGGTGTTTTTCCTGTCGCGGCGCACACAGATTGGCCGAGTCGTCACGGAAACGACTCGGCGAATTTGCGCGTACGTCTTTCATTAAAAAAATGTCCTTAAACAGTGGAATGTCCGCATAAATTCCTCATGCCGGCCTCTTCTGAATCTTCTCTGTTCTCTCACGATGTCCTGGGTGAATTAAGCCTTAAATTAGGATGTTTTCAGCTCGAAACAGGCCGACGCCAGCGCCTGGAAGCGCTGCAGGACGTCCCGCTCCGTGGGAAGTCCTTACACCGACAGAAACACCCCATAATCTCTCATCAGCCGTTAAACTTTTCACAGAAAACCAGCTTAATTTCTCGAATAGTGTCCACTCGGATATTCCTCACAGGTCCAGAAAAATTTTTGATAAAGCAACGCGCGCCGTCTCGAGCAGCGTGTGAAACAAAGGAATTCAGCCGAGAGGGCGGGACCACATCTCACTCAAGGCCTGCCCACAGGGAAATGACGTCATCGACACGCGTGAAAAAACTCACACATGCGCACGAGGGTTCAAGCATGATTGGTGTAATCGCATGTCATTCAAATCCATATAGTTAAAAAAAAAATAAAAGGGTCGGTTTATTATCTAAGAGACCTCGTATATACTGAAATTAAGTTTTTTGTCAATTACTCTTAAAAAACACCAGATAGGCTTATTGTTACTATAGAAGTTGAATATAAACTTGGGGTCAAGCAACATTTGGAACCAAATTTCAAGTCTCTAGGTGCAGCGGTTCTCAAGATATGACATTTTCGTCGATATTTTTGGCGATTTTTGAACTTTGATCTTCACTGGCTCCATCCATATGGGTTTTTGGAACCAAATGAACCAAAATTTATCCTGCTATGGTTTATTCTGTGTACATTTCAATATTCCATGCAAACATTTATAGATTTCTAAATTTTTTGAAATAACACCCCTCCCTAATTACACGTTTCCCATCACAACAAACCACAAAAATCTTTTGTTTTTTTCTGTATTATTCAGGTACTGGTGATGGGCATCATTTTCACAATTTTCCCTCATTTAGTTTTCTTTTAGCTATTTTATTAAGCCCATTGAGGTTCTCATAAAAGGATCACAGACATTCCATAATCTATGTTCATCTGGAACCTAAACATGTGAGTTGAAGGAATTTCCAGTTAAAGAAAGTAGTCTTGAAATCACTACAGCAGCTGATAAATGTATTTAAAAATTACATTTTTCAAAATGTAATTTTTATAACTTCAGCCCCTTTTAAAAATGAACATCCGTCAAATTAAATTGTGTTTCACCCAGAACCTTCAATATTATTTATTTCAGAAATGTAACGCACAAATATGGTCACAGCCATATTTTTTTTTTTTTTTTTTTTTTTTGGGGGGGGGGGGGGGTGCTAGAGTGGACATCAAGCTTGTTTCTGTGGTATTTCCATCCATCATCTCGGGAGAGGATATTGTGAAAACCTCGTACTCATAACTGGGGAGTTACAGCCTCTGAGTGCAACATAAGCAAGATACGTGCGTCCTCTCAGACAGAAATTAGGTTTTTGTCGTGCAACTCTCATTTAAGTAACAATAACTGGGATTTTTATGAACTTAACCTCATTCAGATCTTGAAAGAAAGTATCACATGTAATTTTATTTTGAAATGAGCAATCCGAGATTTCTGACATGCGAGAGAGATCAACATATTTGATAAAACTTGCAATTGATCTCTCTCTCTCTCTCGCTCTCTCACACACACACACACACACACACACACACACACACACACACACACACACACACACACACACACACACACACACACACACACACACACACACACACACACACACACACACACACACACACACACACACACACACACACACAAATTAAATTAAATATGCTGTAACAAACTAAAGTCCTTGAAGAGTCAACAACATCTGACACAATTTTGAGTATAATTTCTTTTTATTGAAAGAACTCTTTGGTTTGACACTTATGATCATTTCTCAGCAAAAAACTGCAGTTCTCCAGAAGGACATGGTGTTTGTTCAGCATGTCTGCTAAACAAACCCACGTCTTATTCCGAAGGCACTAGTTCTGCATTAGTTTAATTTCAAAACAATGAAACCCATAAACTGTGCAACAGTTGCAACATTTGTTTGAATAAATACATAAAAGAAGAAAATTAACAAATTCATAATTATAATTGAACATCTAGAAGTAGTATGAGGCTTGCTGTTAATAAACACAGCTTATTAATGAAGTAGAAATAATTAAAGAAGTTTAAAAACAGCATTGGTGTTTATTTGCATGTTATCTACAATGCAGCCTGTTCATATGCCTGCTCCTCTTATAATATGTACAGCTTTAATGTGGAAACTAAGAATAAAATAGATAGAAACATTTGATTGTGTCTGGCTGCATATTTAATTCCACATGAATCCAGACATGACAGTGCAGGGCAGAGAGAAATGTTGCATTTCATCTGCTATGCCAGGCTGTCCATCAGCTGATGGTATATCTCCTGGAAGCTTGGCCTCTGTTTGGCATTCCTCCTCCAGCAGCTTAGCATGAGATCATTGTAGATTCCATCAGGACAACATGGAGGCTTGGGCAGGTACACCTAGAAAAACACAGAAAAAGAAACAGTTGGCCTGGCCTGTAAATTCGAAGCAAATTTGCCAGAAATTGTTCTTGCAAATGGTAATACAGTAGGGAAAGAAAGTACTTGATACACTTGCGATTTTGCAAGTTCACCCACTTACAAGTTATGGAGGAGGCTGACATTTTCAGCACATGTGCAGTTCTACTGTGAGAGACAGAATCTAAAACAAATCCAGGAAATCACACTGTATGAGTTTTAAATAATTTATTTGCATTTCATTGCATGAAAAAGGTATTTGATACATTAGAATTCTGGCATTCACAAACCTCCTCAAATCTCCTTTAAGAAGCCCTCTTGTTCTCCTCTCATTGTCTGTATTACCTGCACCTGTTCGAACTCATTAGGAGTATAAAAGACACGTGCACACACACAAACAAACCCCAACCTCTCCACAATGGCCAAGACCAAAGAGCTGTGTAAGAGCACCAGGGATAAAATTATAGACCTTCACAAGGCTGGAATGGGCTACAGGAGAATAGCCAAACAGCTGTGTGAGAAGTCTACTACTGTTGGTGCAATTGTCAGAAAATGGAAGGAGTTCAAGACAACAGTCAGTCTCCCTTGGTCTGGGGCCCTCTGCAAGATCTCACTGCGTGTGGTATCAATGATCTTGAGGACGGTGAGGAATCAGCCCAGAATTACATGCCAGGACCTGGTCAATGACCTGAAGAGAGCTGGGACCACAGTCACAAGGAGGACCATTAGTAACACACTACACCGTCATGGATTAAAATCCTGCACGCAAGGTCCCCCTGCTCAAGCCTGCACATGTCCAGGCCGTGTGACGTTTGCCAATGACCATCTGGATGATCCAGAAGAGTCATGGGAGAAAGTCATGTGGTCAGATGAGACCAAGATAGAACTTTTTGGTCGAAATGCCACTCGCTGTATTTGGAGGAAGAAGAAAGACAAGTACAACCCCAATAACACCATCCCTACTGTGAAGCATGGAGGTGGAAACATCATGCTTTGGGGATGCTTTTCTGCACAGTGGACGGGACGACTGCACCGCATTGTGGAGAGGATGAACAGGGCCATGTATCGCGAGATCTTGGCCAAAAACCTCCTTCCCTCAGTCAGAGCACTGAAGATGGGTCGTGGCTGGGTGTTCCAACATGACAATGACCCGAAGCACACAGCCAAGATAACCAAGGAGTGGCTCTGTAAGAAGCACATCAAGGTCCTGAAGTGACCTAGCCAGTATCCAGACCTGAATCCAATAGAAAATCTCTGGAGAGAGCTGAAACTCCATGTTGCCCAGAGACAGGCCAGAAACCTGAAAGATCTGGAGAAGGTCTGTATGGAGGAGTGGGCCAAAATCCCTGCTGCAGTGTGTGCAAACATTGTTAAGACCTACAGGAAACATTTAGTCTCTGCAATTTCAAAGGTTTTTGTACCAAGTATTAAGTTCTGTATTTCTAATGTACCAAATACCTTTTTCATGCAATGAAATGCAAATAAATTATTTAAAACTCATACAGTGTGATTTCCTGGATTTTTTTTAGATTCTGTCTCTCACAGTAGAACTGCACATACACTGAAAATATTAGCCTCCACCATAACTTGTAAGTGGGTGAACTTGCAAAATCGCAGGTGTATCAAGTACTTTCTTTCCCCACTGTAACCTGTAACTCACTTGTTTGCCTTGATCCCTGAAGAACTCTCCTGTGTTTTCAATGACCTGCTCATCGGACATCTGGGAGTACGGCTGCTCCTTACACAGAGTCAGAATCTCCCACAGTGTCACTCCGAATGCCCACATGTCACTGGCCATGGTGAACTTACCCTACAGCAGAGGATATAAGTTATATCCAAAGACAATCTGACAGCAACTGAAAAATAAGATGAGGAATCAGTGGTTGCTCTCCTACCCACTATCTCCTGGAGGATCATACATATTGCTTATCAGGAGAGAAGGCAAGGGAACATGAATCCCCATCACCAATAAAGAGAAAATGTGAAGAGAAACAAAATTGCTCCCAGCGCCAGCATAATGCAGTCTGTAACTTCACAACTAGATGACCCGTAAATCCCACATACTTCTATTTTAAACCATCAGAACACAATGGTTTACTTCACTGATTTAGTACATATCTGCACAAAAACGGTCTAAGAACCACAGTGCTCCTAATCCACACACACACACACACACACACACACACACACACACACACACACACACACACACACACACACACACACACACACACACACACACACACACACACACACACACACACACACACACACACACAGAGCAAAAAGGTTTTGGCACATGTGCAAAGAGCAAAGGGCTTGTTTTCACATGAGGAAGAGGGCTAGGCTAATGTAAGGCTAATTATGATGCTTTAAATACGTATAATGAATTTAAAAATGTATTTATATTTAGTAAGGTAAACATGGACATATTTAGCTCCTTCTTGATGTTTTTCGGGAGACAAGAAGCAGTTTACTCTTGAATTATTTGTGTTTCATACAATAACATTACATAGCCCATTAGATAGACAGACAGACAGCTTTATCAATCCCGAAGGGAACTGTCAGTTGTCATAGCAGCCAGGTACCTCAGAAACATAAAAATAAAACAGATACCCCAAAAAGCAAAAGATAAAAATAAAACAATACAAACAATAAGAATAAGAATACAAATAAGCAACAAAAAAAAAAAAAAAAAACTAACTGAGGTAGAAACACATATGTGCAACGGATAAATAGTATGGGCTTTTTATTCTTGTTCAGAGACCACAGGTCTAGCATAGGCAGACATATTAAATAGTTTGATGGCACTGGGCAGGGACTATATATATATATATATATATATATATATATATATATATATATATATATATATATATATATATATATATATATATATATATATATCAGTGGTGTGAAAAAGTGTTTGCCCCCTTGAGCTTTTACATGTTAGAATTTTTTGGGACATCCAAAACAAAATCATGCCATTTATGAAAAGTAATCACAGTGAAAAGTAGTTGCTACATCATGAATTAAAAGAAATAAAAATCTAAACGCCAAAATGATGGTGTGAATAAATAAGTGCCCCCATTTAGTATAACACATACAAACCATCACTTTTACATCCAGTTTTCTTCAGACAAGTCAAGGGATGTATGCATGAACATTCCCAAGACACTGACTGGATTGACCCTCTACATTTGATCTCAGTTTTATCTCAGACATTATTGGACTTTATTTACATGAATTATAAAGAAATACAAACAGTATGGTACTCTATGGTAAATCTGTGTGGAGTAGACAGTTCTTAAAAACTGAGTGAATGCTGCAAGAAGGAGAAGAGTGAGGAAAGCCACAAAGACACCCAGACAACCCTGAAGAAATTATAGACGTCTGTGGCTGTGACGGAAGAAACTGTGCATAGTGCAAGTTTTGAATCAATCATTTATACAGCTTCATGATGAAGTGGTATAGAGGAAGATTATATATATATATATATATATATATATATATATGTGTGTGTGTGTGTGTGTGTGTGTGTGTGTGTGTGTGTGTGTGTGTGTGTGTGTGTGTATATAAAGAACACTTGAAAGATCAACTACAGTTTGCCAGAAGGCGCATCGGAGATTCAAGAATAGATTTGATCTGTTTTGTTGAAAGAAAATTCTTCTCTGTGCAACTCCACTATGAAGGCATGACAGTGGCGATGCAAAATGGAACACTTGCACTATGTACAATAAGGTGATAATAAGGTGGTCCAAAGATACAATATGAATGTGATCACATGGTTTGATAGCTGTGAATTTAAAATTTCTGCTGCCGACAGTGCAATTGTCTTCAAAGCACCTCTTTAAACTCATCCATACCTGAGATAAATGGTGGAAGACTTCTTTTCCAGAGAATATTACTGACATGTCTATTTGCATGGGATTAATATAACAAGTTCATTTCTACATATCGTTTTACAGAAAGCAGATGGTCCCAATATCTGACGTGAATGTGCACTTAATAGAAAATGGCAGACGTGACTCATTCAGACGGGGGAAAAAACATCACTGATAAACCCTGGTATTAATTACTTTACCCTACCTCCCCATATAAAATTAATCCTGTCCGACTATGGCTTTAGATTGGGTATAGTTGTTGGTGCCACACGGTGCAAGTGGTGTGAGTTTCACAGACTGCTGATCTACTGGAATTTTTATGTACAACCATCTTTATGGTCTACAGAGAATAGTCCAAAAAGAAAATGTCCTTTGAGTGCAAGTTCTCTGCATAATAATGAAGCGTTGATGGAAGAGGTCAGAGAATACTGGCCAGAATGGTTCACATTGACAGCAAAGCACCAGTAAGTCAAATAAACACTCAATACAGGATGTGGAAGATCATCTTTGAAAGCACAGTTTGTTGAACCTTGATGGAGATATGTGGCAGCAGTAGAACACCACACTGGGTGCCACTCCTGTCAGGTAGGAACAAGAAAGTGAGGCTACAGTCGGCAAAGAGTTGGTGGTATAATGTTGTAGTATAATATCAATTTCAAGAAAAACCTCTAAGATGTGTGTCCAGCAGTTTGTTGAATTATGGCAATTCTGAAGGCAATAACAGGTTCTCAAATGTGTCAGTTGCCCCAAGGTTGAGAAACAATGGTCTAATGAGTCTATAGCAATGACATCTCACCAGTAGAATGCTTTCCCAGGACATCCAGCGAATGGGAAGGACAGCTCGGCCCTGGATCCTGTAGTAATCTCCGCGATACAGGTTGCGACTCATGCCAAAATCAGCAATCTTTATGGTGTAACCTTTGCCCACCAGGCAGTTGCGGGTTGCCAGATCACGGTGGACAAAGTTGAGAGATGCCAAATATTTCATACCAGATGCAATTTGAACAGTCATGCTGATCAATTTGCTGTAACTAAAACCAGAGGAGACCGCAGGAGAAAGGCATTAGATAAACCTTAGCACACTGTACACATGTATGTTACACATGTATTTTATAAATGTTACACCATTTAATTATTGCTGACATGTAAGCCTACCTGACCATACCCACGTTGTTCGGCTTGTCTGTCTTTCCATCCTTCTTTTTTTCTGTCACATCTTCATCACTACTCTCCTTTAGCCTGAGATTGCAGAGGAATTGGTTGAGGTCTCCATTTTCCATATATTCAGTGATCATGCACAGAGGGTCTGTGTCCACACACACCGCCAGCAGACGGACAATGTTAGGATCCCTCAAACGAGACATGATTCGGATCTCCTTCAGAAAGTCATTTCTGAAACACAGTGAAGACATTACTGACCATGAGTCACTGTCATAAGAATGCCGACTGGTGGGGGGAAAAAAAACCTAATTACAGGCCAGGTTTGATGCTGAGTTTTTCCAAGTGGTGACTGAGCGGTTCATAAATGGCATGGTAGGAATAGGGAAAGGTTGGCTGAAATCGTACCGATTTTCAGCGTTTAAAAACGTTCCGGGTGACTGATTGGACATTGGCTGACTGGCTCTTAGGTTGGGTGGTGCAGTACAGGCTCAGAGCAACTCGGCATCCAGTTTTCATGCTGAGCAAGATATCACCTGCAATGAAAACTGAGCAAACAGAGTTGTGCCGGGCCCGCCCCAGACCATTCTAAGATGGGGGCCTAACCAGTCTCTCTTACAAAAAGTAGTTTTACCAAATGGTGTAGGATGGGTAGGATTACTTTGAAATGTAATCCAAAAGTAATCAGATTACAAGTAATCCAAATGTATGTACATACATACATCAATCAATCAATCAATCAATTTTTTTTTATATAGCGCCAAATCACAACAAACAGTTGCCCCAAGGCGCTTTATATTGTAAGGCAAGGCCATACAATAATTATGTAAAACCCCAACGGTCAAAACGACCCCCTGTGAGCAAGCACTTGGCTACAGTGGGAAGGAAAAACTCCCTTTTAACAGGAAGAAACCTCCAACAGAACCAGGCTCAGGGAGGGGCAGTCTTCTGCTGGGACTGGTTGGGGCTGAGGGAGAGAACCAGGAAAAATACATGCTGTGGAGGGGAGCAGAGATCGATCACTAATGATTAAATGCAGAGTGGTGCATACAGAGCAAAAAGAGAAAGAAACAGTGCATCATGGGAACCCCCCAGCAGTCTACGTCTATAGCAGCATAACTAAGGGATGGTTCAGGGTCACCTGATCCAGCCCTAACTATAAGCTTTAGCAAAAAGGAAAGTTTTAAGCCTAATCTTAAAAGTAGAGAGGGTGTCTGTCTCCCTGATCTGAATTGGGAGCTGGTTCCACAGGAGAGGAGCCTGAAAGCTGAAGGCTCTGCCTCCCATTCTACTCTTACAAACCCTAGGAACTACAAGTAAGCCTGCAGTCTGAGAGCGAAGCGCTCTATTGGGGTGATATGGTACTATGAGGTCCCTAAGATAAGATGGGACCTGATTATTCAAAACCTTATAAGTAAGAAGAAGAATTTTAAATTCTATTCTAGAATTAACAGGAAGCCAATGAAGAGAGGCCAATATGGGTGAGATATGCTCTCTCCTTCTAGTCCCCGTTAGTACTCTAGCTGCAGCATTTTGAATTAACTGAAGGCTTTTTAGGGAACTTTTAGGACAACCTGATAATAATGAATTACAATAGTCCAGCCTAGAGGAAATAAATGCATGAATTAGTTTTTCAGCATCACTCTGAGACAAGACCTTTCTAATTTTAGAGATATTGCGTAAATGCAAAAAAGCAGTCCTACATATTTGTTTAATATGCGCTTTGAATGACATATCCTGATCAAAAATGACTCCAAGATTTCTCACAGTATTACTAGAGGTCAGGGTAATGCCATCCAGAGTAAGGATCTGGTTAGACACCATGTTTCTAAGATTTGTGGGGCCAAGTACAATAACTTCAGTTTTATCTGAGTTTAAAAGCAGGAAATTAGAGGTCATCCATGTCTTTATGTCTGTAAGACAATCCTGCAGTTTAGCTAATTGGTGTGTGTCCTCTGGCTTCATGGATAGATAAAGCTGGGTATCATCTGCGTAACAATGAAAATTTAAGCAATACCGTCTAATAATACTGCCTAAGGGAAGCATGTATAAAGTGAATAAAATTGGTCCCAGCACAGAACCTTGTGGAACTCCATAATTAACTTTAGTCTGTGAAGAAGATTCCCCATTTACATGAACAAATTGTAATCTATTAGACAAATATGATTCAAACCACCGCAGTGCAGTGCCTTTAATACCCATGGCATGCTCTAATCTCTGTAATAAAATTTTATGGTCACCAGTATCAAAAGCAGCACTGAGGTCTAACAGAACAAGCACAGAGATGAGTCCACTGTCCGAGGCCATAAGAAGATAATTTGCAACCTTCACTAATGCTGTTTCTGTACTATGATGAATTCTAAAACCTGACTGAAACTCTTCAAATAGACCATTCCTCTGCAGATGATCAGTTAGCTGTTTTACAACTACCCTTTCAAGAATTTTTGAGAGAAAAGGAAGGTTGGAGATTGGCCTATAATTAGCTAAGATAGCTGGGTCAAGTGATGGCTTTTTAAGTAATGGTTTAATTACTGCCACCTTAAAAGCCTGTGGTACATAGCCAACTAACAAAGATAGATTGATCATATTTAAGATTGAAGCATTAAATAATGGTAGGGCTTCCTTGAGCAGCCTGGTAGGAATGGGGTCTAATAAACATGTTGATGGTTTGGATGAAGTAACTAATGAAAATAATTCAGACAGGACAATCGGAGAGAAAGAGTCTAACCAAATACCGGCATCACTGAAAGCAGCCAAAGATAACAATACGTCTTTGGGATGGTTATGAGTAATTTTTTCTCTAATAGTTAAAATTTTGTTAGCAAAGAAAGTCATGAAGTCATTACTAGTTAAAGTTAATGGAATACTCAGCTCAATAGAGCTCTGACTCTTTGTCAGCCTGGCTACAGTGCTGAAAAGAAACCTGGGGTTGTTCTTATTTTCTTCAATTAGTGATGAGTAGAAAGATGTCCTAGCTTTACGGAGGGCTTTTTTATAGAGCAACAGATTCTTTTTCCAGGCTAAGTGAAGATCTTCTAAATTAGTGAGATGCCATTTCCTCTCCAACTTACGGGTTATCTGCATTAAGCTATGAGTTTGTGAGCTATACCACGGAGTCAGGCACTTCTGATTTAAAGCTCTCTTTTTCAGAGGAGCTACAGCATCCAAAGTTGTCTTCAATGAGGATGTAAAACTATTGACGAGATACTCTATCTCACTTACAGAGTTTAGGTAGCTACTCTGCACTGTGTTGGTATATGACATTAGAGAACATAAAGAAGGAATCATATCCTTAAACCTAGTTATAGCGCTTTCTGAAAGACTTCTAGTGTAATGAAACTTATTATTCCCCACTGCTGGGTAGTCCATCAGAGTAAATATAAATGTTATTAAGAAATGATCAGACAGAAGGGAGTTTTCAGGGAATACTGTTAAGTCTTCAATTTCCATACCATAAGTCAGAACAAGATCTAAGATATGATTAAAGTGGTGGGTGGACTCATTTACATTTTGAGCAAAGCCAACTGAGTCTAATAATAGATTAAATGCAGTGTTGAGGCTGTCATTCTCAGCATCTGTGTGGATGTTAAAATCGCCCACTATAATTACCTTATCTGAGCTAAGCACTAAGTCAGACAAAAGGTCTGAAAATTCACAGAGAAACTCACAGTAATGACCAGGTGGACGATAGATAATAACAAATAAAACTGTTTTTTGGGACTTCCAATTTGGATGGACAAGACTAAGAGTCAAGCTTTCAAATGAATTAAAGCTCTGTCTGGGTTTTTGATTAATTAATAAGCTGGAATGGAAGATTGCTGCTAATCCTCCGCCTCGGCCTGTGCTACGAGCATTCTGACAGTTAGTGTGACTCGGGGGTGTTGACTCATTTAAACTAACATATTCATCCTGTTGTAACCAGGTTTCTGTAAGGCAGAATAAATCAATATGTTGATCAATTATTATATCATTTACCAACAGGGACTTAGAAGAGAGAGACCTAATGTTTAATAGACCACATTTAACTGTTTTAGTCTGTGGTGCAGTTGAAGGTGCTATATTATTTTTTCTTTTTAAATTTTTATGCTTAAATAGATTTTTGCTGGTTATTGGTGGTCTGGGAGCAGACACCGTCTCTACGGGGATGGGGTAATGAGGGGATGGCAGGGGGAGAGAAGCTGCAGAGAGGTGTGTAAGACTACAACTCTGCTTCCTGGTCCCAACCCTGGATAGTCACGGTTTGGAGAGTTTAAGAAAATTGGCCAGATTTCTAGCTGCTCGAGCTGCTCCATCCAAAGTGGGATGGATGCCGTCTCTCCTAACAAGACCAGGTTTTCCCCAGAAGCTTTGCCAATTATCTATGAAGCCCACCTCATTTTTTGGACACCATTCAGACAGCCAGCAATTCAAGGAGAACATGCGGCTAAACATGTCACTCCCGGTCTGATTGGGGAGGGGCCCAGAGAAAACTACAGAGTCCGACATTGTTTTTGCAAAGTTACACACCGATTCAATGTTAATTTTAGTGACCTCCGATTGGCGTAACCGGGTGTCATTACTGCCGACGTGAATTACAATCTTACCAAATTTAAACTTAGCCTTAGCCAGCAGTTTCAAATTTCTTTCAATGTCGCCTGCTCTGGCCCCCGGAAGACAACTGACTATGGTTGCTGGTGTCGCTAACTTCACATTTCTCAAAACAGAGTCGCCAATAAACAGAGTTTGATCCTCGGCGGGTGTGTCGCAGAGTGGGGAAAAACGGTTAGAAATGTGAATGGGTTGGTGGTGTACACGGGGCTTCTGTTTAGAACTACGCTTCCTCCTCACAGTCACCCAGTCGGCCTGCTTTCCCGGCTGCACGGGATCTGCCAGAGGGAAACTAACGGCGGCTAAGCTACCTTGGTCCGCACCAACTACAGGGGCCTGGCTAGCTGTAGAATTTTCCACGGTGCGGAGCCGAGTCTCCAATTCGCCCAGCCTGGCCTCCAAAGCTATGAATAAGCTACACTTATTACAAGTACCATTACTACTAAAGGAGGCCGAGGAATAACTAAACATTTCACACCCAGAGCAGAAAAGTGCGGGAGAGACAGGAGAAGCCGCCATGCTAAATTGGCTAAGAGCTAGTAGCTGCGCTAAGCTAGTGGATTCCTAAAAACACGCAAAGTGAATAATGTGTAAATAATTTAGAGGTGATTCAGCAGAAGGAGTGCTTTAGTTAAGGCATGTGAAGATTACACTGTGAAACAAATCGTTATCTAGATAACTAGATCAATCTAACTGCGCAGATTAAACAGCTAACAGATACAGCAAAACACTGCTGTGCTCCGGAACAGGAAGTGATACAATACCGCAGTGAGAGCCAACCACCAGAGGATTACTTTGAAAGAATACATACATGTATTCTTTCAAAGTAATCCTACCCAACCTTGCCTGCAATCATGATTCCTAATCAGTTCAGACATTAGGATTAAAGGTCAGTGTCTACATTTTGGTTCTTATTCCTTTGATCCTGCTTATAGGGTCAAAGAAACACAGGCCAATAGACAAATGGCAACAAAACCATTACCTCCCTGTTGAAGCTCAAAGATAAGCAATCAGAGCCAGAGATAAAGAATCAGAATTAAAGATCCACATCCAGCAGTCAATATCAAATCTTAGAATCAAATCATTATTAAATATCAGCAAGAAGGGTCAAAACTTGTTGATTAGGAATAATGGTAAGCAAACAGGATCAGAGATCAGCAATCCAAGATCAGTGACGAGGAACAAAAATGAGGATCACTATCACAGGTTATCAATTAGATGCAAAGGTGAGCAATCAAGATATTCTATTCAGGATCTATGAATACTAGAGAAAAGATTCAAAGGACTAACCCTCTCACAATGACAAAGATAGAGAAAAGGTAAATGTAAATGGAGGACAACTGAAATTTGGTGTAGGTATACACTCTGAGTACTTTTCTTGTATATGAATATGTGACACTAACAACAACAACAACAATAATAATTATAGTAGTAATGGGTTGTACCTTGCATTCTTGTTGGCATCTTCCCTTAAAGTTTTAACAGCAACAAGCAAAGGTGAGTCATTGTTCCCTTCTATAGACAACTCCTCACCCAAAAAGTCTTGCATATCCTCTGCTTCACACAAGTGCACCTGTGAAAAAAAGTAAAAGCAAGCTCATTTTTCTATCAGAAGCATTAAAACCATCGGTTTACTTCTGATCTGCCATCATGCACTTAACTGCATCTCACACTTTTCTGCATTTTTAAGACAGAAAAACCTTTGCAAAGTGAGGATCATAACAAAACACCAGCGTTACAAAAGAGAATGCATCTAAGTCAAATATCGAAAGCAACAAAGAAATAACACCAGATATAACGGCTACTAAATGGAAAGTACTTCTCCAAACTGTCCCTCTCCCAGTTTCTCCTTAAAGCTGAGCTTATGTCTGGGGAACTCTCTCATTGAGGTGTCTGTTCCAGAAAATAAATTCATGTTGATGGCAGAAACGGAGTAGGTGCTGCTGTCTGAGGGCTCCTGGAGACTGATGATGTCTGCCTCTGCATAGTGAGGAGCGCCGTCTGGACCACTGGATACCAGGGCTCTGCCCGAGGTGTTTGGTTCTGATGCAGAACAGACATACTTCAGCTGCAGTTAGTCTTCATAATATTTAATGCCAGTCTCCCATTGCTAATTTTTGACTCCCGACATTGTACTTTTTTGGTGCACTGATACCCAATCAGTGCATTAAAACATGTAATCTGTGGTAACAGTAGCACTGTAAAATGTTATGACAAATCAGGAAGGTTCTAAATATGTTTAAAAAATTGTGATGTTGAGACACATCGTTAGCATAAAAGTGAATAATCAAATGTAATCTGTACAGATATGGGGTAAAATGTGTGTGCGCATGTGTTTTAACAGCATTTTTTATTTGATTTTGTTACTGCATCTTAAAACAATTGTTTTTGCTTGAATGTGAATTTGGATGCTCAGTCATTTTGAAGCTAGACACAACTCTAGCAAGTTTTTATTATGCCTTTAAATCTGCATTGTATTTTGATTTAAAGGCCAAAATGAAAATACAATGCAGATTGTTTTCCATTTTGGAGCAGAGCCCTTTCATTGACTGGAGCTGTGCAGTAAAGTTCACAGGGGTGTGCAGTAGCTGTGTGCAGGGGAGTGAGGGGACAACTTTGTGAAACGCACATTGAGACTCACCGCTGCTCCATGCCAAGGCACGGAACTCTGCTCATCACTCTGACAAAAGCACCACAGAGATAGAACTGGGTAACTCAGTTATTTTGATGGCAGGCTACAATGTAAACTAAAATGAAAATATAGTGCAGACTGTATTATTTGTCACAATTGTGGGTATTTCAGTACAGCACACACAGGTGCAGCAGTTGGAAAATAACCGGACCGGGCAACAGAATGTCGCGGAGTGTAGTGGTTAGTCAATATGTTTGCAGGGTGATGCGTTCAAAGACTCAGTGTTCGCTGACCTCTTTAAATCTCTTCAGCAAATATAATAAAAGTAAGATCTTTCCGCTTCTCTCTTTTTCACATAGGGTCGCCACAGCAGATCTGATATGGATTTGCATGTTTATTTGGCACATCCTGGTGCAACTCCACATTATGTGGAGAATGGGCAGGGGTGGCCTTGAACTAGGAACCTTTCACTCAAGAAACCAGCACATTAACCCCTTGGTCACCATCTATGAAAAGCATGCCACACTCTTCAGCAGAAGACAGTTTTCAGATGTTAACAGATACATTTTAGCTTCATGGTTAATTCTTGTTACAACAACAGACATGAGTGAACTGACTGCACAGAGTACCGCTGTGAGCATGCCCAGAAGCTCCTGTGTCATGAGGCTGAGTTCAATGTTGCGTGTAATCAGTATTAACATGGAAAACTGTGCCTGATTTCTTCATTTTAGCAACATCAATCGGGGTCAGAAATTGGCAATGGGAGACTGACTTAACAGCCAAGTACTTTGCAACATACCAAGGAGTTCAGTGGATTGAGAAAACTCTGGCAGTTTCCGGATGAGGCGCGAGGGCTCCTGGTAGTCAGCGCAGAGGGGGAAAATCCTCTCGTAAGTGGAGTTGGAGCTAGAGCTTTCTTCACTGGACAGAGAGGAGTGAAGAAAGGAGAAGGCTCGTGTTTGAGCCGCTAGACGAGCTGTGAGCTCATCATCCAGGATGCGACGAGAGGCCTAAGAGGAGTTGGTTGTGGATATCGGCTGTTAATTATTGCTTACGAATTGTAATCAGATTACATTAATTTTATAAAATAAATAACGGAATGGATTTCACAGATCTTTGCATACCTTCTCAAGCATCTTTTGCCAGACCTGTCGCCATAAGATGATGACAATGATAGTCAACAGGATGGCGATGATAGCCACCAAACAGCCAATCAGGATTCTCGTATTGCTGTCATCCACTTTATGGGTGGGATCATCCCCTAATAAACCAGGAGAACAAGCCATCATAGTTAATATCTGTATCAGTCAGATTAAACTAACCATGAGCAACCTGGGTTGCATTTGTATCTTTGGGTTTAAAATCCCCCATTATGATAAAGGAATGTATAAAAATATTGCAAACAGCTCTTCTTTGTAAAAATGAATGACTATAGCAAATGGACAGCTCCAGATTACTTATTATATTTTTACATTTTTGCTTCAATAAACAAATATTTTAGTATTCTGAGGTGCATCACTTCCTATCATGCCAAGGAACAGTGTTGTGAGTAATCATCAAGTCATTAGCTGCTATTGTTAGCATTCATTTTATGGCATCCATCTATCTTGGAAAACAATGGTAGTACCAGGGGCCTCATGTACAAAGATTTGCGTTGACTTTCTACAACCCTAAATCCAATGAAGTTGGGACATTGTGTGAAATGTAAATAAAAACAGAATACAATGATTTGCAAATCCTCTTCAACCTATATTCAATTGAATACACCACAAAGACAAGATATTTCATGTTCAAACTGATAAACTTTATTGTTTTTGTGTAAATATTTGCTCATTTTGAAATGGATGCGTGCAACATGTTTCAAAAAAGCTGGGACAGTGGTATGTTTACCACTGTGTTACATCACCTTTCCTTCTAACAACACTCAATAAGCATTTGGGAACTGAGGACAATAACTGTGAGTGTCATGATTGAGTATGAAAGGAGTATCCCCAAAAGGCTCAGCCGTTCACAAGCAAAGATGGGGTGAGGATCATTACTTTGTGAACAACTGCGTGAAAAAATAGTCCAACAGTTTAAGAACAATGTTTCTCAATGTTCAATTGCAAGGAATTTAGGGATTCCATCATCTACAATCCATAATATAATCAGAAGATTAAGAGAACTTTCTACACGTAAGCAGCAAGGCAGAAAACCAACATTGATTGCCCATGACCTTTGATCCCTCAGGCAGCACTGCATTTAAAACCGACATCGTTGTTTAAACAATCTTACCGCGTGGGCTCAGGAACACTTCAGAAAATCATTGTCAGTTAACACAGTTCGTCGCTACAGCTACAAGTGCAATTTAAAACTCTACCATGCAAAGCGAAAGCCATAGATCAACAACATCCAGAAATGCCACCACCTTCTCTGGGCCTGAGCTCATTTGAAATGGACAGATGCAAAGTGGAAAAGTGTGCTGTAGTCTGATGAGTCCACGTTTCAAATTGTTTTTGGAAATCATGGACGTCGTGTCCTCCGGACAAAAGAGGAAAATTGTTACCAGTACAAAGTTCAAAAGCCAGCATCTGTGATGGTATGGGGGTGTGTTAGTGCCCATGGCATGGGCAACTTACACATCTGTGATGGCACCATCAATGCTGAAAGGTACATCCAGGTTTTGGAGCAACACATGCTGCCATCCAAGCAATGTCTTTTTCAGGGACGTCCCTGCTTATTTCAGCAAGACAATGCCAAGCCACATTCTGCACGTGTTACAACAGCATGGCTTCGTAGTAAAAGAGTGCAGGTACTAGACTGGCCTGCCTGCAGTCCAGACCTGTCGCCCATTGAAAATGTGTGGCACATCATGAAGCGCAAAATACGACAACAGAGACCCCAGACTGTTGAACAACTGAAATCATACATCAAGCAAGAATGGGAAAGAATTCCACCTACAAAGCTTCAAAAATTAGTGTCCTCAGTTCCCAAATGCTTATTGAGTGTTGTTAGAAGGAAAGGTGATGTGACACAGTGGTAAACATACCACTGTCCCAGCATTTTTGAAATGTGCTGCAGGCATCCATTTCAAAATGAACAAATATTTGCACAAAAACAATAACGTTTGTCAGTTTGAACATTAAATATCTTGTCTTTGTGGTGTATTCAATTGAATATAGGTTGAAGAGGATTTGCAAATCATTGTGTTCTGCTTTTATTTACATTTTACACAACGTCCCAACTTCATTGGAATTGGGGTTGTACTAAAAGTTGGCGTACGCCAAAACCCTGAATCTGGCATAAGCACAAATATATTCAGATGTATGAAAGTGTGTGTAGGCTTGAATCCACGCAGTTCCGTTTGTACGTCCCACTGAACGTGGAACCGAGCGTGGAACCAAACTCCTCCCTGACCACGCCCGATTTAAATAGGGCGTGGCCAGGGAGGAGTTGGCTCTCACTGCGGTATTGTATCACTTCCTGTTCCGGAGCACAGCGGTGTTTTGCTGTATCTGTTAGCTGTTTAATCTGCGCAGTTAGATTGATCTAGTTAACTAGATAACGATTTGTTTCACAGTGTAATCTTCACGTGCCTTAACTAAACCACTCCCTCTGCTGAATCACCTCTAAATTATTTACACATTATTCACTTTGTGTGTTTTAGGAATCCGCTAGCTTAGCGCAGCTACTAGCTCTTAGCCGGTTTAGCATGGCGGCTTCTCCTGTCTCTCCCGCACTTTTCTGCTCTGGGTGTGAAATATTTAGTTATTCCTCGGCCTCCTTTAGCAGTAATGGTACTTGTAATAAGTGTAGCTTATTCGTAGCTTTGGAGGCCAGGCTGGGCGAATTGGAGACTCGGCTCCGCACCGTGGAAAATTCTACAGCTAGCCAGGCCCCTGTAGTCAGTGCGGACCAAGGTAGCTTAGCCGCCGTTAGTTTCCCTCTGGCAGATCCCGAGCAGCCGGGAAAGCAGGCCAACTGGGTGACTGTGAGGAGGAAGCGTAGTTCTAAACAGAAGCCCCATGTACACCACCAACCCGTTCACATTTCTAACCGTTTTTTCCCACTCGACTCTGGTTATTGGCGATTCTGTTGTGAGAAATGTGAAGTTAGCAACACCAGCAACCATAGTCAATTGTCTTCTGGGGGCCAGAGCAGGCGACATTGAAGGAAATTTGAAACTGCTGGCTAAGGCTAAGCGTAAATTTGGTAAGATTGTAATTCACGTTGGCAGTAATGACACCCAGTTACGCCAATCGGAGGTCACTAAAATTAACATTGAATCGGTGTGTAACTTTGCAAAAACAATGTCGGACTCTGTAGTTTTCTCTGGGCCCCTCCCCAATTGGACCGGGAGTGACATGTTTAGCCGCATGTTCTCCTTGAATTGCTGGCTGTCTGAGTGGTGTCCAAAAAAAAAAAAAAAAAATGAGGTGGGCTTCATAGATAATTGGCAAAGCTTCTGGGGAAAACCTGGTCTTGTTAGGAGAGACGGCATCCATCCCACTTTGGATGGAGCAGCTCTCATTTCTAGAAATCTGGCCAATTTTCTTAAATCCTCCAAACCGTGACTATCCAGGGTTGGGACCAGGAAGCAGAGTTGTAGTCTTACACACCTCTCTGCAGCTTCTCTCCCCCTGCCATCCCCTCATTACCCCATCCCCGTAGAGACGGTGTCTGCTCCCAGACCACCAATAACCAGCAAAAATCTATTTAAGCATAAAAATTCAAAAAGAAAAAATAATATAGCACCTTCAACTGCACCATAGACTAAAACAGTTAAATGTGGTCTATTAAACATTAGGTCTCTCTCTTCTAAGTCCCTGTTAGTAAATGATATAATAATTGATCAACATATTGATTTATTCTGCCTTACAGAAACCTGGTTACAGCAGGATGAATATGTTAGTTTAAATGAGTCAACACCCCCGAGTCACACTAACTGCCAGAATGCTCGTAGCACGGGCCGAGGCGGAGGATTAGCAGCAATCTTCCATTCCAGCTTATTAATTAATCAAAAACCCAGACACAGCTTTAATTCATTTGAAAGCTTGACTCTTAGTCTTGTCCATCCAAATTGGAAGTCCCAAAAACCAGTTTTATTTGTTATTATCTATCGTCCACCTGGTCGTTACTGTGAGTTTCTCTGTGAATTTTCAGACCTTTTGTCTGACTTAGTGCTTAGCTCAGATAAGATAATTATAGTGGGCGATTTTAACATCCACACAGATGCTGAGAATGACAGCCTCAACACTGCATTTAATCTATTATTAGACTCAGTTGGCTTTGCTCAAAATGTAAATGAGTCCACCCACCACTTTAATCATATCTTAGATCTTGTTCTGACTTATGGTATGGAAATTGAAGACTTAACAGTATTCCCTGAAAACTCCCTTCTGTCTGATCATTTCTTAATAACATTTACATTTACTCTGATGGACTACCCAGCAGTGGGGAATAAGTTTCATTACACTAGAAGTCTTTCAGAAAGTGCTGTAACTAGGTTTAAGGATATGATTCCTTCTTTATGTTCTCTAATGCCATATACCAACACAGTGCAGAGTAGCTACCTAAACTCTGTAAGTGAGATAGAGTATCTCGTCAATAGTTTTACATCCTCATTGAAGACAACTTTGGATGCTGTAGCTCCTCTAAAAAAGAGAGCTTTACATCAGAAGTGCCTGACTCTGTGGTATAACTCACAAACTCGCAGCTTAAAGCAGATAACCCGTAAGTTGGAGAGGAAATGGCATCTCACTAATTTAGAAGATCTTCACTTAGCCTGGAAAAAGAGTCTGTTGCTCTATAAAAAAAGCCCTCCGTAAAGCTAGGACATCTTACTACTCATCACTAATCTTAGAAAATCAGAACAACCACAGGTTTCTTTTCAGCACTGTAGCCAGGCTGACAAAGAGTCAGAGGCTGTGGTGGCTGGCATGGTGCACAATGGCTGCTGCTTGTGTTAAAATAGGTTATTCGTGTAACTGATCTGAACATAAACCAGGGCGGGCACATTTGTGCATGTGTGCATTCAAATATGTTTATTATTATTAATGTCTTTTTTTTATTTTTGCTTGATGGTCAGCTGCAGAGCTTCTTAACAGGCTTCCTTTGTTCAGCATTTGTCAATAAACCAGTGTGTAAGGTGTGAATGTTACATTGTCAGCGGAGGTGCACCTCACCTTTTAAAGCTCGCAGCGTGTCAGCCTCACGCACACATTTTTCCAATTTCATGACAGTGCACTGTGCATTAACAGTGCACTGAATAAACTGTCCCTGCGTGTCTCCACGTAATTTCCAGTCATCTATAGTATATTTTCTTTTCTGTATTCATGTTGTCTGATGTGACGTCATGGGGAATCCCTGCTCCAAGGGCCTATTTACATCAAATTGCATATTTCAATCAATCAATTTTATTTATATAGTGCCAAACAACAAACAGTTACCCCAAGGCGCTTTATATTGTAAGGCAAAGCCATACAATAATTACGGAAAAACCAAAACGGTCAAAACGACCCCCTGTGAGCAAGCACTTGGCGACAGTGGGAAGGAAAAACTCCCTTTTAACAGGAAGAAACCTCCAGCAGAACCAGGCTCAGGGAGGGGCAATCTTCTGCTAGGACTGGTTGGGGCTGAGGGAGAGAACCAGGAAAAAGACATGCTGTGGAGGGAAGCAGAGATCAATCACTAATGATTAAATGCAGAGTGGTGCATACAGAGCAAAAAGAGAAAGAAACACTCAGTGCATCATGGGAACCCCCCAGCAGTCTAGGTCTATAGCAGCATAACTAAGGGATGGTTCAGGGTCACCTGATCCAGCCCTAACTATAAGCTTTAGTAAAAAAGGAAAGTTTTAAGCCTAATCTTAAAAGTAGAGAGGGTGTCTGTCTCCCTGATCCGAATTGGGACCTGGTTCCACAGGAGAGGAGCCTGAAAGCTGAAGGCTCTGCCTCCCATTCTACTCTTACAAACCCTAGGAACTACAAGTAAGCCTGCAGTCTGAGAGCGAAGCGCTCTATTGGGGTGATATGGTACTATGAGGTCCCTAAGATAAGATGGGACCTGATTATTCAAAACCTTATAAGTAAGAAGAAGAATTTTAAATTCTATTCTAGAATTAACAGGAAGCCATTGAAGAGAAGCCAATATGGGTGAAATATGCTCTCTCCTTCTAGTCCCTGTTAGTACTCTAGCTGCAGCATTTTGAATTAACTGAAGGCTTTTCAGGGAACTTTTAGGACAACCTGATAATAATGAATTACAATAGTCCAGCCTAGAGGAAATAAATGCATGAATTAGTTTTTCAGCATCACTCTGAGTCAAGACCTTTCTAATTTTAGAGATATTGCGCAAATGCAAAAAAGCAGTCCTACATATTTGTTTAATATGCGCATTGAATGACATATCCTGATCAAAAATGACTCCAAGATTTCTCACAGTATTACTAGAGGTCAGGGTAATGCCATCCAGAGTAAGGGTCTGGTTAGACACCATGTTTGTAAGATTTGTGGGGCCAAATCAGTTTTATCTGAGTTTAAAAGCAGGAAATTAGAGGTCATCCATGTCTTTATGTCTGTAAGACAATCCTGCAGTTTAGCTAATTGGTGTGTGTCCTCTGGCTTCATGGATAGATAAAGCTGGGTATCATCTGCGTAACAATGAAAATTTAAGCAATGCTGTCTAATAATACTGCCTAAGGGAAGCATGTATAAAGTGAATAAAATTGGTCCTAGCACAGAACCTTGTGGAACTCCATAATTAACCTTAGTCTGTGAAGAAGATTCCCCATTTACATGAACAAATTGTAATCTATTAGATAAATATGATTCAAACCACTGCAGCGCAGTGCCTTTAATACCTATGGCATGCTCTAATCTCTGTAATAAAATTTTATGGTCAACAGTATCAAAAGCAGCACTGAGGTCTAACAGAACAAGCACAGAGATGAGTCCACTGAGGCCATAAGTAGATCATTTGTAACCTTCACTAATGCTGTTTCTGTACTGTGATGAATTCTAAACACTGACTGAAACTCTTCAAATAGACCATTCCTCTGCAGATGATCAGTTAGCTGTTTTACAACTACCCTTTCAAGAAGTTTTGAGAGAAAAGGAAGGTTGGAGATTGGCCTATAATTAGCTAAGATAGCTGGGTCAAGTGATGGCTTTTTAAGTAATGGTTTAATTACTGCCACCTTAAAAGCCTGTGGTACATAGCCAACTAATAAAGACAGATTGATCATATTTAAGATCGAAGTATTAATTAATGGTAGGGCTTCCTTGAGCAGCCTGGTAGGAATGGGGTCCAATAGACATGTTGATGGTTTGGAGGAAGTAACTAATGAAAATAACTCAGAACAATCGGAGAGAAAGAGTCTAACCAAATACCGGCATCACTGAAAGCAGCCAAAGAGAACGATATGTCTTTGGGATGGTTATGAGTAATTTTTTCTCTAATAGTTAAAATTTTATTAGCAAAGAAAGTCATGAAGTCATTACTAGTTCAAGTTAAAGGAATACTCGGCTCAATAGAGCTCTGACTCTTTGTCAGCCTGGCTACAGTGCTGAAAAGAAACCTGGGGTTGTTCTTATTTTCTTCAATTAGTGATGAGTAGTAAGATGTCATAGCTTTACGGAGGGCTTTTTTATAGAGCAACAGACTTTTTCCAGGCTAAGTGATCTTCTAAATTAGTGAGATGCCATTTCCTCTCCAACTTACGGGTTATCTGCTTTAAGCTGCGAGTTTGTGAGTTATACCACAGAGTCAGGCACTTCTGATTTAAAGCTCTCTTTTTCAGAGGAGCTACAGCATCCAAAGTTGTCCTCAAAGAGGATATAAAACTATTGACGAGATAATCTATCCCTTACCAAAAAGTCGTACATGCAAGTATGTTTCAAGTATACTTCCAGTTTACTTTTTATATACTTATCAGTACTATTTTTTGGTAAGGGATCTCACTTACAGAGTTTAGGTAGCTACTCTGCCCTGTGTTGGTATATGGCATTGGAGAACATAAAGAAGGAATCATATCCTTAAACCTAGTTACAGTGCTTTCTGAAAGACTTCTACTGTAATGAAACGTATTCCCCACTGCTGGGTAGTCCATCAGAGTAAATGTAAATGTTATTAAGAAATGATCAGACAGAAGGGGGTTTTCAGGGAATACTGTTAAGTCTTCAATTTCCATACCATAAGTCAGAACAAGATCTAAGGTATGATTAAAGTGGTGGGTGGACTCATTTACATTTTGAGCAAAGCCAATTGAGTCTAACAATAGATTAAATGCAGTGTTGAGGCTGTCATTCTCAGCATCTGTGTGGATGTTAAAATCGCCCACTATAATTATCTTATCTGAGCTAAGCGCTAAGTCAAACAAAAGGTCTGAAAATTCACAGAGAAACTCACAGTAACGACCAGGTGGACGATAGATAACAACAAATAAAACTGGTTTTTGGGACTTCCAATTTAGATGGACAAGACTAAGAGTCAAGCTTTCAAATGAATTAAAGCTCTGTCTGGGTTTTTGATTAATTAATAAGCTGGAGTGGAAGATTGCTGATAATCCTCCGCCTCGGCCCGTGCTACGAGCGTTCTGGCAGTTAGTGTGACTCGGGGGTGTTGACTCATTTAAACTAACATATTCATCCTGCTGTAACCAGGTTTCTGTAAGGCAGAATAAATCAATATGTTGATCAATTATTATATCATTTACTAACAGGGACTTAGAAGAGAGAGATCTAATGTTTAATAGACCACATTTAACTGTTTTAGTCTGTGGTACAGTTGAAGGTGCTATATTATTTTTTCTTTTTAAATTTTTATGCTTAAATAGATTTTTGCTGGTTATTGGTGGTCTGGGAGCAGGCACTGTCTCTACGGGGATGGGGTAATGAGGGGATGGCAGGGGGAGACCCACCATCATCATAAAACTCTTTTGGTTCCTCCACCTGTCAGCTGCTTATTAAAGATCAATTGTTGCTCCTTTGAATTTGTAAATATTTGTATGTATATTCGGCTTTAATTGTTTTCTGTCATGATTGATTTGTTTGGTATGTTGTGTGTTCTTAGTCTGTTTCTATATTACTGGGACTACGGATGGAAATTAGCATCCTGCTATAATCCGGCATATTTACATGTAACTATGTTCATTAATATGCATTGTCCCATTTCAAATAAACGTGACTATGACTATAACATAAAACTCTTTGTATATTGTGCCTAAGACTCTGGTGAATATATTATCTGTGTTTTTAGATGTTGTTATTGTGTTTGTTTTATGTAAACATGTGAGGAGCTCAGGGGCCTGTACTACGAAGCGGGGTTACTGGCTTATCAGGGTACCTTCGGGAGTAAGTTGATGACGTGTGGAGTAACTTCCCGGTTAACCCGTACTACTAAAGGTGGATAGGTTTTGATTGAGGTATGCTGCCATGGCAATTTATGCTGTGTGCCAAACTTGCTCCGAGCAGGTTATGTTCTCAGTTAGCTTGAGGTTTTCGCTCAACCACTCCCTTTATAAGTACTGTCCATCCACCTTCAATCACTCCGAAGACAATGCCGGCCTACCTGGATGATCCATTTGATATTGGGGCACAAATTGTGAGGGGCTCTCTTCGCAGGGCGAGGGTTTTTAAAGACCGCCAGAATCCGCTGACATACCCGGACGATATTCTCTATGAAAGATATAGATTCTCAGCCGAGGGAATTCGTTATCTTTGTCAGCTGATCGGGCTAGACGTCTGTAACATCACCCATCATACACTGTAAAAAAAGACTGTTGTTTTTACAGGAAAACACTGGCAGCTGTGGTTACCAGGGAATTCCTGTAAAAAATACAGCAGTTAAATGTACAAAAAAGAGAGCTCTTGTTTGTAGATTTAACAGTTCTTTTAATGTGAGTCAGCCGTGGTTCATTCACTGTAAATCCATATACATATTATGTCTGTAATGTTATCTACTGTGCTGCTGTATGTTTTACAGGAATTCCCTGGTAACCACAGCTGCCAGCGTTTTCCTGTAAAAACAAGTAATTTTTTACAGTGTAGCAATGCCCCAACGATCGAGCAGATAATGTGCCTTGTGCCTATTCTGCCAGTGGACAATTTATGTATTCCATCGGTGATGCTGAACATCTGAGCAAGAATACTGTATGTCGTATGATTCGCAAGGTAGTACTTGCTCTATCTAAACTGTTGGATGCATTTGTCGTTTTCCCTGGCCATTTATCTGCAATGCAAATCAAAGAAGGGTTTTATGCAATCGCGGGTAATTACTAATAACAAAATAGGTCTAATGCATGTCCATTAATTAGGCGAAGTGGAGCTTATCAAGCTATGAATATAAACCTACTGTTCTGAAGGATGTTTTTATATTTCATCTTCACCTGCTGCCAGGTGCGTTTGGCACTGCTATTGCATCTGAAATATTGACAGGATTAGGAATAGCAATCATACAGTCAAGGTAGCCTATTTAGGAAACATTAAATTAACCTAACATTTATTAGTAGGCCTATGGCCACATCTGAATCGTGTTGCATCTGGGCGTAATTAATGAAATAAGGTCACACATATTAGACATTCCACAGGTTAATCATCTGTAACAGATTTGGGGAACATTTGAACTGTACGTACGCATTTACCCGATCAGCAATACGTTGCCAACAAGCCTGTCTTGCTTTATTGGCAGATGATGTGTTGGGAAGGTGTCGTAGCACGGACCCACAACAGGGGGCGCAAATGAACGGACAATGAGTAAGCCAAAAGGTAACAATTTAATGTTGTGATATTACACAACGAAACGTGTCTTAATTTCACAGTCAATAAACACCAGGTGAAGTGTGGGCAGGCTCGAAGATAGAAGACCCCCGACGAGAGAGAAGCCGCGTCCCACACGGCTTCCACCACCAACGGCCTGAAGAACACCGGAGCCGCCAAGTCCCGAGTCCCCAGGTGGCCTCTGTCTTCGACTGTCGACCCTGGTACTGCTGGCAGAAAGCAGAAATATGATGTGTGAGTGTGAGTCCGAACACTCAGTAATCTATAGTCCAGATACCGTTAGGAGGGAGCACCTCCACCTCCAAATCACACACTCGTGCAGCTCCTGTTTTTCCACTTATCTGTTTGGAGTGTGAGGCGAAGCCGTCGCAGTCACACCAAACGCCAAAATCCCAGATAAGGCGACAACCACAGGACAACGGCTGCAAATGAGATTAGATTATTATTCTTTAAGGATACAGCAGAGAATTACCTTGGTTCTGGTAGTCGATTTCTCGGCGGGGAGGTGGAGTTGCAGTCCGGCTTTTATGGTGGTGATGATAACGAGTGACAGCTGGTGCAGAGGATGAGTGACAGCTGTCACTTCTTCTGGGTCTGGCGCCCTCTCGTGCTTGGAGCCCGCACTCCAAGCAGGGCGCCCTCTGGTGGTGGTGGGCCAGCAGTACCTCCTCTTCAGCGGCCCACACAACATGATGTGTTCGATTCCCCCCTTAACATTAATTTAAATTCCTCATAGCTCCGCATAATAATCGTGCATTCTTCTTCAGTAAAGTAAGGTGACCGCGCCATCATTGAAAAATGGTGACGTGTGCTGCAACCTGCCCCTTTTATGTGAACGCGCACAAACTCCAATTAGGTTAACACAGGTTCAACAAATCAACATCTTATTCAGCGTCATAGTACCGATTAATACCACTTGAGGAAATCAGGTTTTGTCAACCCCGGTTTAAGAGGCTGACCCTGGGTTACATCTGAGTAAGTTAACCCCGCTTCGTAGTACAGGCCCCAGGTTGTTTCTCCGTCATTTTCAATGGAAATCGCTGTGAGCTGCGATCACTTCCTGTTCACGTCATTCTGGAGGAAAGTGAAGTTTGCTCTTTAAACGTCCTGCTTATTGTCCTTTACAACACTGTTTGTCCAGTTTGTTCCAGAGTAATATATGTAAAATGTCTGAAATATGTTTTGCATTTATTCTATTCCATGCAGATTAAATGTAGCAGACACGGATTATTTGGAATATTTGTTTTAGCAAGTTTTCAGGGTTTCATGCAGCAGTCTCTTGTTAACATGATGAAAAGCATTAAAAACATTACATTTTTGTAGGATAATATTCATTTGCAGTTGTCGTTATGTAGATTCTCTGTTGTTTAGACTGCAGCAACTCTATGGTGGTGCAAGGGATTATGGGATGTCTCAATAGGGCAAATTCTCTCAAGAACCATTTTACTGAAAAAAAATCTGAAGGACCTCTTTTTTTTCGTGTTCCCGTCACGAAATGATTCAAATTTTCATGATTTTTTTTTTTTAACTCGCTATTACTAACCCTACTCCTGCCCCTCAACCATAACCCGCTTCACTTTTAATTCCATGCAGCCATCACGGAATGAATTAGAATGAATCACGAACCACTAGATTAATGTATATTTCGTGCTGCTGAATCACAACATGAGACTGGGTTGAAATGATATGGTGAAATCCTGAAGAGCTTCGCTCGTTCATGTCCGCGACATATACATATTATAATAAAGGTTGTAACATACAGTTTATGCAAACGTTTTGGCACCCCTGATAATTTTCATGATTTTCCTTTATAAATCATTGGTTGTCTGGATCAGAAATATCCTTTAAATATATCATATAGCAAACAAACACACTGATATTTGAGAAATGAAATGAAGTTTCCAGTATTTACAGAAAGTGTGCAATAATTATTTAAACAATAATGCAATGGCACACGTTTTTGCCATGAAGCTCAAAATTGAGCTCAGGTGCATCCTGTTTCCACTGATCATCTTTGAGATGTTTTAGCAGCTGTAAATACTTTCCGGATGCACTGTACATATGTTTTTATTGCCAACATAAATAAATCTATTCTAATCAGATTGGGCCAGCAGATTTTTGCCCTCCAGCTCGGTGGACACAGTCATGTGTTTAGCCGGCGTGACGTCACACATCAAAATGAACCTTGACCAGGAAATTCGTTATTCAAAAACTTTTAAAACTAATTACTGTAAATCCGGTATTCATCACTTTCTCGAATCTTCTGGAACCTTCCATGCTAAAGATGCATTTATCTCAGTGTATGTAAACTTGCAACCCACTGAAAAAATGATATAGTTCAATAACTTTATGGACAAAGTAGACATTGCAACTGACAGACATATTGTTGGGGAAGTTTCATTTCCCAGCCTCAAAATTTTACTGCATTGTTTTCTCTTTCTCAAAAACAAAAAACAATAGTAACAATAAATAAATAAATAAATAAAATCTGCCCTCCATCATCATTTTTTATGATGTCAAGGATGATAAACTAATGCTTTTTTTTGTGGGGCCTAATTTCTGAAATCTACACCAAGGGAGGTTTTCCACAGAACTGCATCAAAACACATCCTGTTGCTCAGTTACTGTGGACACACACACACACACACACACACACACACACACACACACACACACACACACACACACACACACACACACACACACACACACACACACACACACACACACACACACACAGCATGTGATCACATAATCTCTACCCCCCGTCAAATGGCAGTCAGACAGTAATCTCAGCACACAATCCCTGTTTGACTGAAATTTAGGAACCTGAGCAGAAATTCCCAAAATGCTCAAGAGGTGGCAATGTTTAATCACAAAGAACATTTTGGTTTCACTACCAAAATCATTACACAGTGCAATATGTATCAGAGTGTTTGAAAGAGTGCCTCATATTACAATAAATAAATAAATAAATAAACCAATAAAGTGCATTTATATTATTATAAGCACAATTTTTTTTATTATATTTTTGTGGAGGATGCAACTTTTTGTTTAAAATCCAACCCAACAACAAAGATTTCTCCAGTAATAATAACAACAATCATAATAACAATAATAATAATAAATTATTCGTATGGCACTTTAAGCAGAAAAATGTACAAAGTGCTGAACATAATAAAACAGCTTATATAAAATGTCAAATAAAAATAAAAACAGCAAATTTAGTTCAAACCAACAATAAATCTAATGATAAATTGAAGAAAATAAATATGTTTTTTATTATGCTACTACAACTACTGCTACTAATAATAATCTTTATTATATGGCTGCGACGCTACACAGGCTCTGATTGGCTGATTACCAGATGGTTATTTTCTCATATTGGGACTGGTTTCCATGACAATCGGTCCGCAACGCATATTTTCTTTACAAACCAGCAAGCTAAAAGGATGATTAGAAAAAGCAAGCCGGACATGAACTTACTCCATAAATATCTCAACAGCATTGGAAAAAACACACATTGAAAGCTTACCAGCTAACGACCGGACAATCTGTTTAAGTTCTGTGCAAGTTCTTCGTGTAGGTGAAGAAAGCGAACGAGCTCAACACCGTCAGCAGCATATTTGGCCAATATTGTAAGTTTGCATGTTTATATGTACATAACAGCCATCTAATAAACAAATTATTCCTTTACTATTATAATAGCCAAGTGGCCTGTGTATGGATGTGTGTGCATGTGTGTGGCTTCAATCATGCAAAAACTGGGGAAAGCTGATATTTGCCATTTGGCATGTTTATGTATTTTGGGTCAAGGATGAACGCTGCAAAAATGGAAAGTTGATAGGACAAATATTTTTTGGAGAAATTAGCAATTTAAGCTAACCAATAAACAATGGATGCTGTACTGCAATGCACCATGGGAGTTCAGGGTTTTGAGGTTTCAAATGTTGTTACTGTGATTTATATTAGTTTAACAGTGTTGTTAGTGTTATGGATTTATTGTGTTTTTGTAGCTCAATTGCTTTAATTAGTTTAGAGAAGTCTCCTGTTGCTCTTACCATGACTGACTTAAATTTCATGTTGATACGATGAGTTAACATTTTCAGTGGTTTTAATGTCTTCAGCCACTGTCTTTGTTTGTCAAATTAAAACCACCTGCTTACAGCAGCTGTGCATGCGTGCGTGCTACTTTCTGGATTCACGCCATTCCAACAGGGGGCGGTAAGTCATCTTTATATAAAAAGTGTGAGTGTGGCAAGTGATTTTAATTTCAATGTAGATACATAATATAATTGTAAATATGTAAAAATTGTTGAGGTCTAAGGTTCTAAAAAATTCTGGACTCACACGCCATTCCAACTCATTATACAAGCTTTGTTTAATTTATTACCAACCTTACCACAAAAATGTCATTTACTTATTTTATAAACACTACTCAATCTAGAGCCTGTGGGTCTCCAGGGGCAACATGCTAGTAACAGTAATAATAATAATAATAATAATAAGTTACTGACCTGGTAGGATGTTTGTGGGGTGTCCGTGTTTCCGTGGAATGAGTGATGTGTTGTACACTGCTGAGCCTGTGGGCAAAACAAAGTGATGAATAATGATGTAACTCAGCCATGATCATCTATAATAAACATATTTCAATTTAAATTCTCACGTTTCCAGTGTGTGAGAGACAAAAGTCTTTCTGCAAAACTGAACTGAATATAATTTCAATTATTTTTCATTTATATTGCGCCAAATCACAACAGAGTTGCCTCAAGGCGCTTCATACAGGTAAGGTCTAACCTTACTAACCCCCAGAGCAACAGTGGTAAGGATAAACTCCCTCTGAGGAAGAAACCTCAAGCAGACCAGATTCAAAGGGGTGACCCTCTGTTTGGGCCATGCTACAAACATAAATGTCAGAACATGGACGAATATACAAGAAATGCTGTTGGTGCACAGGACAGGAGGGTCGCCAACACAAATACAACTCCCATCTCTGGATGGAGCTGCACCTTAAACAGAGAGAAAAAACAGAATCAGGCATCAGAAAGACAAGAAATACAGTATAATTTTTCAGCATTAATCAACAAGAAAAACAGAAGAAATACTAAGGTGATCACCGGCCACTAGCCCCAAGCTTCACTAAAAGACACAGAAATTAGGTAAAGTTGAGTTAATATAACATGAACATAAATGTGGCCAGCAAGGTGGCTTAGTGGTTAGCACTGTTGCCTCATAGCAAGAAGGTCGTAAGATTGTTTCTCACCTGTGGCCTTTCTGTGTGGAGTTTGCATGTTCTCCCCGTGTTTGCGTGGGTTCCCTCCGGGTGCTCAGCTTCCTCCCACATCCAACGACATGCAGCTTAGGTGGATTGTAAACTTTAAATTGTCCGTAGGTGTGGTGCAGGTGTGAATGTGTTTGTTTGTCTATATGTGGCCCTGCGATAGACTGGTGCCCTGTTCAGGGTGTACCCCACCTCATGCCCTGTGACTGCTGGGATAGACTCCAGCCCCCTGTGACCCTTAATTGGAGTAAGCGGGTGTAGAAAATGGATGGATGAACATAAATGCTTGTAATCAGGTGCTGACAGGAAGGTGACGCCCGCACCTGGCTCTGATTTACCTGACTGAAAGGCCACTTCACTGAACAGTAGCCAGACATCACTGAAATAGAAACGGCACCTGATGGCACTGGCTGTGCGGTCCCCAAGAGGCACAGTGACAAAACGGGCCCTTTGGCTTGTACGGTCGAAAGTCGGCCGAAATGACACTGGTTCAGCCTCCCAGTCTGATCCAGACCGAAAGTAACAGGTGGTCTGTCTGAAAGTCCTCACCCCTCGACTAAACATGTTGTTGCAGTGGACCTGTGGGAAGTTGTAAAAACACAAACAGGATCAGCCTGGGTGGGGGTGGGGTGGCGGCATTTTACAAGCTGCCACTTATTGTGTTCATCTTCATTCCCTCCATGTTGACTCAACGGGTACAGAATCACTCACAGCAGCATGTGAATGGGCTCAGCACGAGATGGATGACTAATTTATGAAAGCAGGATCTCCCGTCTGTGATTGCAGATGAAAGCACTGACCCGTCACACATGACTGCAGATATATTAGATCAGGGGTGGGCAACTTGTTCCAGAAAGGGCCAAGAGGGTGCAGGTTTTCTTTGCAGCCACTGACTCCACCAGGTGATTTCACTGATTAATATCACTTTGAGCAGATGGAATCAGTTAATCAGTGAAATCACCTGGTGGAATCAGTGGCTGCAAAGAAAACCTGCACCCTCTTGGCCCTTTCTGGAACAAGTTGCCCACCCCTGTATTAGATACTGCAAGCAGCATTAGCCAGACTCTTTTAACTTTGTCAGTAAAATGACTATTCTGGCTCCTCACCTTCATAGAAGTGAAGTTTCGGACATGATCAAACTCAAAGGTCATCTCCACATAGCCTTTGGAGGAGCTCTTGTTGGTCCAGCCCACATAGTCATACCCTGGCCACATGCCGTACGTGTGACTGTGGAGAAAATCATCCAAACCCCAGGTGCCATCTGTCAGCTGGCCCAGGCCATTTGTTAGACTAGAGGAGGGACAGAAAAATTCAGTTTCAATGTGGAGTGCAGATATGAGGTCTAGTAGGAAAGTATCCGACATTATTTTTTTTTTCAAAAACCATATGGATTTGAATCACGTGTGATTGCGTCAGCCAAGCTTGAACCTTCGTGCGCATGCGTGAGTTTTTTCACGCCTGTCGGTTGCGTCATTCGCCTGTGAGCAGGCTTTGAATGAGGAGTGGTCCACCCCTCTCGTCGTTTTTTTCATTGTTTAGGAATGGCTCGGAGACTACCGCTTTGCTTGATCAAAATTTTTTCAGAAACTGTGAGGGACATCATGCCAGAACATGTCCTGTGAGGCTTCATCACGGCGTTGCTTTGCGCCATGCGGCACCGCCGTGACGCGCGGAATTCCTCCGCACATCTGTCTCAATGTGCCGAAAAAATGCTGATGTCCACGTCTTTTCACAATTCCTGTGCTAGTCAGATGACATCCCGGATAAAACACAGCGTCCAGTTTGGAAATGAACGGCACATTCCACTGTTACAGGAGTTTTTGTCATGGAAAGAGGAGAGGAGGCTTTGCATGTCATGGAGGTGCCGCATGGTGCAAAGCAACGCCGTGATGAAGCCTCACGGGACATGTTCTGGCATGTCCAGGCACATCTACAATTTCTTGGATAATCACTCGATGGAAAAACCACCGACAGCTGTCTGAATGCCATCTCAAAGCCGTCCTGTGAGACCAAAACGGAGGTGGTTTTGTCTCGCTCCAGTAGCGAATCCATCGTGACGCACGAAGCCTCCGCTCGGCTTTCCATGACAAAATCTCTTGTTAAAAGTGAAATCTGCCAGAAAATCGTTGATGTCCAGCTCTTGTGATAACCAGAGAAATTGCACACGATGGTCACGGATCCAGACAGCCATCCGTTTAGAAATGAAATGGTCGCTCAGCCTGTCAATGGCGGCTTCGGAGCGCGGCGCACCACCAGTCGCTCTGGGCCGTCTTTAAAGCGACAGTAACACTCCGTAATCTCTTTGAAGCCCATAAAAGTTTCACCAAAAACCATCTGAATTTCTCAAATGGTGTCCACTTTGATGTCCCTCACAGTTTCTGAAAAAATTTTGATCAAGCAAAGCGGCAGTCTCTGAGCCATTCCTAAACAATGAAAAAAACGAAGAGAGGGGTGGACCACTCCTCACTCAAAACCTGCTCACAGGCGAATGACGCAACGGACAGGCGTGAAAAAACTCACGCATGCGCACGAAGGTTCAAGCTTGGCTGACGCAATCACACGTGATTCAAATCCATATGGTTTTTGAAAAAAATAATAAGGTCGGATACTTTTCTAATAGACCTCGTATTTTTAAAGTGATGAGTGCAACAGCTCTGAGAAAACATCTTCATACACACAAGACAAGCGACTGGATACCATGCTGAACCCCATCAGCACTTCTGGGTTTGTGACTGTAATTTTCAGGTCGTTACCTCAGCAGTAAAGAACAGAAGGTGTTTTTTTTTTTTTTTTGTCAAATGAATACTTTTTTTTTCTTTTCCCTCTTTCTTATGTACATAGTGGTTTACTGTACCTGATATTTGAATACTGGTTGGAAGTCATTTTTTTCTTTTTCTCTTTTTTTTCGGGTAGCAAGTGGAATTTAGCAGGGGGGAATGTAACAGAGACTGTGGGGTTTCATTCCACTTGCCCGTTGTGTGGTTTTCACTAATTCCATGGCTCAAGAGCGCCCTCTCTCTCTGTTGACTATATAAACCGGGTAGGCAGTGGTACCGCCTTATCAGTGTATGAGAGACGCTCAAGGTGAGTTGCAGAGCGCAACACCGTTAGGCATTTCTTTCACAATTGGTATGATATGAAGCTGTAACTGAGCTGAAATATGTATTAGCGGTGCTCATATCATTTACAGGTGTGTACATCTTTGTAACATATATTTAACTACCTGTTTATCCCCACACTAACTTGTGTTGTAGTGTGCTGTCGGAGTGAGACACCGAGCTGTGATGTCTGATCACTTTTCTATTTTGTTCAGAATAAACAAAGTTCTGAAGTGAGCCTCCCGATCTTCAATAAAATCACACAACGCAGAGTCGAGGGGTTTACTGAACCAGCCCAGTTGCATGTAGTGCAATTGAATACGGTTACATTCACATAGAAAGGAACTTCAGCTTCTGCTGACGTGAACTATGCAAGAAGAAAGTTTGCTTTACTGTAATTCTCCTTCACCTTGACCAGTCAGGTCAGGTTTCATTGCTCCTGTTTGCTGTTTACACCCCCCCGCCCAGGAGTTCAATAAAACCAAGCAGCAAAATCATTACAACTTGGCAGAGGCTTGCTTTTCGCCATTAAAAGCTGTTCCTACAATAGTATGGTTGACAAATACATCCATATGTTCCCCAAGCAAAAACCCTGGATCACAGTTCAGATGCTTCTTAAAAGCCATAATACTGCCTGTGGGTCAGGTAATACGACAGTACAGCACTACTAGAGCTGACCTGAAAAGGGGCAACAAGTAGGCAAAGATGACTTACAACAGGAGGATTGTGACCCAGTTGAAAAACAACAACAAATGAAAGGTGTAGCGACAACAAATGAAAGGTCTGCACATCACCAACTACTGAGGCAGAACTAACAGCTCTACCAATGCAGATGCCTCACTGGCTGAGGAGCTGAACCTCTTCTTTGCTTGATTTGAGATGAATAAACCTGCCACAGTGTTACTGCCCATGCCAGCCTTTAAAACTCAAACAACCACACTGCAGGAACAAGATGTGAGGCAAATGCTGAAGTCACTGAACTCAAGAAAGGTTGCTGGACCTGATGGAGTACCAAGGAATGTACTCCAAGCATGTGGTGACCAGCTTGCTGGAGTCTTCACCAAGATATTCAGTATGTCTGTATCACAAGCCGTACTGTCTTGTCTGGATTTAATAACTGTTCAACCTCCTTTGGTGCCAATAACATCAACCAAGTACTTCTGGTACCTTACAGAACTGCTTCAGCTCAGCTTCTTTCAGGACGTCTGGTGCGACTACCTCTCTTGAGGTGAGTTGACTGCATTTACATAGCACTTTTCCATCTGCATCAGATGCTCAAAGCGCTTTACAATGATGCCTCACATTCACCCATTCACACAAACACATTCACTAACTGATGTCAGGGTGCTGCCATGCAAGGTGCTCACTACACACCGGGAGCAACTAGGGGATTAAAGACCTTGCCCAAGGGCCCTTAGTGATTTTCTGGTGAGGTAGGGATTTGAACCAAGAACCCTCTGGTCTCAAGCCCAATGCTTAACCACTAGACCATCACCTAGGTCATTCCATAGCATCTCTGTTGGATTCATGCCTGGGTTCTGACTGGGCAAAACTGAAAGGTGGATTTTCTTCTTTTGAAACCATTCTGTGGTAGATTTACTACAATGTTTAGGGTCATTGTCCTGCTGCATCACCCAGCTTCTACTGATCTTCAACTGACGGGCAGCCACTCTGACATTATAAATGTAGGAAACATAGATAAACTTGGGAATTAATTTTCCCCTTGATGGCAAGCGGTTCAGACCCCGAGGCAGCAAAGTAGCCCCCAAATTATGACACTTCCTCCACTGCACCTCACTGTAGAGATGATGTTCCATGTTGGTATCAAGTCAAATCAAGTCAGGGAGCATGTGCTGGTGCTACGCTTCACCACATCCACCATACTACTCAAATGCCTTGGGTCCTGACAACCACCTAGGCAGTCATCTGGTCCATTCCCACATCTCAAAAACAGCCATCTATCGGCTGCAGCCAGGTGAAATGTGAGTGTCCCATTGGCCTTCAGCTGCTGGTGTCCTCAATACTCAAGCACCTACATGTTGGATCATGCACAGAGAAACACACCACATGACCAAAATGTCAAAGATGATACTCCATCCTCATCTTAGTCTCTCCAAGTAACCACTCATTTGATACAAAGCCATTCCAGCCATTCCATTTGGTACTTGGTCTCAAGGACATTGCCTTAGGTCACTGGTTAGTGTCCATACAACAAGACAGACAGTAGCAGGACCCTAAAGACTTGGACCTTTGTTTACATGCAAAGATACCGGCATGACTCCATAAGCTCTTCCCAGGCACCTCTGGATCTCAAAGGCAGAGGACCCATAGACATGGATGCCACTGATGAGTGTGACATTCTTGTAGAGACATTCACTGTGAATGTCTCTACAAGTTCAACACTTTCACCACATACAGATGCACTTCTGATGGTTGAGTCCAGGAAGTTGTTAAAAACCTGTATCTTAGTCTGGATCCAGGACAGTCTCAAACCAACCCTGACACTCCAATTATTCATTCACCTTCTCAAACTTTGCAGTGATGGCTTTTTTTTCCCCAAAAAGCAGCAGCTTCCTCCATTGTGTCCTAAAATGGACACAATGCCTGTTTAATCTTTTGAATATGGTGGAATTTTATTCTGTGCTGGCTGGGCACCCCCTTCTAAGGGGAGTGGCCACAGTAAATCATCTCTGTTTGTGAACAGTTTTTCTGACTGTGGACTGTATATACCTAAAGCCACTTTTGACCACCTTCCAGTCTTATACAAATCAACAAATTCTTAATGGAAATTCTTCTGAGGTCTCTTTTTTTTTGCAAGGCATGTTTCATATCAACTATAGCAAACTCAAAGTATGAGGTTTTTTTTAATAAGTCAAAGTAGCTCTATACCCGGCTCAGATTTTATTTCATTGATTGGACTTTAGCTTTTCTAACTGCTGACTCCATTTGGCTATTTTTGGAGTCATTAGCTTCAGGGTTAACATTTTTTTCTAGCAGCACTGTAAATAATTAATGGCTGTGTTCGATAAATACATGAAATATTATACTGTAACTGTTTGTGTGTCATTTGTTTTGCACATTGTGCTTGTCTGTGCTTTTGTCTTAGGTGCAGATCTGAACACATTTTATGCAGAAAACAGAAATTTCAAAGGGTTCATATATTTTTTTTCTTGCCATTGTAAATCACAGACAAAATGCTGATCAATTCAATGTGTAAAAGTTTGGAATGCGCCCACAATTTAGCAGACATTATATGGGATCTCAGTAAATCATTATTAATGTCTTTAATAATAATAATAATCATAATAATAATCCATCAATTTTAAAAACCTGCTTATTCCAGTTAAGGGTCATAGGGGACAGGAGCCTATTGCAGCGGTCATTGGGCGAGAGGTGGGGTACAACCTGGACAGGCCATCAGTGTAATGAAGGGCTGACATATTTAGACAAACACATTCTTTGGAATCACCAATTCAGTTAACCTACATGTCTTCAGAAGCAGGAGAAAGCCCGTAAAGGTGGGCGACACTGAGTAAATACCAAGTAAATACAGGCCCAGTATCGCCGATATCAATACCGATACTTTTTTATATTTAAGCTTCATAGATCCAAAGGATCCAAAAGACCTAGGATAGAATTTCGCCAAACACTGTACGTGACAACAAAATAATTTATCACAATCAACATTTTTGTTTTAAAAAAATATCACTCAACACAACTTAAAATCTCCTGAGGTAGAGAGGGCTGACAAACCACAATACAAGAGTGCGCTGCTCCGTGTTGTGTGACACAGCGCAGCGCTGCTTTTACAGACAGAGTAGACTTTGGTGAATCTGCGTGCGCAGCAGTCAGTGCGTGTGGGAGAGAAAAAAAGCTTGAGCATCGATCTTTTTACACGAGGATCGGTCAATATCAATACCAGCGTTGGTATTGATATTAGGATCGATCTGTCCACCTCTAAAAGCCAGCACACCAGGAGGGAACAACATTTAATTTTGATGAAGTCAACATAAATAAATGATCAAACCTTTATGGCATTTCATACCATAAAAGTGTTCACTTCATCAGAAATAAATATAGAGGTGAACATGCCAAAAGCAAGCAACCTCTGACATTAAATATTTGGTGATAATCTTTGGTTGAAGATGGATAAATATTTGGTGATAATCTTTGGTTGAAGATGGACCTGAATTATGGTTTACAACTACCTTTAGGGTTATTTTCATGACGTTTGACCTAAATCTTTGCTCCTGAGGAAATAGTGCGTAGAATACACATCACTAGGTCTTAGGCTTTTTGTTTAGAGTCAATGTTCAACATCAAATATATATTTTTGATGTATCATACTCAGCAGACAAGTGATGGTCAAGTGATTAGTGCACTTGCTTTCGATACAGAAGGTTCTTGGTTCAAGACCACCCATTCCCGCTCTCCATGCAATGTGGAGTTGTGCCAGGAAGGGGATTGGGTGCTAAACTTGTGTCAGGTCGACGTGCAAATTCAGATTTCATCTGCTGTGGTGCCCTTGAGGAGAAAGGGGAGATACTTGGCAGACAATAATAACCACAAAAAAAGCTATGATCATAAAACCAATGAACATATTTCTAATCTCTTCCTCCATCTACATTATCTGTCTGTTAAAAGGGGCAGTAAATTCCAGACCTTTCAGCTGATGCTCCATCATATACAGAGTCATTAAAGTAGACATCCAGGCCTCTGTAGATCAGCTGGTGTCCATGTGGAATACTGTATGATATCAGGCCATCTAAATAAGACAGGACAATATTCAGTGAACATACAGATTGCTTACATTTAACAATTTGATTATGATATATTATAAATTGAGATAAGTCCGAATAATATACAAATATTGAATGTTTATGAGTTCAATGGTATGAATATTTCATGGAGGTGAAAGCTGGAACATAAATATTCGTACCATTGGAAAAAAATGTAAAGGCATTCATTATTTGTTTTATATAACGGCTAAAATAGATCCATGTCATTTGATATTACATTATTAATTTATAAACAAAAGTAAAGGGATTTACATTTTGGTGCATCACTGCACTGACTTTGTGTACTTCCAAAAAAAGGAAAAACATTTTGTGTACCTCCTCACTCCAGCGAAAAATCATGTCAAAAAATTGTCCAGCTTTGGTGCATCAGTGCTGCTCTGACATCAACAATCCAACACAAACATTAAATAGGAGTCCAAAAATAAGTGAAAACAAAACACATCAGAAATTATTCCAGCTTTTCATTCTAACTTCCTCCTAACAGTCTTCATGCCTCCAGACGGCTTACAGCGCAGTGGAATTGTTTCGTGTGTGTATGTGTGTGTGTTCGGAGAGTTAGCACCGTCAGTTAGCTCCTCCAAATTGTCATCCGTCAGCAAAACAAAATCTGCATGTTTAGCTAAACGCTGCCCGCACTACTGGGCGGGGTTCACAAATGTATGGAAACAAATTTGCACGCTAAATGGAATCAAATTTACACACTAAATGGAACCAACAAATAATTCATGTCACATGACATACAAAGCACCAATCAAATGACAAGGATCCACTCAGCTGTTATATAATATACAAATAATGAATGTTTATGAGTTCAGTGGTATGAAATTTGTCCATCTTTTCATCCTAACTTCATCCTAACAGCTCCTCATGCCTCCAGATGGCTTACTGTATGGTGGATTTGTTTTTTTTGTGTGTGTTCAAAGAATTAGCAGCGTCAATTAGCTCCTTCAAATCGTTGTCTGTCAGCAAAACAAACTCCGCTATGTTTAGCTAAACACCGCCCCTGGTAGTGTGAGCATGCACGGTGTTCTGTGCGTGCAATAGCTCATTTCATATAGCACCAAAATTGTACGCTAAAAAAGAACTGTCGCACAGTCAATGAAACACAACGGCAAATGGTACGAATAGTCACATGATATACAAGGCAACAATCAAAGGACAAGGATCCACTCACTCGTTATATAAAACAAGCTATGCAACAAAGAATAAATAAAATTAATGAATTTAAAATTCATGAATTAGTGTTGCAGTAGATGTTATTTTATAACAGCTGAGTGGATGTCACGTGACATGACCTATTTGTCCCATTTGTGTTGCATTGCATTTAGAGCGCAATTTGGTTAAATTTAGTGAGAAAATTTGGTTCCATACGTTTGGCACCATTGCACTCTGCGCACGCACGCACGCACGCACGCACACACACACACACACACACACACACACACACACACACACACACACACACACACACAAAATAAATCCATTGTTCTGTAAGCCATCTGGAGGCATGAAGAGCTGTTAGGAGGAAGTTACACTGAAAAGCTGTACAAATTTCTGACCTGATTTTTCGCTGGAGTGAGGATGTATACAAACTCTTTCTTTTTTTTTTGGAAGTACACAAAGTCAGTGCAGTACCGCAACAAAATGTAAGTCCCTTTTCTGTTGTTTCTAAATTAATATAATATCAAATGACAATGATCTATTTTAGCTGTTATATAAAACAAATAATGAATATGTTTACATTCTTTCAATGGAACGAATATTTCATGAGGCGAAAGCTTGAACATACCATTCATCGAGGCTTCGTTGAATGGTATGTTCAAGCTTTCGCCTCATGAAATATTTGTACCATTGAACTCATAAACGCTCATTATTTGCATATTATAGCACTCAGATGAAGATGTTGCCATGTGTGAAACAGTAATTAAGACTAACCAAGCCATTCACATCCATATAGTTCCACTCGCATGCACACGATCATGGAATGATCTGTCACAGGTATAAAGCGGACAAAACGGGCAATGATAGGCGGCTCCAGGTCCTTCAACACGACATCATAAGCATTCTTGTTCCCTTCAATGACCTGACAAATGACAAAAGACACACCGAGTGAAACAAATTCAAAGCAAACCACATATATACTCAATACAACAGGTGTAAATCTATGTACTGCTCCAGACAGGAGAAAACTCAGACTTTTGGAGTCACATTCACTTCATGACACCAGTGCTCATATTTCACAATTAATGACTGCACAATGCAAAAACAACCTTTTATAATTAAATGTATAAAATATGAGCTTGAGTTTGCAAGATTTTGCAAGCTTTCAGCAGGACAATGACCCTAAGCACACAGCCAAGATACCAAAGGAGTGGCTTCAGGACAGCTCTGTGAATGTCCTTGGGTGGTCCAGCCAGAGCCCAGACCTGAATCTGATTGAATATCTGGAGAGATCTGAAAATGGCTGTGCACCTATGCTCCCCATCCAACCTGATGGAGCTTGAGAAGTGCTGAAAAGAGGAATGGACAAAACTGCCCAAAGATAGGTGCACCAAGCTTGTGGCATCACATTCAAGAAGACGCGAGGCTGTAATTGCTGCCAAAGGTGCATCAATAAAGCATTGAGCAAAGGGTGTGAATACTTACATGCATGTGAGTTCTTAGTTTTTGCTTTTAATAAATTTTGTAAAATTTCAAAAAATATTTTTCATGTTGTCATTATGGGGTGTTGTGAGTAGAATTTTGAGGTGAAAAAATAATTTCATCCATTTTGGAATAAGGCTGTAACACAACAACATGTAGAAAAAGTGAAGCCCTGTGAATACTTTCCAGATGCACTGTGTGCTTAACTAATATTTATAATGTTGGGCACAGTTCACCTCATCAGCTAACAACTAATTAGCGATGCTAACTTCACTGTAAGTGGAGCATAGACTGTGTATAGTAGAGTAGCTTTTCAACTAACTCTGAAAAGCATTAGGGGACAAATTAGCTTCTACTAAATGTAATTTTGCTAACTTTAAATCTGCTAATAGATTTGTGAATAAGATTTAACAGTCCAAAACACTAGCAATCCCAAAAAGTACATTTTTGTTCCTTTTGGACTTTCTAATCCAGTAGTCCTCAACACACGTCCTCAAGTTCCACCTGACCAACAGATTTTCCATCTCTCCCTGCTCTGCTACAAGCTGAATAGTTCATTTGGGTTGACTGCACACCTGTTAACATATCAGTTTGTGGTTATCAAAGCTAATTTTTAGGTTAGCTGGGCCCATCACTTGAGTTGACCAATCCCTCATAGGAATTTAAATCTACTCAAGACCATTTATTTGACAGTCTGAGACTGTTTGCACACTGTTATTAGAATACTGCAACACCAGAAAGCTATGTTTTGCTTTATTCAAATAAACCATCACCATACATACATCCATAAACTGAAACTGACAAGAGACAGGAATAACAACCAAAAACATACAGTAATTTCTGCTCACCTGCTTTCCCTTCCGGTCATGCCAGCCCACCCAGTGGGTGCCATCTCGGCTGTATTTGATCCTGTATCGCTGGGCAAACTCGTTTCCCATGCCATCTGCATGGCGACCTTGAGTTCCCACCAATGTGATGAAGTGCAGAGACCGTAGGTCTACTTGGAGGTATTCTTTCAGTCCATCTGGCTCCGACATGATGTCAGGGCACCATGCCCCATCACCATCTCCATTGTCAAAGTCAAGTCTGATGAGGTGGAAGGGAATAAAAAAGAGTTAGAGAAAGAAGGGAAGGAATATAAAAATAAGGATCAAATCAAATCAATTTTATTTTTATAGCGCCAAATCACAACAAACAGTTGCCCCAAGGCGCTTTATATTGTAAGGCAAAAGCCATACAATAATTACAGAAAACCCCAACGGTCAAAACGACCCCCTGTGAGCAAGCACTTGGCAACAGTGGGAGGAAAAACTCCCTTTTAACAGGAAGAAACCTCCAGCAGAACCAGGCTCAGGGAGGGGCAGTCTTCTGCTGGGACTGGTTGGGGATGAGGGGAGAGAATCAGGAAAAATACATGCTGTGGAGGGGAGCAGAGATCAATCACTAATGATTAAATGCAGAGTGGTGCATACAGAGCAAAAAGAGAAAGAAATACTTAGTGCATCATGGGAACCCCCCAGCAGTCTAAGTCTATAGCAGCATAACTAAGGGATGGTTCAGGTTCACCTGATCCAGCCCTAACTATATGCTTTAGCAAAAAGGAAAGTTTTAAGCCTAATCTTAAAAGTAGAGAGGGTGCCTGTCTCCCTGATCCGAATTGGGAGCTGGTTCCACAGGAGAGGAGCCTGAAAGCTGAAGGCTCTGCCTCCCATTCTACTCTTACAAACCCTAGGAACTACAAGTAAGCCTGCAGTCTGAGAGTGAAGCGCTCTATTGGGGTCATATGGTACTAAGAGGTCCCTAAGATAAGATGGGACCTGATTATTCAAAACCTTACAAGTAAGAAGAAGAATTTTAAATTCTATTCTAGAATTAACAGGAAGCCAATGAAGAGAGGCCAATATGGGTGAAATATGCTCTCTCCTTCTAGTCCCCGTCAGTACTCTAGCTGCAGCATTTTGAATTAACTGAAGGCTTTTCAGGGAACTTTTAGGACAACCTGATAATAATGAATTACAATAGTCCAGCCTAGAGGAAATAAATGCATGAATTAGTTTTTCAGCATCACTCTGAGACAAGACCTTTCTAATTTTAGAGATATTGCGCAAATGCAAAAAAGCAGTCCTACATATTTGCTTAATATGCGCATTGAAGGACATATCCTGATCAAAAATGACTCCAAGATTTCTCACAGTACTACTAGAGGTCAGGGTAATGCCATCCAGAGTAAGGATCTGGTTAGACACCATGCTTCTAAGATTTGTGGGGCCAAGTACAATAACTTCAGTTTTATATGAATTTAAAAGCAGGAAATTAGAGGTCATCCATGTCTTTATGTCTGTAAGACAATCCTGCAGTTTAGCTAATTGGTGTGTGTCCTCTGGTTTCATGGATAGATAAAACTGGGTATCATCTGCGTAATAATGAAAATTTAAGCAATGCCGTCTAATAATACTGCCTAAGGGAAGCATGTATAAAGTGAATAAAATTGGTCCTAGCACAGAACCTTGTGGAACTCCATAATTAACCTTAGTCTGTGAAGAAGACTCCCCATTTACATGAACAAATTGTAAATATGTTTCAAACCACCACAGCGCAGTGCCTTTAATACCTATGGCATGCTCTAATATCTGTAATAAATTTTTATGGTCAACAGTATCAAAAGCAGCACTGAGGCCTAACAGGACAAGCACAGAGATGAGTCCACTGTCTGAGGCCATAAGAAGATCATTTGTAACCTTCACTAATGCTGTTTCTGTACTATGATGAATTCTAAAACCTGACTGAAACTCTTCAAATAGACCATTCCTCTGCAGATGATCAGTTAGCTGTTTTACAACTACCCTTTCAAGAATTTTTGAGAGAGAAGGAAGGTTGGAGATTGGCCTATAATTAGCTAAGATAGCTGGATCAAGCTTTTTAAGTAATGGTTTAATTACAGCCACCTTAAAAGCCTGTGGTACATAGCCAACTAATAAAGATAGATTGATCATATTTAAGATCGAAGCATTAATTAATGGTAGGGCTTCCTTGAGCAGCCTGGTAGGAATGGGGTCTAATAGACATGTTGATGGTTTGGAGGAAGTAACTAATGAAAATAACTCAGACAGAACAATTGCAGAGAAAGAGTCTAACCAAATACCAGCATTACTGAAAGCAGCCAAAGATAACGATATGTCTTTGGGATGGTTATGAATAATTTTTTCTCTAATAGTTAAAATTTTATTAGCAAAGAAAGTCATGAAGTCATTACTAGTGAAAGTTAAAGGAATACTCAGCTCAATAGAGCTCTGACTCTTTGTCAGCCTGGCTACAGTGCTGAAAAGAAACCTGGGGTTGTTCTTATTTTCTTCAATTAGTGATGAGTAGTAAGATGTCCTAGCTTTACGGAGGGCTTTTTTATAGAGCAACAGACTCTTTTTCCAGGCTAAGTGAAGATCTTCTAAATTAGTGAGATGCCATTTCCTCTCCAACTTACGGGTTATCTGCTTTAAGCTGAGAGTTTGTGAGGTATACCACGGAGTCAGGCACTTCTGATTTAAGGCTCTTTTTTTCAGAGAAGCTACAGCATCCAAAGTTGTGCTCCATAAGGATGTAAAACTATTGACGAGATAATCTATCTCACTCACAGAGTTTAGGTAGCTACTCTGCACTGTGTTGGTATATGGCATTGGAGAACATAACAAAGAAGGAATCATATCCTTAAACCTAGTTACAGCACTTTCCGAAAGACTTCTGCTGTAATGAAACTTATTCCCCACTGCTGGGTAGTCCATTAAAGTAAATGTAAATGTTATTAAGAAATGATCAGACAGAAGGGGATTTTCAGGGAATACTGTTAAGTCTTCAATTTCCATACCATAAGTCAGAACAAGATCTAAAGTATGGTTAAAGTGGTGGGTGGACTCTTACATTTTGAGTGAAGCCAATTGAGTCTAATAATAGATTAAATGCAGTGTTGAGGCTGTCATTCTCAGCATCTATGTGGATGTTAAAATGGATGTGGATGGATGTGGGGTGGTAAGAAAAGAGAAGAAAAAGCAAAATGTTGCAGGTAAAGGAAATAGAGGGAAAGTTAGTTCAAGTGAGGTTGTGTCAGGTTTGGGAGCATGTACTCTATGTTGCACTATATGCTGCATGTACAACAATTGTCACTGTATCCACCACACTTCAGAACCATTGTGGGTCTCAGCTGGCAACCACCCAGGCAGACAACTGATCCACCCCCACATCCTGAATGTCATCATCTATCTACAACAGCCAGGTAATATGTGGGTGTGCCATTTGTCTTTTCCACCTGCTGTGGTCCTCACCACTGATGCTGCGCTCATGTCAGCATAAGTGGCAGAGGGAAAACCAGGACGTTCCATTATTTTCAATGAGAGATTGACAGAAAAATTCCACCACCTCTGGCTGTGACTGAGTACACTTGCTGTCAAAAGTAAAAAATTTTCAACTTTTGCAAACAAGGACAAACCAGATGTTGTTTTATTTTTAAGGAGAAGGAAAAAATGGACAGTGCGAGATGGATTATTTAAGTGCAGAGAGTCGCCTGGTTTTAAACAGATAAACATGAATAATTTGTGTAATATTTCAGAAAGGACTGAATTTCTAACCTCACAAAAAGTTAACTTTTTAAGATGCCATCAGAGCCAGGGTTTCCTATTTCAATATAATGATGTGAATAATACTAAAACTCTGTATCTTTCAATTAAATAAATTATTGTCCATGGTATTATCATTGAAAAATGATAATCATCTACAGTATGCAGCTGCAAATAAAAGAAACCGCTGTGACATTTTTTCTCATCCTGACACGTGAATGCTGCAGGGATCATGCCCAGATAAATCTGCCACATGGACATAGTGTCACACCTGATATTTCCTCACAATGCAAATACTATGTCCAATTTGAGGTTAATTGTTTGGCACAGAGTCTTTCCAGTGGTACCCAAGAATCCTCCAAAGACATGCATTTGCTACCTTACGTTAATGGTTAGCCTCCACGTTTTCAGTCATATCGTAATAATGGAAGCACCAGAAGTCTAAAGACTTGGTTATTTGTTTTCTTGCAAAAGAGAGAAAAGTGAATTCATGTAAATGCAACGGCAATATCTATGTATTTGTTGACCAAAAGTGACTGAAATGAGTAGCAGTAAACTGTGTAATCAGTTACCTGCCAAATCTTGCAGCAGTTGACTCAGACCACTGACTGGAGGCTGAAATGTCTTCATCCTGAATTTTGCCGCCAGTCATACCAAGAGGATAGCGGCACATTTCTACAAGCACATAATACACATGCACAGCACGTGAACAATGCATTTGTTTGGACACGACCTTTTTTTTTTTTTTTTTTTTTTTATGCACATAATATGCCTTTGAGTTCTTCTTGCAGGAGTGGAGTAGGTCGTAAGGGCTTCCTTGACTTCCTGCAGCCCTGAAAGGCCTCTAAAGCCAAACAGACACATCACTGTGTCAGTGCCAGTCTAAGCAAAAAGTGTCGGGTGTGGTTTCCATGCTGCACCCTCTTCCTGTTTCATCTATTTTTTTTTTTTTTAAACCAGAATCATATGAGAGAATATTGACATTTTTTGGAAAATTGGCACCTCCTGGACATTAAACCTGATATTATATGAACAATAATAATGGGGTTGACAAGATTGACAAACTGAATTGAATTAATAGAAGGAACATTAGTGTTTATATGATTCAATGGCCAAACTGCAGCTTATGTGTCACTGTTTATTCTGAACGGTTTCTACCTGGTAATTAAATGGAGTCTGTAATTCATTCACCTTCACCTTTGACAGAGCAGCAGAACAAACAAGCCTTTTACTGTGAAAATATTCTCAAAAAGTATGAATGTTTTACCTGCAACTCCACCTACACTTTTTCCCCTGAGTGCCCCCCGTATGTGAAAGGTTCCCCTGTTCTGGAGGCATATGCAGTCTGACCATGAGGTAAACCACACACACAAACACACAGTGTGTGTGCACGTTGTGTATTTTGAGCCCACCCACTGAAAATTTCTTTCCTTCTTCATGTCAACATAATTTTCCCACAGGAATGAAAAAGTTATTTTAAGTCTATACTATATGACATACACACATTGAGTGAGTCATGCTTTAAGCTGTGATCACATATATGATGTGATATATGATATGAAAAACAAGCTTCAACTAACAGCTACCTCCATTATTGATTCATCTGGTTAATTACAGTGCATCCATAAAGTATTCATAGTGCTTCACTTTTTCCACATTTTATGGTACAGCCTTATTCCAAAATGAATGAAATTCATTTTTTCCTCAAAATTCTACACACAATACCCCATAATGACAATGTGAAAACATTATTTTTTTCGATTTTTGATAATTTATTCAAAATAAAAAGCCCCTGAGAAATCACATATACATAAGTCAATCAATCAACTTTTTTCTTGTATAGCGCCAAATCACAACAAACAGTTGCCCCAAGGCGCTCCACATTGCAAGGCAAGGCCATACAATAATTATGAAACACAGTCTACGTCTAAAGCAACATAACCAAGGGATGGTCCAGGGTCACCCGATCCAGCCCTAACTATAAGCCTTAGCGAAAAGGAAAGTTTTAAGCCTAATCTTAAAAGTAGAGAGGGTATCTGTCTCCCTGATCTGAATTGGGAGCTGGTTCCACAGGAGAGGAGCCTGAAAGCTGAAGGCTCTGCCTCCCATTCTACTCTTACAAACCCTAGGAACTACAAGTAAGCCTGCAGTCTGAGAGCGAAGCGCTCTAATGGGGTAATATGGTACTACGAGGTCCCTAAGATAAGATGGGACCTGATTATTCAAAACCTTATAAGTAAGAAGAAGAATTTTAAATTCTATTCTAGCATTAACAGGAAGCCAATGAAGGGAGGCCAACACGGGTGAGATATGCTCTCTCCTGCTAGTCCCCGTCAGTACTCTAGCTGCAGCATTCTGAACCAACTGAAGGCTTTTTAGGGAACTTTTAGGACAACCTGATAATAATGAATTACAATAGTCCAGCCTAGAGGACACAAATGCATGAATTAGTTTTTCAGCATCACTCTGAGACAAGACCTTTTTGATTTTAGAGATATTGCGTAAATGCAAAAAGGCAGTCCTACATATTTGTTTAATATGCGCTTTGAATGACATATCCTGATCAAAAATAACTCCAAGATTTCTCACAGTATTACTAGAGATCAGGGAAATGCCATCCAGAGTAACGATCTGGTTAGACACCATGCTTCTAAGATTTGTGGGGCCAAGTACAATAACTTCAGTTTTATCTGAGTTTAAAAGCAGGAAATTAGAGGTCATCCATGTCTTTATGTCTGTAAGACAATCCTGCAGTTTAGCTAATTGGTGCGTATCCTCTGGCTTCATGGATAGATAAAGCTGGGTATCATCTGCGTAACAATGAAAATTTAAGCAATACCGTCTAATAATACTGCCCAAGGGAAGCATGTATAAAGTGAATAAAATTGGTCCTAGCACAGAACCTTGTGGAACTCCATAATTAACTTTAGTCTGTGAAGAAGATTCCCCATTTACATGAACAAACTGTAATCTATTAGACAAATATGATTCAAACCACCGCAGCGCAATGCCTTTAATACCTATGACATGCTCTAATCTCTGTAATAAAATTTTATGGTCAACAGTATCAAAAGCAGCACTGAGGTCCAACAGAACAAGCACAGAGATAAGTCCACTGTCCGAAGCCATAAGAAGATCATTTGTAACCTTCACTAATGCTGTTTCTGTACTATGATGAATTCTAAAACCTGACTGAAACTCTTCAAATAGACCATTCCTCTGCAGGTGATCAGTTAGCTGTTTTACAACTACCCTCTCAAGAATCTTTGAGAGAAAAGGAAGGTTGGAGATTGGCCTATAATTAGCTAAGATAGCTGGGTCAAGTGATGGCTTTTTAAGTAATGGTTTAATTACTGCCACCTTAAAGGCCTGTGGTACATAACCAACTAACAAAGATAGATTGATCATATTTAAGATTGAAGCATTAAATAATGGTAGGACTTCCTTGAGCAGCCTGGCAGGAATGGGGTCTAATAAGCATGTTGATGGTTTGGATGAAGTAACTAATGAAAATAACTCAGACAGAACAATCGGAGAGAAAGAGTCTAACCAAATACCGGCATCACTGAAAGCAGCCAAAGATAACGATACATCTTTGGGATGGTTATGAGTAATTTTTTCTCTAATAGTCAAAATTTTGTTAGCAAAGAAAGTCATGAAGTCATTACTAGTTAAAGTTAATGGAATACTCAGCTCAATAGAGCTCTGACTCTTTGTCAGCCTGGCTACAGTGCTGAAAAGAAACCTGGGGTTGTTCTTATTTTCTTCAATTAGTGATGAGTAGAAAGATGTCCTAGCTTCACGAAGGGCTTTCTTATAGAGCAACAAACTCTTTTTCCAGGCTAAGTGAAGATCTTCTAAATTAGTGAGACGCCATTTCCTCTCCAACTTACGGGTTATCTGCTTTAAGCTACGAGTTTGTGAGTTATACCACGGAGTCAGACACTTCTGATTTAAAGCTCTCTTTTTCAGAGGAGCTACAGCATCCAAAGTTGTCTTCAATGAGGATGTAAAACTATTGACAAGATACTCTAACTCCCTTACAGAGTTTAGGTAGCTACTCTGCTCTGTGTTGGTATATGACATTAGAGAACATAAAGAAGGAATCATATCCTTAAACCTAGTTACAGCGCTTTCTGAAAGACTTCTAGTGTAATGAAACTTATTCCCCACTGCAGGGTAGTCCATCAGGGTAAATGTAAATGTTATTAAAAAATGATCAGACAAAAGGGAGTTTTCAGGGAATACTGTTAAGTCTTCTATTTCCATACCATAAGTCAGAACAAGATCTAAAATATGATTAAAGTGGTGGGTGGACTCATTTACTTTTTGAGCAAAGCCGATAGAGTCTAATAATAGATTAAATGCAGTGTTGAGGCTGTCATTCTCAGCATCTGTGTGGATGTTAAAATCGCCCACTATAATTATCTTATCTGAGCTAAGCACTAAGTCAGACAAAAGGTCTGAAAATTCACAGAGAAACTCACAGTAACGACCAGGTGGACGATAGATAATAACAAATAAAACTGGTTTTTGGGACTTCCAATTTGGATGGACAAGACTAAGAGACAAGCTTTCAAATGAATTAAAGCTCTGTCTAGGTTTTTGATTAATTAATAAGCTGGAATGGAAGATTGCTGCTAATCCTCCGCCCCGGCCCGTGCTACGAGCATTCTGACAGTTAGTGTGACTCGGGGGTGTTGACTCATTTAAACTAACATATTCATCCTGCTGTAACCAAGTTTCTGTTAGGCAGAATAAATCAATACGTTGATCAATTATTATATCATTTACCAACAGGGACTTAGAAGAAAGAGACCTAATGTTTAATAGACCACATTTAACTGTTTTAGTCTGTGGTGCAATTGAAGGTGCTATATTATTTTTTCTTTTTGAATTTTTATGCTTAAATAGATTTTTGCTAGTTATTGGTGGTCTGGGAGCAGGCACCGTCTCTACGGGGATGGGGTAATAGGGGGATGGCAGGGGGAGAGAAGCTGCAGAGAGGTGTATAAGACCACAGCTCTGCCTCCTGGTCCCAACGCTAGACAGTCACAGTTTGGAGGATCCCAAAAAATTGGCCAGATTTCTAGAAATGAGAGCTGCTCCCTCTAAAGTGGGATGGATGCCGTCTCTCCTAACAAGACCAGGTTTTCCCCAGAAGCTTTGCCAATTATCAATGAAGCCCACCTCATTTTTTGGACACCACTCAGACAGCCAGCAATTCAAGGAGAACATGCGGCTAAACATGTCACTCCCGGTCTGATTGGGGAGGGGCCCAGAGAAAACAACAGAGTCCGACATTGTTTTTGCAAAGTTACACACCGATTCAATGTTAATTTTAGTGACCTCCGATTGGCGTAACCGAGTGTCATTACTGCCGACGTGAATTACAATCTTACCAAATTTACGCTTAGCCTTAGCCAGCAATTTCAAATGTCCTTCGATGTCGCCTGCTCTGGCCCCCGGAAGACAATTGAGTCTATAAGTATTCACACCCTTTGCCATAATGGTCAAAATTGAGCTCAGGTGCATCCTGTTCCCACTGATCATCCTTGAAATGTTTCTACAGATTAACTGGAGTCCACTTGGGGTAAATTTAGTTGATTGGACATGAATTGGAAAGACACACACCTGTCTACATATAAGGTCCCACAGTTGACAGTGCATGTCAGAGTATAAAGCAAGTATGAAGTCAAAGGAATTGTCTGTAGACCTCAGAGACAGGATTGTCTGGAGGCACAAATCTAGGGAAGGGTTCAGAAACATTTCTGCTGCTTTGAAGGTCCAAATGAGCACAGTGGCCTCCATCATCCACAAATGGAAGAGGTATGGATCCATCTGGACTCTTCCTAGAGCTGGCTACCCGTTTAAACTGAGTGATCATGGGAAAAGGGCCTCAGTCAGGGAGATGACCAAGAACCCGTTGGTCACTCTGTTAGACCTCCAGCATTCCTCTGTGGGGAGAGGAGAACCTTCCAGAAGGACAACCATCTCTGCAGCAATCCATCAATCAGCTCTGTATTTTAGAGTGGCCAGATGGAAGCCACTCCTTAGTAAAAGACACATGGCAGCCTACCTGGAGTTTGGCAAAAGGCACCTGAAGGAGTCTCAGACCATGAGAAACAAAATTCTCTGGTCTGATGAGACAAAGATTGAACTCTTTGGTGTGAATGCCAGGTGTCATGTTTGGAGGAAACCAGAACCATCCCTACAGTGAAGCATGGTGGTGGCAGCATCATGCTGTGGGGATGTTTTTCAGCAGCAGGAACTAGAACACTAGTCAGGGTTGAGGGAAAGATGAATGCAGCAATGTACAGAGACATCTCAAGCTCACAGACGAGAGACAAGATATCAAAGGAGTGGCTTCAGGACAACTCTGTGAATGTCCTTGAGTGGCACAGCCAGAGCCCACACCTGAATCTGACTGAACATCTCTGGAGAGATCTGAAAATGGCTGTGCACTGATGCTCCCCATCCAACCTGGTGGAACTTGAGAGGTGCTGCAAAGAGGAATGGGCAAAACTGTCAAGGCAAGGCACAAACAGGGTGGACACAAATGCAAACTCACAGCAGGTGCGGTTTGAATTAGGTTAAATCGTTGAAACAGGCAGGGGTTCGGTTCACAGAAGGTCCAGCAGTGGAGCAAAGGTACAGACGGACGCGAGGCTGAGGCCTGGTCGAAAAACAGGACAAGGTCACAATATACGGCGTTGTGGCAATCAAAGGCTGAGACAAAATCGTGATCACGGACAAAATAAGGTCAAATACCGGCAGGCTGAATTCAGGGCAAAACAAGGCAAGGTCGTGAGAACTGGAAAGTGAAATCATTCAACAATCGAGCAAGGGACTGTGAGACTGTGAGGGCTTATATGACTAGTGATGTAATTAGTGCAACAAGACACAGGCGTCAGTGAAGGTTCTGGAAGGGGGCATGAACAGGGAAGACAAAGGTAAGTGCAAGAGAATGAAGGCAGGAAGACACAGAGTGAAGTGATGGAAGAAACAAAGACACGTGAGCAATTGCAAGAACAGGGGTGAATGAAAATACAAAACAGACAGAGACAAAGTGTGAGACAAAGACAGAATAGCTGGTGCAGTGATATGGAGTGGGAACATATTTAGGCGGGCGTGAAGGAAACAGAACATTGAACAGAGCTAAAACAGAATCATATATAAACCAGACCTGACAGAACTAAGAAGATGGCAGTAAACAAAGAAATCAATTATCTTAAAACTATAACCGGAGTGAGACGGATCAAAATATAAAAGTGAATGCAATAAACAATGGTGAGATGACAGCATAAACTAAGGCTAAATAATGAACAGAATGACAACAGCTAGTGACTATAAGAAACAAATAAAAGGACTTAACAGATAAGTAATAAATGGAACATAATCAGAGATAAATGATGACCAATACCTGTGACAAAAGCAAAATACCAAAAATGTGATAAACCGAACTGCAGACCAAAGCATAAATGAACAGAAACAAACTAGGACTGAAGTGACTAAGTGAACATGAATGACGAATACCAGGATAACTGAAACAAAACTAATGATAACATAAACCTGATGAGACATGGATAAACACACCGAAGGCACAAGGTGGACTAATAACAGATGGCCCTAAAGGGCCAGATCCTGACAAAAACTGCCCAAAGATAGGAGCACCAAGCTTGTGGCATCATATTCAAGAAGACTTGAGGCTGTAGTTGCTGCTAAAGGTGCATCAACACAGTAATGAGCAAATGGTGTGAATACTTACGTACTCCTGATTTCAGACTTTTATATTTTTAATAAATTTGCAAGAAGTAAAAAAAAAAAAAAAAAAAAAAAAAAAGATTTTAATGTCGTCATTATGGGGTGTTGTGAGTAGAATTTTTGAGGGGAAAAATGAATTTTGGAATAAGGCTGTAACATAAAAAAATGTGGAAAAACTGAAGCGTATTGAAAACTTTCTGGATGCACTGTACGAGGTCTATTAGAAAAGAAACCGACCTTTTTATTTTTTAAAAAACTATATGGATTTCAATCACGTGCAATTACGTCAGACAAGCTTGAACCCTTGTGCGCATGCGTGAGTTTTTTCACGCCTGTCGGTTGCGTCATTCGCTTGTGGGCAGGCTTTGAGTGAGCACTGGTCCACCCCCCTCGTCGGAATTCCTTTGTCTGACTTCTTCCTGAGAGACTGGCTCTTTGCTTGATCAAAATTTTTTCAGAAACTGTGAGACACATCCAAGTGGACACCATTCGAGAAATTCAGACGGTTTTCGGTGAAAATTTTAATGGCTGATGAGAGATTATGGAGTGTTACTGTCGCTTTAAGGACTGCCCACGGAGCCGGACGGCGCGCTGCGCCCCGAGCCGCCGTCATCAGCCTGTTTCAAGCTGAAAACTTCCAACTTTAAGCCTCTGTTGACCCAGGACGTTGTGAGAGAACAGAGAAGTTTCAGAAGAGGTCGGGATCAGCAGTTTATCCGGACATTCCACTGTTAAAGGAGATTTTGTAATGAAAGACGTGTGGACGGATTTGCGTGTTGTCACCCAGCCGCTCATGGCGCGGCGCCACAGCAAAACACCTCCGTGTTGATAACCATTCGTAAGATTCAGGCGGTTTTCGATGGCTTTCAGTCAAGTGAGTATCCGAGAAATTGTTTAACAGCTGGGCATATTCAAACTTGTCCTGTAATGCTTCCAACGGAGGTGTTTTGCTGTGGTGCCGCGCGATGAGCGGCTGGGTGCCGACGCGCGAATCCGTCTGCACGTCTTTCATTACAAAATCTCCTTTAACAGTGGAATGTCCGGATAAACTGCTGATCCTGAGCTCTTCTGAAACTTCTCTGTTCTGTCACAACATCCTGGGTCAACAGAGGCTTAAAGTTGGAAGTTTTCAGCTCGAAACAGGCTGACGACAGCAGCTCGGGGCGCAGCGCGCCGTCCGGCTCCGTGGGCAGTCCTTAAAGCAACAGTAACACTCCATAATCTCTCATCAGCCGTTAAAATTTTCACCGAAAACCGTCTGAATTTCTCGAATGGTGTCCACTTGGATGTGCCTTATAGTTTCAGAAAAAATTTTGATCAAGCAAAGCGCCAGTCTCTTAGGAAGAAGTCAGACAAAGGAATTCTGACGAGGGGGGTGGACCAGTGCTCACTCAAAGCCTGCCCACAGGCGAATGACACAACCGACAGGCGTGAAAAAACTCACGCATGCGCACGAGGGTTCAAGCTTGTCTGACGCAATCACACGTGATTCAAATCCATATAGTTTTTGAAAAAATAAAAAGGTCAGTTTCTTTTCTAATAGACCTCGTATATGGATGTTCAGTTAGTCAATAAATATCACAAACTGTTTAATTCTCTTTTTGTTCTCTATTACAGTAACATGCTGGCCAAGCACTTAGTGTGCTTGTTTTAAGAGCAGAAGTGTTCTGGTTCAAGGCCACCTGTGCCCATTCTCCATCCAATGTGGCACTGCATCAGGAATGGGCATCTGGCATAAATCAACAAGCAGATCCATCTCAGAACTGCTGTGGTGACCTCAAGTGAAAAAGAGATATGTTCAATGAACTTACTATTGTCAGTAAAAAATTTAATTCACATTGAAGTAAAAAGAAATAATGAGCACCACTCAGTAGTTGCTAAGCTCTTGTCTAAGTGGAAAAGTGGAAAACTAAAAAATTAATACTTCAGAAAGACCGAAAATATACGACCCAAATGAGACACTCAACACAATCAGTAGAAATATGTACAGTCTTGAATATAACACATTGAAATCTAAATGGTCATGTTTTTAGCCAGTTTCTTTTAGACATTTTCAAGATATTGAATTTGTTTGAATTATTATTTTCCTTCTATATATCCATCCATGTAATATTCCCACCAAGTTTGATCCATAAAGAATTATTGGTTGTTGAACTATTAAACTTAAAAAAATGGTGTTTTGTATCATGTTTTCATGCCTTTTGACAAAACTACTCCAAAATCAAGTCATCTCTGTTTAGCTATCCAATATTCCCACAAAGTTTAAAGGAAATCTGTCTTACTGTTTTGATTTCCCGCTGTCTCTCTTCTCTCTCTCTCTCTCTCTCTCTCTCTCTCTCTCTCTCTCTCATACACACACACGTAAAAAACAATCAACACTTTGCCCATTCATTCATTTTCTATACCCACATACTCCAAACAAGGGTCACGGGGTGGGGTGGGGGGGAGCTGGAGCCTGACCCTGCAGTCATAGGGCTTGAGGTGGGGTACACCTTAGACAAGACGCAAGCATATGGACTACTGTCAGTCTACAAATAGGCAGACCAACACATTCACACGAGTGCACACAACTATGGTCAATTTAGAGTTGCCAATTCACCTGACCTGGATTTGTTTAGAAGTGGGAGGGAGCCACAGCACCCGGAGGGAACCCACATGAATATGGGCAGAATATGCAAACTCCACAAAGAAAGGTCCAGGTGGGAAGCGATCCCACAACCTTGCTGTGAGACAGCTGTGGTAAACACTACGCCACACTGCCGCCACATACAAAGGGTAACAATGGGCCAATTCTTCTTTTTTTATTAATCAACTAATTAACCAGCGCCTCATCCACAGGCCCAAACTCAGGATTGTTTACATCGTTGACTAATTTCTTTATTTTCTAGACTAATTCTTTCACCAACCAGTCATCTGCTTTTACGTTTGTTTCTTGTCAGATGCAAAATTCAAAAAGCAGTTTCTGGCTTATAATAAAATGTTGTGATGAAATGGGCCTTGGGTCACACAGACGTTTGGCCAAATTGCGTATTGAACATAAGTTGTTCCCATTTTATCTCTGTCTTCAGTTTTTCTCCATCTTGGGAAATGAATTTTATTTTTAATCTCATTTTAGCACTGTTGGCCTATATTTTTTATTTTCAAAAATGTAACAACAACAGCAACAGCAGCAGCAGCAGCAGCTCATATACTGTAAATTTCCCAGTACCCAAGACACAGCCTTAAAATGTCTCTTTTTTCCTGACCAAAGGTTTTTCAGTCATATATAAAAGAGAGAAAATCAGCAAATCCTCATATTTGAGAAGCTGGAATGTGATATAATATGAAATAATTACTTAATTATGTTAGTTACTGCTTTTCTTTTTATTGACTAATAAAGTAATTTACTAATGGTTTAAATTTTTTCCATTTTCCTACAATCAAAATCAACAAAGTATGTTTTCCCTGTTCTTGTTTATTTGTTAACATGACTATTCAAAAATATATTGACATGGTGGACTGGCCAGACATAGGTCATGAAAGAAATGATTATGGATTCAAATCCAAGTAAGCAGTTATTTTACACAATTTGTCATTATTAACATTACAAGCATGGACCCCAAATAAATAACACACATAAGCAAAGGGGTGGCATGTGTTGCTGGGTCTGAGATATGATCTCCATTTTATTTTTTTAATCAGTATTTGTTTGTCCTGCATTAAAGCTTTACAGTTTGTCAAATTTTTACGCTTTAAGTCATAAAAATAATTTTCTTTAACACCACTATAATTTATTTATTATCCTTTAAATATGGGATTCATAATATGACATTACCAAAATTATCAAAATTAGCATTGTCTAGAAAAAAATTATAAATAGTTACCCTGAAGGGGAAAATTTCAAAAAGAACAGACAGCCTTGAACTACTTACAGTAGCGACCCATACAGTCTATAATAGCGATTTCATAGATCATGTGCAGGCTTCTTGCATGAGGGATGCTGGGAAGCACATTACAACAGCCAATCAGAGTAGAGATGCACGGTGACATCAGCTAGCTGTTCTCTTGAATAAAATACTCCAACTTAGCAGAAAATGCTGCAAAACAGCTTATTTCTGTAGAAATCTATATGTTTCTCATATATTTTGTAAAACTTAGTGAGAAATAAACACTTCTAAATCTAAAAAATGCTGTTTTTGTAACCAGATAACACCTCTTAAGTGATTTACAAGACATCTTACAAATGTTAGCGTGCACGCCCTGTGACATGCATCACATGAGTTTAAATGTAATTTCTGGTAATTTCATAACCTCATGCATGCGCACACATACGTCCTCATGAAGGCGAAGTTAAAAGGAAAATAAAATATAGGTTATAGAATTCCCCCCAGGTAAATATGTTCTCTTCATTAAAATGAGCTGTAATTTTGCAACATGTTATGAAAAATAAACAGACATTATAACGCTTGAATTTCAGCAGAAACTACACTTTGTCAGTTTTGTGAAATCTGAAAGGTGACACAGCTTTAAACATGGTGGCCTTCATATAAAAAACAAATGAACCTCAGAATTGAAAATGTGACATGTTTGATCAAAGCAAAATCAAAGTGTCTTTGAGGAAGAGCTTAAATTCCTACATGTTTATATTCTATCATGCACAATATGTTTATACCTGGGTTGACTTGTGACTGTACAGAAGCAGCCAGCAGGGCAACGAGGACACAGTGACTGAGCGTTCCAACATCCATCTGTGCCCAAAGTGTCGCACACCTAAGTGTGGAAGAAAGTCGGCTTCATCAGCAGCATGTCCACAGCAAACCTTGTGCTTAAACACGGATGAGATGAAAAACACACTGACACGTGCGGTGGGACCACATGTTCATTTTTCTGCAACTTCACAATGAGCTCTCCAAAAAATGTGCATGGTATTCTTATGCTGGCCATATCTGTGTGCTCCTATAGTTGTTTTCTATAATTATTCAGCAACAGAAAAGTGGTGTCTTCCCCATGTGCTCATTAAAGGAGTCCATTCCACCTAACGCATCATGCATGTATCACAACAGGAACTGTAATCCCTCACAAATATAACACAGAAATAAATACATCTAAAAAGAGCTTGCAATTTTTATCCTAATTATGTAGGCACTGCCCAAACTTTTCTGATCTGACAAAATCTAAAACTGATAAGAAAATAAAGAGCAGACTTACTTTTTGCAAGTTCTATTTTCCCAATTAGGAATCCATATGCCATTAGAAATATCCCACATCTACTGTGAGCTGAAGGATTCTGCAAAGCAAGTTGCTGAGCTCTTTCTGGGAAGAGGGGAGAGAGAGCGAGAGAGAGAGAGAGAGAGAGAGAGGAGGAAACCAAGGCTGATGTAATAGTGTCTGGCTGGAAGAACAAAATGGAGAAAATAACACACTTACAGATTTGGAAGGGAGGCCAGAATCCAAGAATTCCACCTGATCCGCAAATGGTTTTAATTACGGCCCAGCTGAGAGCGGCGGTGTCTGGCAGCTAAGAGCTACTGGAGAAGCAGAGTCCATTCTCCTGCAGAGGACAACCTGCTAATTACTGGAAGGGACACAATGTTGATAAAAAGTCATGAGACACAAACAAAGCTGCACTCCAGCTGGATTAAAAAGCCAATCTCACGGACTCATACTGAGCTGTGATTGGCACCGTTTGAATGTGGAAATGCAGCAAAATTAGTTTTCCCATGCATGCAGATGAGAAAATTAGAAAGAATCCTTTCCTCATCCACAGAAAACAGCAAAAATCTGCAGTAGTGACAAACTGTGGGCATATGTCACAGGGAAGACGAAATAACATGTTTCGGAGCAATTTTAGGATATGCACAATTTCTCCAATCACATACATAGAAGCCTAGAATTCTTTCAGAGTTGCCATGTATGTCTTGGTGGGTTCCCTCACTCTTCTTTTTTTGATGGTCACTCAGATTTTGAGAACTGCCTACTCCACAGAGATTTACCATACAGTACCATACTGTTGTGTTTTTTAATGACTGATGTAAATGAAGTATGAGACATATTCAGTGAAATGTTCATATATCCATCCCATGAAAAAACAAAACTGGCTGAAAAAGTGATGTTTTATGTGTGCTATACCAAACAGTGCCATTACTTAGCTATCCTTTACACATAATACATTTGAAACCAACTAGCACACGAACACACATGTGGCGTGCAGAGGGAGAGCACACTTGCATGACATGCTGTATTTACAGACATTATTACAGGGGGGCTGGTGTTCTGTTGAGATGTGCTATCTTGTCGAATTGTGCGCCTCGTTGCATAAATCGACAGTTCCGTTTCCCGACAATATTGTGCTGTAAATACAGCATGCATGTTGTGTGGGCCGCCAGAAGAGGAGGTACTGCTGGCCCACCACCAGAGGGCGCCCTGCCTTAAGTGCGGGCTTCAGGCACGAGAGGGCGCTGCCGCCACTTACACAACCGGGAGTAACAGCTGTCACACATCAACTCATGACAGCTGTCACCCATCATTTCATCACTCCATAAAAGCCAGATGTCATCTCCACCTCGCTGCTGAGATATCATCTACCTGTGAAGGTAATATTCTCTGCTGTATCTGAACTTAACACTGGCTTTATAGTCTGAACTTCTTTGCAGCCATTTTCCTGTGGGTGTTGCCTTATCTGTGGGATTGGCGTTTTGGTGTGATCAGCGACAGCTTCGCTTCACACCCCAACCAGATAAGTGGTTAACAGGAGCTGCACGAGTGTGTGATTAGAGGTGGAGGTGACTTTCCACCTTCTGACTGTTTTTGTTACTGGGTGTGCACACACCCACATCTCACTGTTTGTGCTCCTCGCCAGCAGTACCAGATCCAACAGTTGGGGACGGTGATCACCTGGGAATTCGGGACTTGGCGGCTCCAGTATTCACCAGGTTCGGTGGCGGCGGAAATCGTGTGGTTCCGGCTCTTCTCAGGACAGACGTCTTCTATCCTCGAGCCTGCCCACACGTCACCTTTGTGTATTGACTGCTATCAGATTCTGAGATTGTCTGTATATTCGTTGTGCACATTCACAACATTAAATTGTTACCTTTTGGCTCATCTATTGACCATTCATTTGCGCCCCCTGTTGTGGGTCCGTGTCACTACACTTTCCCCAACAGGATATCTCGGCCAACGTCATGGATCCCGAGGGGCGTCAACCATCTGTTGGACAGCCAATGGAAGAGCAGGGTGCGCAGGCGTCGGCTGGAGGCATGATTGGTGAGTTGCAGCACATCCTCACTGCCTTTACCGCTTGGCTGGACCTGATAACCGAGCAAAACGTCATCCTTAATCGCAGGATGGAGGCTCTCACCGCGCAGGTGGAAGCGCGCGCTCAGGGCACTGCTGCAGCTCCTCCTCCTGCCGACCCGGTGCCGAATACAGACATTCCACTGGTCATTCAACGACCCCCCCCACCATCCCCTGAAGCATACATAAGCCCCCGAGAGCCGTACGGAGGTTGTGTGGAGACGTGCGTGGACTTTATTATGCAGTGTTCGCTCGACTTTGCACAATGTCCCGTGATGTACGCGTCTGACGCAAGCAAGGTGGCTTACGTGATTAATTTGCTTCGAGGCGAGGCACGCACTTGGGCTACAGCCCTTTGGGAACAGAGTTCACGGCTCCTCGCCTCTTATACTGGGTTTGTGAGGGAGCTCAGAACTGTTTTTGATCACCCTAACAGAGGCGAAACCGCGTCTACCATGCTGCTGTCAATGAGACAGGGGCGCCGCAACGCAGCCGAATATGCAGTTGACTTCCGCATCACGGCTGCGAGATCCGGCTGAAATATGACTGCACTCCGCGCCGCCTTTATAAACGGACTGTCGTCGGTCCTGAAGGAGCACCTGGTGGCTAAGGAGGAACCGCGGGATTTAGCTGACCTTATCGATTTGGTTATACGATTGGACAATCGGTTAGAAGAACGCCGACGGGAGCGAGGCGAAGGGCATGGTCAGGCACAAGCCGTCCCTCTTCCTCCCGGGTCCGAAAGAGAGCCGTCTTCCCCACACTCCACAGCCACAGCGCTCCGTGTGGCTACAGCTCCCCCTGCTGACAGTGCTAGGGACACGAGCAGGGCCACATTCAGACAGAGGAGGGTGGTCAGCGGGGAGTGTTTTGTCTGCGGCTCGAGTGAGCATCAGCAGAGAGACTGCCTCAAACGGTCAAAACACAAACGCCCGCCCTTAGAGACTGGGCTGAGGGGGGTCAAAACATTCACGTGGGTCATACACATCTGTCAACACGACTCCCAGTTAAAATCCTGAGTGGGGATTTAACCCTTCAAGCCCCAGCACTGGTGGACACGGGGTCAGAAGGGAATCTGCTGGATAGCAGATGGGCAAAGGAGGTAGGGCTCCCTCTGGTGGCACTTTCTTCGCCAGTGAAGGTGCGAGCACTAGATGGCACTCTTCTCCCTTTTATCACACACAAGACACTACCTGTAACCCTGGTAGTGTCTGGGAATCACCGAGAGGAGATTGAGTTTTTTGTAACTCCTACCTCCCGCGTGATTTTGGGCTTCCCATGGATGATTAAACACAATCCCCGGATTGATTGGCCGTCTGGGGTTGTGACTCAGTGGAGCGAAACCTGCCACCGGAAGTGTTTAGGATCCTCGGTTCCTCCCGGTGTAAATGCTAATGAGGAGGTTAAAGTCCCTCCCAATCTCACGGCGGTGCCGGTTGAGTACCACGACCTTGCTGACGTCTTCAGCAAGGATCTGGCGCTCACCCTTTCCCCGCACCGTCCATACGATTGTGCCATTGATTTGGTCCCGGGCGCTGAGTACCCGTCCAGCAGGCTGTACAACCTCTCACGTCCTGAGCGCAAATCAATGGAGACCTACATCCGGAACTCATTAGCTGCCGGGCTGATCTGGAATTCCACCTCCCCGATGGGTGCAGGTTTCTTTTTTGTGGGCAAGAAAGATGGCGGACTCCGTCCATGCATTGATTACAGGGGGCTGAACGACATAACGGTTCGTAATCGATACCCTTTACCCCTGTTGGATTCAGTGTTCACGCCCCTGCATGGAGCCCAAATTTTCACCAAACTGGACCTAAGGAATGCGTATCACCTGGTTCGGATCCGGAAGGGAGACTAATGGAAGACGGCATTTAACACCCCATTAGGTCATTTTGAGTACCTGGTCATGCCATTCGGCCTCACTAACGCCCCCGCGACGTTCCAAACTTTGGTTAATGACGTCTTGCGGGACTTCCTGCACCGATTCGTCTTCGTATATCTGGATGACATACTCATCTTTTCCCCGGACCCTGAGACTCATGTCCAGCATGTACGTCAGGTCCTGCAGCGGTTTGTCCTTCCCTCTTTGTCCTTCCTGGGGTTCATCATCTCCTCCAACTCCGTCGCCCCTGATCCAGCCAAGGTTGCGGCAGTGAGAGATTGGCCCCAACCAACAAGCTGTAGGAAGCTGCAACAGTTCCTCGGCTTCGCAAATTTCTACAGGAGGTTCATTAAGGGCTACAGTCAGGTAGTTAGCCCCGTGACAGCCCTGACCTCTCCAAAAGTCCCCTTCACCTGGTCGGATCGGTGCGAAGCCGCGTTCAAGGAGTTGAAATGCCGGTTCTCGTGCAGCCCGACCCTAGCCGCCAGTTCGTGGTTGAAGTGGATGCCTCTGACTCAGGGATAGGAGCCGTGCTATCCCAGAGCGGAGAGACCGATAAGGTTCTTCACCCGTGTGCCTACTTTTCTCCCAGGTTGACCCCAGGTGAACGGAACTATGACGTTGGCAATCGAGAACTCCTTGCAGTGAAAGAGGCTCTTGAGGAGTGGAGACACCTGTTGGAGGGAGCGTCTGTGCCGTTCACGGTTTTCACTGACCATCGGAACCTGGAGTATATCAGGACCGCCAAGCGGCTGAACCCCAGGCAAGCCCGCTGGTCACTGTTCTTCGGGCGTTTTGACTTCCGAATCACCTACCGCCCCGGGACCAAGAACCAGAGATCGGATGCCTTGTCCCGGGTGCATGAAGATGAGGTCAAGACTGAGCTGTCGGATCCACCGGAGCCCATCATTCCGGAGTCCACTATCGTGGCCACCCTCACCTGGGACGTGGAGAAGACCGTCCGGGAGGTCCTGACACGGAGCTCGGACCCCGGAACTGGACCAAAGAACTGTTTATACGTCCCACCAGAGGCCAGAGCTGCAGTCTTGGACTTCTGTCACGGGTCCAAGCTCTCCTGTCATCCAGGGGTGCGTAGGACCGTGGCAGTTGTCCGGCAGCGCTTCTGGTGGGCGTCCATGGAGGCCGACGTCCGGGAGTATGTCCAGGCCTGCACCACCTGTGCCAGGGGCAAGGCAGACCACTCCAAGACTTCTGCAACCGCTTCCGGTGCCTTATCGCCCCTGGTCTCACATTGGCCTGGACTTTGTCACGGGCCTCCCGCCGTCCTAGGGCATGATGACCATCTTCACGATAGTGGACCGTTTCTCCAAGGCGGCCCACTTCGTGGCCCTCCCGAAGCTCCCTACAGCCCAGGAGACAGCAGACCTCCTGGTCCACCACGTCGTATGTCTGCATGGGATACCAACTGACATTGTCTCGGACCGTGGTCCTCAGTTCTCCTCACAGGTTTGGAGGAGTTTCTGCAGAGAACTGGGGGCCAACGTGAGCCTCTCGTCCGGGTATCACCCTCAGACGAATGGACAGGCAGAGCGGGCCAACCAAGAACTTGAACAGGCCCTCCGCTGTGTTACATCCGCGCACCCGTCGGCCTGGAGTCACCATCTGGCCTGGATCGAGTACGCCCATAACAGCCAGGTGTCCTCTGCCACCGGCCTCTCCCCATTTGAGGTGTGTCTGGGGTACCAGTCCCCATTGTTCCCCGTGGTGGAGGGAGAGGTTGGTGTGCCCTCGGTCCAGGCCCACCTGCGAAGATGCCGTTGGGTGTGGCGCACCGCCCGTTCTGCCTTGTTGAAGGCCCGGACGAGGGCTAAGGCCCATGCAGACCGCCGGCGTTCCCCGGCCCCTGCTTACCAGCCCGGGCAGGAGGTGTGGCTTTCAACGAAGGACATCCCCCTCGAAGTGGACTCACCCAAACTCAAGGACAGGTATATTGGTCCGTTCAAGATCCTCAAAGTCCTCAGTCCGGCCGCAGTGAAGCTCCAGCTCCCAGCTTCACTGCGGGTCCACCCGGTTTTTCATGTTTCCCGGATCAAGCCACACCACACCTCACCCCTCTGTGCTCCCGGACCGGCGCCGCCTCCTGCCCAGATCATCGATGGGGAGCCTGCATGGATGGTTCGCAGGCTCCTGGACATCCGACGGAAGGGCCGGGGGTTTCAGTATCTGCTGGACTGGGAGGGGTATGGACCTGAAGAACGCTCCTGGGTGAAGAGGAGCTTCATCCTGGACCCGGACCTCCTGGCCGACTTCTACCGACGTCACCCGGACAAGCCTGGTCGGGCGCCAGGAGGCGCCCGTTGGGAGGGGGTCCTGTTGTGTGGGCCGCCAGAAGAGGAGGTACTGACACACTGTATGTTACAAATGTGCAATAAAATTATTTGAAAGAAAAAGAAGGTACAGAAAAACAATTTAAAATGTGGGAGATTCTCTTTTTTTTTTTTTTTTTTTTTTTTTTTTACACATTTCTGCTGCATAATTTTCAGTTTGAAAAGTTTGAATTCCCAAGTCACAATATCACCAGGCTGGGATCATTCACTGTGAAAATCTCACCTTGTCCTTGTGACTCAGATTTTGACACCCCTCTATATTGTCAACAAATAAAATAAAAATAGAAAAACAAAAGATCCAGCTTTCCTCCTCGAGTCAGCAGGTGCATTTCTGGAAAACATCTTATTACTCTGCATTTTACTCTGCATTTGTCAGCATTTCTCATAGTGTGATGTACATTTCAGGAAAAGCAGAAACATCCCGATGATTGACAGTGAAATGAACACTGCTTCTTCCGATAACAAAGCTTCTCAGCTTTCATTCAAAAGTGAAGGTTCGGATTTACAGAAGCTGTACAGAGAGACAGGAGGCGACACATTCACCCCAAAACTCAAATTTTTCAGAGTCTGTTGGATTTTGGATTCTATCATGTGGTGATGCTGCTGGACACTATTTTAGCTCTCCCATGAGCGTGCACGCGGAACGTCTCCATGACGCTGTTTTTTTGGTAGAGCGGACTTTGGAAATCACAAGTGATGACTGTTCAGGGTTTTTTCTTATTATTATTCTCAGTGGAGCTGGTAGGGTTTATTTTAATTTTACTTTGAGTGTCTGTCTTGACCGTGAAACTATGGAGCAGCGCACACTGACCGCACTTGTGCAGTGTGCACACGCACTAAGTTTTTGCACAATGGAAAGTGGCTGCTGTTTTTTTCCATGACTGCATCAAAATTAATAGTTATCACTTAAAATAACGAGCCATCATAACACGATATCATACTTATGTAAACATTGTAATAAATCTCTGGTTCAGTTTTTAACATTAGCAGCATTCAAGTGCACGTTGAGACGTTTTCGTCTAAGAAACAATGTCAGAAACAATTGGAAATGCTCTGATTTCAATGCGACATGTCCTTGAAAACATAGAAGAATGGAAATAATGCACGCAGCTAACCAGCCCCAAAATGTTAAAGTGTGTCTCGGTACCTGAATAATTTCAAATTCCATTCTGCCATTTTTTCATAAAAGCCTCCCTGTTCACTGTCACAGAGGCTGCAGTATCCTGCGGCAGACAGCGTTGATTGAGTTGGCTGTGAACCTGCCTCCGTGATGCTCAGTGCTGGTGTGCCTCCTCCCCAGATGGGCCAGAGATCGCTGCGCCCTGCACGGGCTGTGGTCCCGCCAAGATGAAACAAAAAATGTACAGATCATCCTCTGATCATCTGGCTTCGTGTAACACTTGCATTTTGTCATGGTTTGTGTGATCTGGATATAAACAGGATAAAATAAAGAGCTGAAGTTGTTTATGTGAAATTTCCCACAGAAGTGGGTTTGCACACTGTTAGATTACCACCAAGTCTCCTTCATGAGATGAGACTACACTATAGTGGTGCTAGATGGCAGTATAACGGCATGTCGCCGTTGTTCCATTGCCCGGGAAGAACCTTGCACTTATTGCTGTTGTATTTTCATGTAAAGACAAAACATATGTGCTTTTCCTTCAGTGGGGGAGCACAACTCCACGTGTGAATGTTCTGCGGAGTTGAGCTGTTGATTTGAGCGTCCCAATAATATTGTGCTGAAATACAGTGTGCGCATGCAAATTTTAACTTTTTAAAATTGAAAAGACTTATTGCTGTTGTATTTTCATTTCTTGGTCGCTCGGTCAGGGAGTTCAACACGGTAAAGAAAGGCATGTCAACCCGACGGGGGGTGGTGTGGATGGGGGGAGGTGTGAAAATCTGGGTAGAGAGAACTGCACAGTTGCGCAGAGGGCTGGCCTCTCGACAGGAATGACATCTCATCAGAACACTGGACAGCCATGTCTGAGCACACATAGCCGGGCTGCAGCGGCCTTACACAGCGCACGTTGGCAGGCTGCTGCATGTGAAACAGACCATGAGATCACGAAGCAGGTGATCTGAATGTCACACGTGCACCACAGTACTAGGACAATATGACAAGCCAAGAGCGCCACAAATATGCCACTTTCAGTCATATATCACCAAAAATATGTTGTAACAAACGCCATTTTGTCAGTTTTTACGGCACTTTTTTCTCTTTAAAAAAAAAAAAAAATGTTTATCTTCTTGTTGATTTTAGCCATTTTATGCTCCTGTTATAAGACAGTGATTGTAGCCCAGTGGTAAAGTTTCTGTCTGGTAATCTGAGCTTTTGTAAATTGCAGGTTTGAATCCCGTGAGTGACATTTATTTTTTATTTAACCAGGGTAATTATTCTGTATCGCATCCCCTTTTATTTATTATTTACATCAACCCAGTGATACTCATTGATTATACAGCTGGTTTTTATTTTATTTTTCTCAGTGATACTCATTGATTATACAGCTGGTTTTTATTTTATTTTTCTCCACATCAGTGGCATGTTTGTGCACGATGGTTCGTGTTCCCCATTTTGTGTTTGGTTTGCGGATTTTCTTCCGGTTTTTGCATCTTTCATGTTATGTGTGAAGGGGCCCTTAAAATGTTTAATAAGGACAAGAATCCATGGAATTGGCTCTGGCTTGAATTTAAAGTTCATCGTCATGAACACAGATAAAAGAAATGGGAAAAGCTCACTGCATCTTGTGCCCTCAAGAAACATGGTAAGATTTTTTTTTGTCTCTGGAAAATAAACATTGTGTTGTTCAAACAGGATTTCAGACAAGATTAGGAAACTTTTCAGAAAAATTAATGTAGACTTTCTGTAATGGGAAAAAAGCATTGTGGCTTTGAATGGAGTTACAGGAATTTACACAAGGATATAAGTGACTTTTTTACTATAAGGTGTGTTACTGATGTTTTACAATGATTTTCAAAATATTCTACAAGCTTCAGCTGTGGCTTTTGAAATGCTTTCTTTTCAATCTTCATGAATTTCACATTGTTTAATTGTTCTGAGTTAATGCATAATTTGGTTTAAAATTAAAAGGATGATGAAATGAAGCCTCTGGCAGACTCCACAGACAATATGCACCCTAAAATATTTTACTGTGTTGTGTGGCATGTATACTGAGGAAAACAAAAGTCTGTTGGAGTTACATGATTTAAAGGACATGTCTCACATTTTTTAACATCCCAGTTAGTAAGGCAACATAAAAGTACTCATGATTGTAAGTGTCTCTGCATACATGTGCTAATAATTAGTGATCTCTGATGTATTTTATTCCTCTCACTCTGAGCATTAGCAGGTACATTTCTGGAAAACGTTTCACTCTGTAATCATTGGTATTTTTCAGTGTGTGATGTCCTAATTATCAAAACAGAAACATCCCAGTGACTGACAGACAGAGGGAAACGAACCTGCTCCATCCAAAAATGAAGCTTCTGAGCTGCTGTTCGAAAGTGATGGCTCAGATTTACAGAGAGGAGATGACACGCTTCACCCCGATACTCTTAACTTTTTCAGAGTGTTGGATTTTTGAGCCTTAAGTGTGGTAGCGTGCTGTTTGTGTGGATGCTGGTTACTGAAGCTGTGGACATCAGGACATCTGACAGTGTTTTTAACAGATTGCCTGGACACAGAGATGAATTTGTTACATTGGAAAAAGTCAGAATACATTATTTCCAGGAGTTCATGGATGTTATTTTACATGCCACGATCGAGAGAGAGCTGCAGCCGGCAATCTCACGCACACGCGGGCTTCTTTGATCGTGTGAAGTTTACATTTGGAAATTAATCCACAACACAACAGTGAGTGTGTTATGTTCAGGATTTTACCCCTTTTGTGTTTTGTGGCTAGATTTCTTTCTTTTTTCTTTTTTTTTTTACTTTGAGAGAGTGTACATTTGGAGCTGGAATGTGTGCTACGAAGCTTGCTGTGTGTGTGTGTGTGTGTGTGTGTGTGTGCGTGCTGTGCAGCTGACGAGAAGCATGTTCTCCCCCGGCAGCAGATGTATTTTTTTAGATTTTATTGATAACGCCACTCATAATTAATCGTACACAAAACTGATCCTGGAGCAGAGATGGTTATTGACAGGTTGCATTGATGGCTCATGGCCGTGCAGGTGCACATCAACCTTCTTGGAGCTGGAGCAGAAGTCGCCATTAGGCGCCCGAGGACCAGCTCCAGATGTACATCCCTGCCTTGGTCAACAGCAGGGCTGAGCAAACAACACCGACCCATAACAAACAACACACACACAACACACAACACATAGGCCGGCCCGGTACATAAACATATATATGAAAAGCAAAACACGAGGGAAAAGGAGAAAAAAAACCCCTCATAGCCGCTGCATTACACAGCAGCAGTGAGGAAAAAAATCCCCATCAGCACAGAAAAACAATAATCACACAGACAAAAACAAGGACACAGGATGACAACCGAGATTTGAAAAGGTCCAGTTTATCAGAACACTCCGGAGGCAGCCTGTTTGGCGCCGTCAACAGCCTTGTCCGACAATCCTGGAGGGGGAGGGGCAGCCCTGAGCAGTCCTGAGCACAGTCAACATCAGAGCTGGAGAAGCTGAGGGGAGGGGGGAAGACCAGGGAGCGAGGCTTAAGTGTTGATCTTCTGAGGAGGTTTTATCACAACGACCTTGAAGTGCAGCTGTATCTGGGGAAGCCAAATGAATAGCCAGATTAGCAGACGCCTGAAAGATTCCACAGTTCTGAGAACAGAGTGGCTCTCAATGCATCTGAATGTAGAATGTGGTCTTCACAGACGGTCAGAGCAGGTTTCCAGGGCTGCGATTCTATTCGAGATGTTTTCCAATGCTGCGCAGCCACTGTCTTCCCAATCGAATCAATCATGTAGGGCAGCCTGGAAGGACCAATCAAAGCTGCTTCCACTTTCTTGATTTTCCAGTAAACCAGCATAGTGCCTGCTCCACACAGCAGAAAGCCAGTCACCACCAAGCCGAATATGTACACATCTTCGACGTCCTCCACAGAAAGCATGTAAAGGCACATGACCTGCCATCTCCTCCACGAGTCCATCACGTAACCCATCACATGCGTCCTGGCAGGACAGGTCGGGTCCTCCGCTCCCAAATGTCTTGTAGAAAAAAATAGTGTCAATTGCGTTCAGAGACCACTTTAACAGATCCATTTTTGTCGTTTTCCACAAGAGCAAAGCTGCAGCCTCACAGACAACACGCCACAGAAGCAGGAAAGATAAGGAGGGAGGGAGAAGAGAAAAGTGCGTCCGTCTCGGCCGAGTGCAAGCTGGCAAAAAAACAAAAAGTTGGGACGTCACTTGTCGGAAACACCCGAGTACTCACGAGTACTTTGTTTTCGGACGTCTCTGTAGCTGTCTGTTGCGAATGCCGTATACTTTGAAAACCGGTCACAGAAGTGCACAAAGTAATCCCGGTGGATCATTGGATGGTCGTTAACAGCCCAAATCTAAATTGTTATGATTTTGGTGCAACATTCATTTAAATATGCACATCAGTAGCATATGATCCAAATGTGTCCAAATACCTGTACCTTTGGGGTAAATGCTGGGGGTGGCATCCTTCTTCAGCATAAGCAATTTGGCTTATGTCAGACTGCATCTTGTTTATGTAGCTGTCCTCAGTGAAACTGCAACAAGATACTGTATGCTCGAACTTTTTTTGTCGGACCATCCCAGTCGTTGCGCATCCTTTTGACAAAGCGTGCCCACACGTCTTGTTGTTTCATGAAGAGCAACTGCAGTTTTGAGCACATTGGTGCCCACGTGATTCACCATCTCCTAAGACAGACTACATACAGTTCAATCAATCAATCCATCAATCAACATTTATTTATAAAGCGCTTTACAGCACCGACTGGTGTCCAAAGTGCTTAACATTAAAAACACAAATTTACAAAAATAAAACACATATAAAATAAAATTTTAAAACAACACATAAAAAAAGAACATAAAAATAACAGAACATGTCACCTCCCCACTAAGTGTTAAAAGCCAGTTTAAATAAATAAGTCTTTAACTTAGATTTAAAAAGTGCTAGGTCAGGAATAGTACGTAACTCAAGAGTTAGCTCATTCCACAGTCTCGGGCCAGCTACCGCGAAAGCATGATCAACCCAGTGTTTATATCTTGACCTTGGAACATCTAAGTAAAGCTGGCCAGACGCCCTTAATGTCCTACTGTAGGTGCGCAAAGTTAAAATTTCAGACAAGTAGGGAGGTGCAAGGCCATAAACAGCTTTAAAAACAAACATTAAAATTTTAAAATCAATTCGAAAACGAACTGGAAGCCAGTGGAGTGAGTACAGGACGGGCGTAATATGCTCACGTCTAAAAGTGTTTGTCAAAAGACGAGCAGCAGCATTCTGCACCAACTGGAGACGTGCAAGAGACGACTGATTAATGCCCGAATAAAGTGCATTACAATAATCAAGTCTGGAGCTGATGAAAGCATGAATGGCTGTCTCAAGATCACGTCTACTGAGAAAGTGCTTTATTTTAGCCAAAAGGCGAAGTTGGAAAAAACTAGCTTTGACAACAGAATTTATCTGTTGATCGAACCTCAAACAGCTGTCAAATATCACTCCCAAATTCTTGACAGCTGGTTTTACATAGTTAGCCAAAGCATCAAAATTTGGTGTTACCACATTTGGTATGCCAGAGCGCTCAAAAGTTTACATACCCTGCAGAAGTTTCATTTTTTTGGCCATTTTTCAGAGAATATGAATGATAACACACAAACCTTTTTTTTCCACTCATGGTTAGTGGTTGGGTGAAGTCATTTATTGTCAAACAACTGTTGTTTACTCTTTTCAAATCATAATGACAACAGAAACTACCAAAATGACCCTGCTCAAAAGTTTACATACCCCTGTTTTTAATACCGTGTGTTGCCCCTTTTTCATATCACTGACAGCTTGGAGTCTTTTGTGGTTGTTGTGGACAAGACTCTCTGATGGTAAAGCTGCCACGGAATATGTCTCAGACTTTATTTACATTAATTACAAAGAAATACAAACAGTATGACACTCTGTGGTAAATCTGCATGGAGCAGACAGTTCTCAAAAACTGAGTGACTGTGCAAGAAAGAGAAGAGTGAGGAAAGCCACCAAGACACCCAGACAACCCACAAGAAGTTATAGGCTTACGTGGCTGTGATTGGAGAAATTGTGCACAGTGTAGTTTTGCATTTTGCATCACTACTCTTAGCTTCATAGTGGAGTAGAGCAGAGAAGGATTTTGTTTCACCAAAACAGATCAAATCCAGGCTTGCATCTCAGATGTACCTTCTGGCAACTTGTAGCTAAACTTTCAGGTCTTCTTTTTAAGAAAATCCTCTATACCACTTCATCATGAAGATGGATAACTGGTGATACAAAATGCAAAGCTGCACTGTGCATAGTTTCTCCAATCACAGCCACGTAAGCCTATAACTTCTTCTGGGTTGTCTGGATGTCTTGGTGGCTTTCCTCACTCTTCTACTTCTTGCACAGTCACTCAGTTTTTGAGAACTGTCTACTCCATGCAGATTTACCATAGAGTGCCATATTGCATGTATTTCTTTGTAATTGATGTAAATAAAGTCCGAAACATATTCAGTGGCAGCTTTACCATCACAGAGCCTCGTCCACAAACACCACAAAAGACTCCAAGTTGTCACTGATGTTAAAGGGGCAATACACAGTATTAAGAACAGGGGTATGTAAACTTTTGATCAGGTCCATTTGGGTAGTTTCTGTTGTCATTATGATTTGAAAAGAGTAAACACTGTTGTTTGCCAATAAATGGCTTCATCCAACCACTAACCATGAGTTAAAAAAAAGAGTTTGTTATTGTTAATATTCTCTGAAAAATGGCCAAAAAAAAAAAAAAAAAAAAAAAAATCTGCCAGGGTATGTAAACGTTTGAGCACAACTGTACCTTGGTGATTCAAAATATGTGAATTGTAGCACAGATCTACAGTATAACGAGTATACACACATATACTGGCAGATACACACAACCATATACCGACAATACTGTAGTAAGTAAGCAAGTAAGTAAGTATTTATATAGCACCTTTTAAGCTACAATCACAAAGTGCTTTACAGTAAAAAAATAAATAAAAACACAAAGATTAAAAACAGCAACAACACAACACTAGGTGAAAGCAATCCTGTACAAATGAGTCTTGAGCTTCTCCTTAAACGCTTCAACAGAATCCACGGAGTGCAGATACAATGGCACTGCATTCCATGGCTTGGGAGGTGCCATCCCAAATGCACAGTCTCCCTTGGTTCTCAACTGAAACCTTGGCACAACCAACAAGTTCTCGTCTGAGGTCCTCAGAGACCTGCTTGGACCATAAGGGTGTAGGGGTTCACTGATGTAGGGTGGCGCCTGACTGTGCAGAGCTCTGAAAGTAATCACCAATACCTTAAGCTGCAGTCTAAATTGAATGGGGAGCCAATGCAGGGAGGACAGAATTGGCATTACGCAGCAACTCTTGGAAGACCTAGTAAGAAGCCTCGCAACCACATTCTGGACAGATTGTAAGATGTCCAGAGAGGGCCTGCGGAGGCTAAAGAACAGTGAATTACAATAGTCCAGGTGCAACAAAACAAAGGCATGGATAATCATCTCCATCTCAGCTCTGGACACAGTGCTAGGTGGGCAACATTCCAACGATGGAAGAAACAGGATTGAACAAGATGGGTAATGCCAAGGTTCCTAACCACTGAGGGAACAAACGCCTCAGGGGCAAAAACAAGGACCTCAGTTTTTCCTGTATTAAGAGACAGATCATTAACCCCCATCCAGCCTCTTATAGCCTCAACACAGTTCTGAAGGATGGCTACCCTAGAAACATTTTGAGGAGTAAGTGAAATGTACAACTGGATGTCATCTGCATAACAGTGATATGAGACTTCATCAAAAGAGCTCAAAACATGTCGAAGTGGGAGCAAATACAATGCAAATAAAATAGGTCCCACAACAGAACCTTGGGGCACACCACAGGGCAGGAAGGCAGAAGAGGATGTATAATTGGCTGCAGCAACAGAGAAACCCCTGTTAGAATGATAAGATAAAAACCAATTTAGGGCTGACCCATAGATGCCCACCCATGTCCTTAGTCTCTCAAGTAAGACGTCATGATCTACTGTATCGAAAACTGCAGACAGATCCAAAAGTAAAAGTACAAGCATCAAAGTGTTATTTTAAACTTGAAGAAGAGCTGTTTTAGTACAGTGCAAGTGACGAAATCCAGATTGAAATTTGTCAAGAATATAGTCTTCAGCTAAAACCCCACTAAGCTGTTTGGCCACCATTTTCTCTAATACTGTGGAAATAAAAGGTAATTTTGAAATCCAACTAAAATTCTGAAGAAGTGAAGGGTCAGCACTAAGCTTTTTAAAAAGAGGATAGATAACAGCCTGTTTAAAATACTGAGGGACACAGCCAGAGGACAGTGAGCTGTTTATTATTGTTAAGAAACATGGGCCAATGGTATGATTACCTTTTTAAATAAAGTGGTGTGGACAATAACTGTTCCACTGATTATCGATTTTGAAATAAATGATAATACTAATATTATTTGCTGTACCCCATTGCTGTTTGGCTGTCTCATAGATGAGTTTGAGTGTTTCCTTTGTTGTTTCATTTGTCACTGAATGGGTTAATCCTAGTTATTGTGACTCAGTCTGGAATCATGTAGGTGTAGGTGGGCAAACAGTCACTGAAAGACCAAGTAAACCAAACAATTATAGGGGACATGGGGTGCACTGGTTGTGGACAGGCCATGTATTTTTCAGTATTTTTGAGGGTGAGCCCTGCTGGTGAACTTGAGGACCCCACAAGGCCACAGGGCACCACAGGTGGGGAGTGTGGTCGGTGGTGGATGTTTTGTCCTTTGCAGTGGCTGACTGGTTTTGGGCACCAAATGTTGAGTGGACATGTTTGTGTCATGGTTGGCAGTCAGAAAACCAGACCTCCCAGGTTGGAGGTGGAGACAGCAGTGGTTTGGGTTGGGGGAAGTGAGTCTGTTCATTTGGACAGTTGAATGAAAACTGCTGATAGTTTTCACATGCTGCCTCTTCTATGGAACATGTTATTGTGTTATTGTGGGCTGGATGGGGTTGGACACTTTTTTTTTGGTGGTTTTGGTGCTGATGAGGCAGCAGCAGGATGGACTCTGCTCACATTTATCCCTGTGCTTTGGAACTTCTTCATAAGGTAGACAAGAGGTCACAGGGAGGGTGGGTTTGAATAAATTAGCTTTTTAAAAACATGGCAGATTTGTGTGTTTGGGAAACCAGGGAAAATTAGAACTTGAAGGAGAAAAAAAATATAAAGAGATGAAATGCACACATCATTTGACTCAGGTATTAATGTGTGACGTGTCAGCGCCCACGCCATGTTTCCAGCAGTGGTGCCAGGTTCTTTTTATAGTTTCTTATTTTTGTCTTGTGGTTTTTTTTCTGTACTGGCTTTATTTGTTTTACTCTCAGTTTTAATATGCATATGTCGCAGACATGAATGAGTGAAGCTCATCATGTCATTTAGGTCCTTCAGACTTTATTTTGAGTAAATGCTTCAGGGGAGCATTAGCATGGCAAAAACCTTTCAGCTTTTTAAGCATTTTTCTTTATTTGCCTCTCACATGCCTGGAAAAGCTCCTCGCCATCTAACCATGTCCTTTAGGTCCTTCAGACCAGGCACCTAAGTGGCTCGACTCTCTCTCTTTTTTTTTTTAAAGATATTTATGTGTACCTTGCAGCAACAGTGAAAATAAAAAAAATTTGATAAAATCTGTAAATAATAATCAGTTGTATTGCCAGTTTTCTTTAGACAAGTCAGGGGATGGAAACATGAACAATATGTCTTGGACTTTATTTACATCAATTATGAAGAAATACAAAAGTTTCTTTCACCAAAACATCAAATCTAGGCTTTCATCTCAAATGTACTTTCTGTCAAATTGTAGCTGAACTTTCAGGTCTTCTTTTTAAGTAAATCCTCCTCTACAACACTTCAATCAATCAATCAATTTTTTTTTATATAGCGCCAAATCACAACAAACAGTTCTGTTTGTTGTGACTCGTATATTGTAAGGCAAGGCCATACAATAATTATGTAAAACCCCAATGGTCAAAACGACCCCCTGTGAGCAAGCACTTGGCTACAGTGGGAAGGAAAAACTCCCTTTTAACAGGAAGAAACCTCCAGCAGAACCAGGCTCAGGGAGGGGCAGTCTTCTGCTGGGACTGGTTGGGGCTGAGGGAGAGAACCAGGAAAAAGACATGCAGTGAAGGGGAGCAGAGATCGATCACTAATGATTAAATGCAGAGTGGTGCATACAGAGCAAAAAGAGAAAGAAACAGTGCATCATGGGAACCCCCCAGCAGTCTACATCTATAGCAGCATAACTAAGGGATGGTTCAGGGTCACCTGATCCAGCCCTAACTATAAGCTTTAGCAAAAAGGAAAGTTTTAAGCCTAATCTTAAAAGTAGAGAGGGTGTCTGTCTCCCTGATCTGAATTGGGAGCTGGTTCCACAGGAGAGGAGCCTGAAAGCTGAAGGCTCTGCCTCCCATTCTACTCTTACAAACCCTAGGAACAAGTAAGCCTGCAGTCTGAGAGCGAAGCGCTCTATTGGGGTGATATGGTACTACGAGGTCCCTAAGATAAGATGGCACCTGATTATTCAAAACCTTATAAGTAAGAAGAAGAATTTTAAATTCTATTCTAGAATTAACAGGAAGCCAATGAAGAGAGGCCAATATGGGTGAGATATGCTCTCTCCTTCTAGTCCCCGTTAGTACTCTAGCTGCAGCATTTTGAATTAACTGAAGGCTTTTTAGGGAACTTTTAGGACAACCTGATAATAATGAATTACAATAGTCCAGCCTAGAGGAAATAAATGCATTAATTAGTTTTTCAGCATCACTCTGAGACAAGACCTTTCTAATTTTAGAGATATTGCGTAAATGCAAAAAAGCAGTCCTACATATTTGTTTAATATGCGCTTTGAATGACATATCCTGATCAAAAATGACTCCAAGATTTCTCACAGTATTACTAGAGGTCAGGGTAATGCCATCCAGAGTAAGGGTCTGGTTAGACACCATGTTTGTAAGATTTGTGGGGCCAAGTACAATAACTTCAGTTTTATCTGAGTTTAAAAGCAGGAAATTAGAGGTCATCCATGTCTTTATGTCTGTAAGACAATCCTGCAGTTTAGCTAATTGGTGTGTGTCGTCTGGCTTTATGGATAGATAAAGCTGGGTATCATCTGCGTAACAATGAAAATTTAAGCTATACCGTCTAATAATACTGCCTAAGGGTAGCATGTATAAAGTGAATAAAATTGGTCCTAGCACAGAACCTTGTGGAACTCCATAATTAACTTTAGTCTGTGAAGAAGATTCCCCATTTACATGAACAAATTGTAATCTATTAGACAAATATGATTCAAACCACTGCAGCGCAGTGCCTTTAATACCTATGGCATGCTCTAATCTCTGTAATAAAATTTTATGGTCAACAGTATCAAAAGCAGCACTGAGGTCTAACAGAACAAGCACAGAGATGAGTCCACTGTCCGAGGCCATAAGAAGATCATTTGTAACCTTCACTAATGCTGTTTCTGTACTATGATGAATTCTAAAACCTGACTGAAACTCTTCAAATAGACCATTCCTCTGCAGATGATCAGTTAGCTGTTTTACAACTACCCTTTCAAGAATTTTTGAGAGAAAAGGAAGGTTGGAGATTGGCCTATAATTAGCTAAGATAGCTGGGTCAAGTGATGGCTTTTTAAGTAATGGTTTAATTACTGCCACCTTAAAAGCCTGTGGTACATAGCCAACTAACAAAGATAGATTGATCATATTTAAGATCGAAGCATTAAATAATGGTAGGGCTTCCTTGAGCAGCCTGGTAGGAATGGGGTCTAATAGACATGTTGATGGTTTGGATGAAGTAACTAATGAAAATAACTCAGACAGAACAATCGGACAGAAAGAGTCTAACCAAATACCGGCATCACTGAAAGCAGCCAAAGATAACGATACGTCTTTGGGATGGTTATGAGTAATTTTTTCTCTAATAGTTAAACTTTTGTTAGCAAAGAAAGTCATGAAGTCATTACTAGTTAAAGTTAATGGAATACTCAGCTCAATAGAGCTCTGACTCTTTGTCAGCCTGGCTACAGTCCTGAAAAGAAACCTGGGGTTGTTCTTATTTTCTTCAATTAGTGATGAGTAGAAAGATGTCCTAGCTTTACGGAGGGCTTTTTTATAGAGCAACAGACTCTTTTTCCAGGCTAAGTGAAGATCTTCTAAATTAGTGAGACGCCATTTCCTCTCCAACTTACGGGTTATCTGCTTTAAGCTACGAGTTTGTGAGTTATACCACGGAGTCAGGCACTTCTGATTTAAAGCTCTCTTTTTCAGAGGAGCTACAGCATCCAAAGTTGTCTTCAATGAGGATGTAAAACTATTGACGAGATACTCTATCTCACTTACAGAGTTTAGGTAGCTACTCTGCACTGTGTTGGTATATGGCATTAGAGAACATAAAGAAGGAATCATATCCTTAAACCTAGTTACAGCGCTTTCTGAAAGACTTCTAGTGTAATGAAACTTATTCCCCACTGCTGGGTAGTCCATCAGAGTAAATGTAAATGTTATTAAGAAATGATCAGACAGAAGGGAGTTTTCAGGGAATACTGTTAAGTCTTCTATTTCCATACCATAAGTCAGAACAAGATCTAAGATATGATTAAAGTGGTGGGTGGACTCATTTACATTTTGAGCAAAGCCAATAGAGTCTAATAATAGATTAAATGCAGTGTTGAGGCTGTCATTCTCAGCATCTGTGTGGATGTTAAAATCGCCCACTATAATTATCTTATCTGAGCTAAGCACTAAGTCAGACAAAAGGTCTGAAAATTCACAGAGAAACTCACAGTAACGACCAGGTGGACGATAGATAATAACAAATAAAACTGGTTTTTGGGACTTCCAATTTGGATGGACAAGTTTAAGAGTCAAGCTTTCAAATGAATTAAAGCTCTGTCTGGGTTTTTGATTAATTAATAAGCTGGAATGGAAGATTGCTGCTAATCCTCCGCCTCGGCCCGTGCTACGAGCATTCTGACAGTTAGTGTGACTCGGGGGTGTTGACTCATTTAAACTAACATATTCATCCTGCTGTAACCAGGTTTCTGTAAGGCAGAATAAATCAATATGTTGATCAATTATTATATCATTTACCAACAGGGACTTAGAAGAGAGAGACCTAATGTTTAATAGACCACATTTAACTGTTTTAGTCTGTGGTGCAGTTGAAGGTGCTATATTATTTTTTCTTTTTGAATTTTTATGCTTAAATAGATTTTTGCTGGTTATTGGTGGTCTGGGAGCAGACACCGTCTCTACGGGGATGGGGTAATGAGGGGATGGCAGGGGGAGAGAAGCTGCAGAGAGGTGTGTAAGACTACAACTCTGCTTCCTGGTCCCAACCCTGGATAGTCACGGTTTGGAGGATTTAAGAAAATTGGCCAGATTTCTAGAAATGAGAGCTGCTCCATCCAAAGTGGGATGGATGCCGTCTCTCCTAACAAGACCAGGTTTTCCCCAGAAGCTTTGCCAATTATCTATGAAGCCCACCTCATTTTTTGGACACCACTCAGACAGCCAGCAATTCAAGGAGAACATGCGGCTAAACATGTCACTCCCGGTCCGATTGGGGAGGGGCCCAGAGAAAACTACAGAGTCCGACATTGTTTTTGCAAAGTTACACACCGATTCACTGTTAATTTTAGTGACCTCCGATTGGCGTAACCGGGTGTCATTACTGCCGACGTGAATTACAATCTTATCAAATTTAAGCTTAGCCTTAGCCAGCAGTTTCAAATTTCCTTCAATGTCGCCTGCTCTGGCCCCCGGAAGACAATTGACTATGGTTGCTGGTGTCGCTAACTTCACATTTCTCAAAACAGAGTCGCCAATAACCAGAGTTTGATCCTCGGCGGGTGTGTCGTCAAGTGGGGAAAAACGGTTAGAAATGTGAACGGGTTGGCGGTGTACACGGGGCTTCTGTTTAGAACTACGCTTCCTCCTCACAGTCACCCAGTCGGCCTGCTTTCCCGGCTGCTCGGGATCTGCCAGAGGGGAACTAACGGCGGCTAAGCTACCTTGGTCCGCACCGACTACAGGGGCCTGGCTAGCTGTAGAATTTTCCACGGTGCGGACCCGAGTCTCCAATCACTTCATCACAAAGCTGGATTTTATATTTTTAATTACTTTATATCAAGTTGTAGAGATTTGCTTTCAGTTTGAGTTAAGGAAGATAATTTTAGAAAAAGAATGTATTTGAAATGGAATAAACTAATTAAAATATGTGAAATACCAAGTGTTCCAATACTTTTGAGAAACACAAAACAATTGAGAAACACTGAGGAGCATCATCTTACATCTCATATATAGTGCAGCAGATAAGAGAATATTTAGAGTAGAATCCTGTAAATGGTGACATAAATAATCTGTAGACATGAACTCTTTAAAAAAAAACTGATTGGCTACTTGAATTTTCAATAGGCAGCCAGGTAGGGGTCAATTGAAGAACTACACAGGGGTCTAAATCAGGGGTGGGCAACTTGTTCCAGAAAGGGCCAATATCACTTTGAGCAGATGGAATCAGTTAATCAGTGAAATCACCTGGTGGAATCAGTGGCTGCAATGAAAACCTGCACCCTCTTGGCCCTTTCTTTAACAAGTTGCCCACCCATGGTCTAAATTAAAAGATGCTCCAATCACATAGAAAACTACACCACATTATTTGCCTGATCATAAAGATTCCAAGAAGGTATAGTTTGGACAATCTGTGACTGAATGTTCTGGAGTTATGAGGTAAAAGCAGCAATAATGGTGACAAAGGTCAGTTTCAGTTTGTACAGGGGTCAAAAGTTAAAGTTGCTCCATTAATTTTACTCCAGCTATATTTGTACTGAATTTGATGCTTGTATCACCATTTGAAGGATTGTTTCAGTTATCTACTGCACTAATAAGCCAACAACAATAAGCCACCCGAATTAAAGGAGAAATGCTGCTTTTAACAACCTCGACCTCAATTCTGGCATAAAATGCGGTCATTTACTCACCAATATAAGTTTGGTGTAATTAGAAGTCTATAGTTCAAACGATGTGTTCAGTTCAAATCTGAAGCAAACATTTTCCTTCTGCTAAGGTGGATTAGAACTTTTTGTGGTACACAGCACAAACTACTGGACAGGAGGAACCTAGCAGTCAATGTGACTCACTGATTTGAAAATGCAGGTCTTTCAACCAGACGTGTGGTGCTGTGACATGTCAATCATCTGTGTCCAATCAGATTTCAGGAGAGTCCAGTGAAACCCCGGCCTCTGCCTTAGCTCCACCCATGCCCAGAAGTGTTTGACATTTGAACATTTCCTGTTTCACTGATAAATTGGCACTTCCTGTTTGAGTGTGAGCTTTCCACTGAGTTCCCGCAAGATTCCATGGGATCTCGTCTGTCAATCCAGGATGTGTTTGACATTTGAACATTTCCTGTTTTACTGTGGATTTGAAAATTGGCACTTCCTGTTTAGGACGCCATGTACCATGAGTGAGCTTTGCACCGCTGCGCGCTGCTTCACTCATATTATTTAGTTTTTGGTAGGCTAATTATATCCTGAGGATGTGATAGCTTCAGTGGAACCTGGCTAAGCTAGCTGCTACAAACATGGTTAGCGACAGTGTTTTGCTGTTAAAAATTAATAAAAAGATTGCTGACCGTAGAGAGGATATCTGTCGGCTCCAGGAAGAGTTGAATAACAAACAAGCTATGCTGACCACCTGCATGGTCTTGGCTCATGAAGAGTCCCTACGGATCTCCTCACTTCAAGTGGCTTCCACTCGCTCAACACCCAACCGAATGTCATCCTGGGCCGAGGTGCTGGACCATGGTTGAATGAATATCTTGTATAAGGCTGCTCCACCTATTCATCTTTACAATCGATTCGAGGCCCTGGATGTTGCCCCGGACTCATACATTGGCTGGAGGTGCTATGCCCTGTGGTGCAGTGGTTGGCCCTCAACTAACAGCTGAGTGTCTTCCTGTGGCTCCTTGCTCCAGTGATCTGTCGTCTTCAGCAAACATCTTCCATGTCAACAACTTCCTTGTCTTGCTGCAGGATCCTGGAGGACACCGTTTTCAGACTCTCTGGAGGTTTCCAGTGGTCTCCAGTGATCACTCCTCAGACGTCCCAGGTATCAGACCCTCTGCCGGTGAGGGCTTGGGGTCTGGATCATCCTCATACTCTTTTCTCCCCACATAGTTTTATAGTTTTATATTGAGGTGGCTCAGGCATGTTTTCCGGATGCCCCCTGGACGCCTCGCTGGAGAGGTGTTCTGGGCACGTCCCATCGGGAGGAGGCCCCGGACTGGAGGAGGTGCAGAGATGTCTGGCTGCACGTGAGTCTCCTCTCGCTCCTCTGGTTGCTCAGACTCGTTCTCCCGCTCATCGGTTACAACAGCAGGAGGAACACCTGCAGGAGCGTCCTGAGGAGCTTCAGCAGGAACTGTGGAACGACACTTGGAGCCGAGTTTAATTGTGACAGAAAACTGATTCGTCGTGGCGCGCAGTGAAATGTGACGCTACAAGTCGTGTCAAAACTTGACAGTTTCCGTGTCACTTCGTAATAACACGTGACAGTTTGGGCTCCAAGAACCATCACAGGAACCAGTACAAATGTCACGTTCTATTAAGGATCAATACTCATCAAGACGGATCAATATGCTCAGTTGCGACCTCCACGACGTGAAACAATGAGTGAGAAATGAGGGTGGTGTGTGACATTCGTGGAAGATTTTTTGACAGGCAAAAACATGCTCCACGAATATCAAGAATATCACGCACCAACACGCACTATTAAGAAACCTATTCAGATGCATTAAGTCACATTAAGAATGTCAGGAATGTGTCACGAATGACAGAAAAATGACATTCGTAACGCGTCTTGGTTATGTGCAAACGCACGTTAACATGGAGTTTTATTAACTTTATACGCAGCATGTTTCTGGCCTCACACATGTTAAACGTCATACTTTGGATCTTGTTTTTTTTCCCCTGGGTTTAAATATAAATAATGTATTTGTGGAGGGTGTACATCTCAGTGACCATAGTGGCTGTATATTTTGTCATTTGTCATTTTACTTGGTTCCCCTTCGTCATAAGCTGATGACTCAGAGGCAGATTATGAACCAGTGTGCTGCTGAAAGGTTCTCTGCTTTGTTTGATTCAACTATCGCTCATAATAATGTTAATGTTTATGTTCTGTCCTTCAACAATCAGTGTGAATCTATTTTCAATATAGTGGCACCTTTGAAACAAAGCTTCACCGTATAAATCCTTGTCCTTGGATAAATGAAAATATTCATAATTTTAGGAGAAACCACCGGAAGATTGAACAGTTATGGAAGCAGTGGCGGCTGGCCCATAGGGGGTGCTGGGGTGCTGCCCTCCCAGATGTGGAGGGGAAAAATTATAAAATATATATTTTTTAAAAGTATTACTAATGTCAGTTTTACTTTGTAGTATGTGCCTAGATGTAATCTAAATTATTAAAACAACATTTCCACCAACTGACTCTCATTCAACAGTGCATTTCCACTCCATTTCTCCATTTCTGACCATTTCTCATCTTGGGCGATCACTCATCTGCTCCTTGAAGTCAGCAAAATGACCAATTGTGTATGTTGCTAAGGGAAATAATAAATATTTGGCCAATCAGCATCGCAAATTTAATATCTTGTGGGCGCCAAAACTGGCGCCCATGGGACCAATTGTATGTGGTTGCTAAGGAAATATAATAAATATTTGGCCAATCAGCATCACCAAATTTAATGGCTTGGGTCGCCCGTGGATTTATCAAAGTGCTGCTGTTTTTGTCAGAAACAGAAACCCCACCGACGTTTGGATTATATTTATTTTTTTTTATCTCCGTGTGTTTTGCTGGAGTAAGTTGAAGAACTTTGGGACTTTACGATTGCTGCGTGCTCCTCTGGCCATTATGTATCGGTGCTTTTCAGCTGCGAATTTGCCTTTGGATCGCAATTCAACCCAGGTGAGCTGAAGTTGAGCTGTCTGAATGTTGCTCCTGGTGTGGAAATGAGGATGAAAATTTAAGATAAAATGAATGAGTGATGTTTGTTTGTTTGTTTGTTTTAGGGGTCAAAGCTGTGATTTTTATTGGTAAAGTGGGCCAGTTATAACAGTTAGGGGAGACTGGGCTGTTTGCAGAGGTGGGACAAAGTCATTCTCAAGTCATCAATGTGCAAGTCCCAAGTCAAGTCTCAAGTCACCTTGCAAACAATTGGTGGCCATTATGACTTGAGACTTGACTTGGGACTTGCTGATTCATGACTTGAGAGTGACTTGATTGTGACTTCGTCCCACCTCTGGCTGTTGTTCAAAGCTGCAGCCATGGTGGCATTTTGGTCATAAAATATTGGAGTAGTTTCAACTTGATTTCAGTTGACAGGTAATGAGGATCAGTCCACAGAAGTGAAATATTCTTTGGAGTATTCCACAGTCTAAAACGAATTATTTCCTCATTAAAAAACAAACAAACAAACAAAAAAACAACAACACTAAAATAGCAATTTGCATGTTTAAAAATGTTTAAAAAGAAATTCAAAGCATTTAATTAAGTGGTTTTGTACATTTAATAGTGCGGAAGATAAGTGAATATTTACTTATGGAGTTATGGGGTAAAAACAGCAAAAACACTGAGAAAGGTCAATTTCAGTTTGTACAGGGGTCAAAATTCAAAAGTGGTGCAAATTACTGGTTGAGCTAATAGGATTAATAAATGGAATAGTTTTGACTGTGTTCCGTGCTTGGTTTGCAAAGTAAAGGTTAAACAATGTCAGCATCCATTGGATTCTATGACATGTGACATATGCTACCCTGTAACATGATAACTAAACATGATACATGATGCAAACTATTCCTTTTTAAACCACATTCACTCAACTACGTAATAATTTGCATCACTTTTTACCAAAATTGGAGCAACTTTAACTTTTGACCCCTGTACAAACTGAAAGTGACCTTTGTCACCATTCTTGCTGTTTTTACCCCATAACTCCAGAATATTCATTGACAGATAGTCCAAACTATTCATTTTTGGAATCTTTATGATCAGACAAATAATATGGAATACCTTTCAATATGATTGGAGCATTTTTAGATTTTGACCCCTGTGTAATTCTTCAATTGACCCCTTCTTGGCCGTCTATTGAAAGTTGATGTGGCCACTCAGCATTTTTAAAAGAGTAATGTCTAAAAAGTACGTGTGCCAAATTTGGTGCTTGCATCACCATTTTTTCAGTTATCCACTGCACTATAATTTACTTTGTCCTCGACACTTAATTAATTTTAACCAATTTAATTTAAAGGTTTTGGTGTTATTAGTTAGCCAAATTATTTAATTTAAGTTATTCTAGCATTTTTATTTTGCCTCCATTCCACTCAGTAATGTTCATGCAAATTATTACCTTAATTTTCTCCCTCTGTCTCACACACACACACACACACACACACACACACACACACACACACACACACACACACACACACACACACACACACACACACACACACACACACACACACACACACACACACACACACACACACACACACCACCTCTTTCATGCCCTCTCTTTTTTGGAACGTAGTGTGAACATTGTTGTATGTACATAATGTTCTTTTGTCAATTGAAGAATTTTTCCATGTTTTGAAAGAGTCTAAATTTGGTGATATTTTCTGTTCTGTTAAGGGGGTGTCACTGTGAACCCCAGGATCTGTTTGGTTGAAGATAATGGCAGTTCAGTACAGTTTGGTGTACTGCACTGTGTGTAATTGGTGTCAAATGGTGAAATATTCCTTGTTCTTGAGTGTTGTATTTGATACTGTTCCTTTCCAAAGTATAAATGAGGTCTAATATAGCTGTAAATGGTTAAGTTTATCTGTGAAACTGCTGATTTTGAGAAGGACATGAAATGATTATTGTGGAATTGTAGTAATTTTCCGACTGTTCATTTGAATGCCTATACTTGACTAAGCAGGGAAATCTATTGGCACACCAGCCCCACCAAGAGTTTTTTTCACCAGCTGCCACTGTATTGAAGGCTACCATAATTGAAGTACATACAGTGAGGAAAATAAGTATTTGAACACCCTGCGATTTTGCAAGTTCTCCCACTTAGAAATCATGGAGGGGTCTGAAATTTTCATCTTAGGTGTATGTCCACTGTGAGAGACATAATCTAAAAAAAAAAAAAAAAATCCAGAAATCACAATGTATGATTTTTTTAAATAATTTATTTATTTGTATGTTACTGCTGCAAATAAGTATTTGAACACCTGTGAAAATCAATGTTAATATTTGGTACAGTAGCCTTTGTTTGCAATTACAGAGGTCAAATGTTTCCTGTAGTTTTTCACCAGGTTTGCACACACTGCAGCAGGGATTTTGATACACTCCTCCATACAGATCTTCTCTAGATCTTTCAGGTTTCAGCTCCCTCCAAAGATTTTCTATTGAGTTCAGCTCTGGAGACTGGCCAGGCCACTCCAGGACCTTGAAATACTTCTTATGGAGTCCCTCCTTAGTTGCCCTGGCTGTGTGTTTGGGGTCACTGTCATGCTGGAAGACCCAGCCATGACCCATCTTCGATGCTCTTATTGAGGGAAGGAGGTTGTTTGCCAAAATCTCACAATACATGACCCCATCCATCCTCCTTTCACTACGGCGCAGTTATCCTGTCACTTTTGCAGAGGAGCACCCCCAGAGTATGATGTTTCCACCCCCATGCTTCACGGTTGGGATGGTTTTCTTGGGGTTGTTCTCATGCTCTAAACATGGTAAGTGGAGTTGATTCCAGAAAGCTCTATTCTGGTTTCATCTGACCACATGACCTTCTCCCATGCCTTCTCTGGATCATCCAGATGGTCACTGGTTAACTTCAAACGGGCCTGGACATGTGCTGGCTTGAGCAGGGGGACCTTGCTGCCCTGCAGGATTTTAAACCATGACAGCATCATGTGTTACTAATGTAATCTTTGTGACTGTGGTCCCAGCTCTCTTTAGGTCATTGACCAGGTCCTCCTGTGTAGTTCTGAGGTTTCTCAGAATCATCCTTACCCCGCAAAGTGAGATCTTGCATGGAATCCCAGACCGAGGGAGATTGACAGTCATCTTGTGTTTCTTCCACTTTCTAATAAATAATCATAACAGTTGTTGTCTTCTACCAAGCTACTTGCCTGTTATCCTGTAGTCCATCCCAGCCTTGTGCAGGTCTACAGTTTTGTCCCTGATGTCCTTAGAGAGCTCTTTGGCCTTGGCTATGGTGGACAGGTTGGAGTGTGATTGAGTGTGTGAACAGGTGTCTTTTATACAGGTAACAAGTTCAAACAGGTGCAATTAATACAGGTAAAGAGTGCAGAATAACAGGGCTTCTTAAAGAAAAATTAACAGGTCTGTGTGAGTCAGAATTCTTGCTGGTTGGTAGGTGTTCAAATACTTATTTGCAGCAGTAACATACAAATAAATTATTAAAAAATCATACATTGTGATTTCCGAAATTTTTGTTTTAGATTATGTCTCTCACAGTGGAAATTGCACCTAAGATGAAAATTTCAGACCCCTCCATGATTTCTAAGTGGGAGAACTTGCAAAATCGCAGGGTGTTCAAATACTTATTTTCCTCACTGTAGTTTGCATCTTAAGGAATTAACTAGTCCTTATCCCGTGGAGATCCACGGGCTCTAGATTGATTAGTGTTTATACAATAGGTAGGTGACATTTTTCAGGGGTGATAATAAATTGTGCAAAGTTTCTATAATGAGTTGGAATGGCGTGTGAATCCAGAATGTTTTTAGAACCTTAGACCTCAAGTTTTTTTTAGAGAATAACTCAACCTTTTTATTTCCTTTAATTACGGAATTATTTAATCTTTATTATAATAGCCAAGTGGCCTCTGTGTGTGTGTGTTTATGTGTACGCGTGTGTGTATGTCTTCGATCACGCAAAAACCAGGGAGAGCTGACATCTGCCATTTGGTATGCTTATGTATTTTGGCTCAAGGATGAATGCTGCGAAAACGGAAAGTTGATAGAACTAATATCTTTGGAGAAATTAGCAATTTTAGCTAACCAATAAACAATGGATGTTGTGCTGCAATGCACCATGGGAGTTTGGGGTTTTAAATGTTATTGTGGTACATGTAAGTTCATGCTACAGTGTTGTTAGTGTTACTGATTTATTGTGATTTTGTAGTTTGTGATTTTGTTTATTGTAATTTTGTAGTTTGTGATTTTGTTTATTGTGATTTTGTAGTTTGTAGGTTTAATCACTTTAGTTAAGTTATGTTGCCGTTACCATGAGTGACTTCAGTCTCATGTTACTGACACCATGAGTGAAATATGTATTGTGTTTGATCTCCACCCTGTTTTTGTCTCCATTTAGAAGCACCTGCATGTGGTAAAGACAAACAGCTGTGCGTGCGTGCAACTGGTCAGTAGAGGTGGGCGCTACCGGGAATTTTGGTATTGATCCGATACCAAGTAAATACAGGCCCAGTATCATCGATACCGATACTTTTTCATATTTAAGTTTCATAGATCCAAAGGGTCCAAAAGACCTAGGATAGAATTTCACCAAACACTGTACGTGACAACAAAATACTTTATTATCACAATCAACATTTTTGTTTAAAAAATATCACTCAAGACCACTTTAAAACAAAATCTCCTGAGGTAGCGGGTTGACAAACCACAATACAAGGGTGCACTGCTCCGTGTTTTGTGACACAACGCAGCGCTGCTCTTACAGACAGCGAGTCGACTTTCACGAATCTGTGTGCATAGCAGTCAGTGCGTGCGGGAGAGAAAAAAAGATGGGGTATCGATCTTTTTACACAAGGATTGTTCAATATCAATACCAGCATTGGTATCGATATTATCAATATTAGGATCGATCTGCCCACCTCTACTGGTCAGGGACAAACAGAGCACAGCTGACATTTGCTGTTTGATATGCTTTTAGGTCAAGGGTGAACGGTGCCAAAACGATATGCTAATAGGAATAATAGTTTTGGAGAAGCTATGAATATTAGCTAAAGTTACTAATTATATTTTGGACTCACATGCGTTTCCAGCAGGGGGCAGTAAATCACCTTTATAATAAAAGTGTGAGTGTAAGTGCATATAATTGTAAATATGTTAAAAATACATGGATGACACAAGAAAGTGAAAACACTTATTTCCATTGTTGTCCGGGGGGGTTGCTGGAACCTGTCATAGGACGTGAGGTGGGGTCCACCATGAACAGGACACCAGTCAACATGCAGGGCCACATGTAGACAGCACATCCACACCTGCATGCACACCTACAGACAGTTTCAAAGTTACCAATTCACAAACCCCCATGTCTTTGGATGTGGGAGGAAGTCAGAGCACCTGGAGGGAACCCACACAAACACAGGCAGAACATGTAACCTCCAGACAGAAAGGCCACAAGTGGGAAGCGATCCCATGACCATCTTGGTGTGAGGCAGCAGTGATAACCACGAAGCCACCGTGCTGCCCTGAATGAAAATATTCAATTATGAAAATACATTTTGTGATTCTGACAGTCCACCACTGCACCACATGTACCCACTGAAGAGTCGATGAGTTGGTTTGATTATTTCAGTTGCTTTGGTGAATGTATTTGTGAATGAGTGAGGCTGAAGGGCAGCAGAGTGGCTAAGTGATTACAACTGTTGCCCCACTGCAAGAAGTGCCTGTGATCACTTTATTCCTGGTCTTTTCTTTGTGGAATTTATATGTTCTGCCCGTGTTTGTGTGGGATCTCCCACTGAGTGAGCCATCTTCCTCCCACTTCCAATGACATGCAGGTTCAGTGAATTGGTGACTCGAAATTGACCTTGAATGTGTGAATGAGTTCGGTCCCACTGAATAATAAACCATGAATAATGAGCCTCTATGTGCCTCTCTGTACCTCACACATGCCAGGTATCAGTCTCTAGTGAGCCAGGACCGACCTGTCATTTGAGCCCCGCCCAGCCTCCAATGGCTCATGTCGCCGCACATGATCCACATCAAGCCACATATGATCCATGTAGCGACATGTTAACATGACGTTGGTGCATGTTTATGCATGGGTGTGGTCCAAACCTCTAGCCCTCCCACACTTGTTCCCTTTAAAGTGTGGGTTTTCAATTCACAGCATCCATTCAAGATGTCACATTTTAAACACAGTAAAAAAAAAAAAAAATAGTAATAAAAAAAAACATGCTGCACTGAGTGTTGCTAAATTTTGAACATCTTGAAATTATCGCCATGTTCAGAGATGAGCCTCGTTAACTGAATATTCTGCCTCTAAGAGCCTCTCAGAGCCACTTTTCTGCCACGATAGCTGAATACCTCCTCGAGTACCAAAAAAAAAAAAAAAAATAAGAAAACATGCTATGTGGCTCATTATTTTTTTGGGACCAGGGCTTTTGTCTCTACTTGGCTTTGCAATAACGTGGTGTCCTGACTTTGGATATTCATTTCTAATACAGATTTGATTCTCAGAATGTGAGGATGATGTGCTGACACAAGTAAGATGACAAATATTTTACTTATTGCATTTAAGTTGCATCAATAACCCCAACAGAAAAACAAGAATCTTTGATTAGAAACTTTATTTTCATCATGTATATATTTTGCTTTGACACAGGTGTGATGTGGTGCCGTCTCAGGTGGAGGTGGAGGTCGAGGATGAAGGTAAAAGGGACACGTGATGGAGAAAGTCCTGTTTGTGGACCAGTGAGGAGGTGGTGGAAACAGAGGTGTCAGAGGAATGAAGGAAGGTTTCCATCTCATAGAGTTTTGTTAGTGGAAGGAAAGAAATCATTTCCTTCCATCTTTGGTGGTCCAGGGGGAAAGGATTAGAGGATGAGGTGTTTCCCACTGTGGACTTCAGAAGTTTGGCTTTTTTGTAGGAACAGTGTGTGTGGACCTCGTTGCACACATCAGGGCCATGAAGGTACATTGGATGTTTCCTCTTGTAGTGTCGCCGGAGATTGTCTCGTGTGTTGGATGCGTGGGGGCAGATGTCGCAGACATGAGCCTTCATCACTCTGGCCTCTTCTTCCTGATTGGTCCCTGGTTCAGACACAGAGATTAGGAGTGAGAAACAGATGTGCTGCTGCAGCTGATGTTTCAACATGTGTGTGTGTGGAACAGTTCATGGTCTGCTGATGTGACAACTGTACTTGATGGTCCAACGTGTGCTTACCTGCTCCATTTTGGGTTTTATTTGACGTGTTGATCTTCTGCATTGGCTTTTTTTCTCCTGCATCCTGTGTTCTTGTCCTCTTTGGGAAGACTTCACCAGCCTCATCTTCTTCTCTTTCTCTTTTTTGTTTCCACTGTTTTGTACATAGTTTTGGAGCTCGACTTGTGGGTCTTGGCATGTTTTCAATTCAAGGATTAATTACTTCACAGAAAATAAAAATGATGAACTTCAAGTTGGTCTGCAGCTGGTGGAACTCCAGAGTTTGTCAGCACTTGGACTGCAGCTGACTAAAGTGACTGCTGCAGTCTAAGTGCAAAGCTGTGCAACATCACAAAGCCAGCAGCCCTTTGACTCATTCATAAAGCAGCACTGATGATGTCATAAAACATATCACAAAGCCAGCAGCCCTTTGTGACATGTATTATTCATAAAACAGCACTGATGATGTCATAAAGCATATCAGGAAGGACAATACCATATATGGGCATTTCTTCAATTTGGCGCGTGAACTTCTAAGATATGTTACATGAACAGTTGATGAACAGTTGCATATGGCCGTTGTATTTTATTTAATATTAAATGTTATATAAATTATAGATGAATTTGTATTGAACTTTAAAACGTGAAAGAACCTGTATAATTACAGTTCATAGTGTAAATGAAGTGTGAAATTCTGTGACACTTTCAGCTGTGGAGTATTCTGAGCACTTTTTTCTGGTTTATTATTGACAGTTAATGGGTATGTGTGTGTACGCGTGCACACGTGAGTGTGTGTATGGATGCACATGTGCGCGTGTGTGAGAAAATACATGTGTGTGCGTTTTAGACATCTGCATTTGTCTTCATCTCTTTCTTTTTTCCTCAGGTATCATTGTCTCATTTCAGGTGTTTATTTTATAGGATCAGCTTTTATTTTGTCTCTATAGTCACGGGATCTTGTTGCAGTTGTCTTATATCACATCTTAAAGTATATTCAAATTAATTTTAACCCTTTCATGCATCGTGGTCATGACAGTGGACGACTATTCAAAAACCATTTTCTTGTATATGCATGTTTTAATGTTGCAGTTGCATTTCAGTCACAACATTGGACTCTTTTCTGTCATCCTGTGCACTGCCACCCACTGGCCAGCCCCTGCAAATGGAACACAAATTTCACAATTCCAAGATGGCTGACAGCCAACCTTAAACCTAGGGTAGGTAACTCTATTCAGAAGCACACACACACACATCTTCAACCACTTAGTCCAATTAAGGGTCCTGTCCCACTGGCGTTTAGGAGGATTTGCGCATGAAATAAGGAGACAAAAGCTGAGCATCCGCAACAAAGGTGGGCGGAAATGACAAATGTCCTGGGGTGGATCAGCGAATACATGAGGAAGAAAAGCGGATATAACAGGGAACAGAAGCGAAGGCGACCGCAGAGGTGCCCCCATGAGGGGCACAGTGGCCGTGATGCACTTGCTTCATCCGTGCCCACTCTGTCTGCATTAGAGGATGACATTTTTCGGGAATTCCCGTGGGTCACATGATTCCTGTGGGATTCCTGCGGGATGGGAGTCAAAATTTTATCAATCCCGTGATTGGGATGGGACGGGAATAAAAATGAACGGGAGCGGGCAGGAGCGGGAATGCCAAAAATAGATGATGATTTTCATCTATTTAATGCCGTGTTCACACCGGGTGCGATCAGATGCTACAAATTTGCGGGGGTCGCGTGGTGACGGACGCGCCTCCTTCGCCCGGTGTGTCGCTCTGCTTTTGCTGCGAAAATTCGCCCCGGTGCGTCATCAAATAGGAGGAGCTTCCATTCCGCTCGCCGGCTCTGGTTGTCAGTCAAGTTAACATGACGGACCTTGATCACACGGAGCGAGTTGTGAAAAGCTCCCAATACAGAGAGTATCATTATTTGTTGCAGGAGCTGCGTCTGGATGACGGCTGCTTTCAGCGGTCCTTCCGCCTCTGCAGGACCCAGTTTGAGGACCAACTGTCCCGTTCACGCGCGCACATGTAAATAATAAAAAAAAGAAACTCCGCTGCTTGCTGCAGCTCGCTCTTCCACCAAAAAACTCTGTCATAATTGTGTTTAGAAACCAGTCACCATTTGTTCTATTATACATCTGTGTAGTTAATAAGTAAAATAATCTCCATTCGCTTGCGCGCGCACATAACATAAAAGAAAGAAACTCTGCTGCTTGCTGCAGCTCTCTCTTCCACCAAAAAACTCTGTCATAATTGTGTTTAGAAACCAGTCACCATTTGTTCTATTATACATCTGTGTAGTTAATAAGTAAAATAATCTCCATTCGCTTGCGTGCGCACATAACATAAAAGAAAGAAACTCTGCTGCTTGCTGCAGCTGGCTCTTTCACCAAAAAACTCTGTCATAATTGTGTTTAGAAACCAGTCACCATTTGTTCTATTATACATCTGTGTAGTTAAGTAAAATAATCTCCATTCGCTTGCGCGCCACGTAACATAAAAAGAAAAAGAAACTCCGCTCCTGCTGCTGTGGTGCTGCTGCTCGCTCCAAAAACTCTGTCATAATTGTGAAATAAAGGACAAAAGAGACAAGTCCTGCTCACAGGCTGCTACCAGCGACCGGACATGTTCACATCTTCAGTCAAACTCCAGACATCTCCACGTCACTACATATTCAGTCCCTGATTGATCATCACGGCACAAGACATACGGGAGTGGGATGGGAGTGGGACTGATTTTGAGTGGGAGCGGGATGGGATTGGGAGTCATCTTTACAGGACTGGGACGAGATGGGATTTATTTTTTATTCCAGTCCAGGATTGGGACAGGATGGGATTTTTTTTCTGGGAGCGGGATGGGACGGGAGTGAAAATCCACTCCCGTGTCATGCTCTAGTATGCATGTGCGACATACCATTTGCGACCGTGATGTGGCCGTGCTGGGCACGCGTCATATCTGTTTTGCACGCTTTCCCGGTCCGCCGCCAAGCCGCGGCAACCCGTCAGTTGCGGATATCAGCGGATGACAGGGGATATGCGGCGCATATGTCTTCAGTATGTGTTTGTTGTGTGTTGGGGGGTTTGGCTGGATGTTTTTGTGTTGTTTTCTTTTCTTTGCTCTCCAGGTGGTATGCAAACTGGTTTTTGTCTGTGGAGACGGTGCTGGCAGAAGAGTCCTTCACTCTCATCAGCATTATTAGCTGCACCTGTGGAGGATGTTCACGTGCAGGCCTACTGACTCGCAGCACCTGTGGATGATGCTCACGTGTAAACTTAAAGACTTTCAGCTGAAGCAGATAATGAGATGGCGTTCTGCATTTAAGCCATGAGTGGTTCAAGCAGAATTGCCGGGAACTCGACCTTGTGACGTTCGTTTGTGAGACGCTGAGGACCGCGCCAGGGTTTGACACATCGTGCCTGTGAAGGAGGATGGGTGAGGGACACATGCTGTCAGCACACATCAGAGGTGATTATTGTCTGAATGATCGTTAATAGTAATTTGGCATTTTGTTACGCAGTATATTTGAACATTGATGAGAATTGTGCAGTTTGCTTCTCACTGCCGTGGCGTACGGACTGATGATCCTTCACCTGTTGTGAGAAGCTGCTCATTTACATAAAGCTTAAATTCAGACCTGAATGTGTTGCTGATAGTGTGTGCCTCTGAAAGATATTTGCTGTAGCTCTGTTGACTTACCTCACCTTTTCCATCCTTCACAGAGTCAGTTTGTCGTGTCCACCTGGGGGGTGTTTGGCGGTGAATCTGAGTCCAGAAGCGCAGAGGCTTCGATCCTTTTGGGCGCTGGAGAGCACGCCGTTCTTCACTCCGCCAGACAAACCAAATATTTATGTTGTACACTAATTATTGCACTGGAGGGGAAATAAAATCTTTTTGTTTGTGGAACCGCTTTCTGGTTATTTACCGCTGGGTTCGGTCAGACGTTGGTCCGCTCCTCAACCTGCGTCTGCACATAACAGTGTTCAGGCAGTGATGCGGATCTCATCCGCAGCAGGATTTTTGAGCCACTCAAAAATCCTTGCTGCGGACATGCGTGCCTCTGCGGATGATCATGGACGTGTTCGGATGGCGGCCGACTCATACAGGAATGTTACACGGTTATTTCGGTTGTTTGGCGGATATGGGCCACTTTTGTGCGCATTCCATCCGCAAATCCTCCTAAACGCCAGTGGGACAGGGCCCTAAGGGTCACGGAGCCTATCCCAGCAGTCATAGAGCGTGAGGCAGGGTACACCCAGGACAGGACGCCAGTCTGTCGCAGGGCCACAAACAGACAAACAAAGACAGTCACACACACGCACATCTATGGACAATTTAAAGATTCCAATCCACCTAACCCACGCAAACATGGGGAGAACATGCAAACTCCACACAGAAATGTCACAGGTGGGAATTGAATCCATGGCCTTCTTGCTGTGAGGCAACAGTACTAACTACTAAGCCACCATGCTGCCCACTGTTCAGAAACACTTTTTGTTATATTGGGTGAAAAAATGGTTCATCTGTCTTAACAGTCATCAATACATTATGTATTCAGAAAAAGGAAAAAGTAACAGCTGTAGGATCGATAAAACCCCGACCAGTAAAAGCCCAGCAGTCTGCTCTCAAAAAACCAATCAGATGCCTTCATGTCTAGTTCTTCCTGCTCGCGTTACCAGGCTCAACACCCCCTCTGTCTCTCCCTCCTCTGCGCATGCACACTCATCTCGTTTTACAGAAGAAGTTCACTTTGGTACAATGGCAGAGGGAATACAGCCAAAACTACCACTTCCACCGGATTGTGCCATGTCGGATTAATCATTTTCTCTGCACACACGCGCCCAACAAGCTGCAGAAAGCATTCTGAGCTGTCTAAAAAGGTAATTATTTGTCATGTTTACATTGTCATGGCTTGGTAAAACAGTTGTGTGCTCTTTCCTTCTTATGTGCAGGTGTTAAAGTGTGCTACGTGGCACGATCCAATCTCCCACATGATGTGCAGCTTGTCAAGTGGAGTATTTTTTTTTCGTCAAGTGGAATAAAGAAGTGAATAGTGCGAGTGGTGACATCAGTGGATCGCATCAGAGAGCAGCTCGTCTGAACATTATAACAAGAAGTTAAATCTCTTATTAACATACTTTGACAGCTGCACACAAGGAACGAAAGTTTTGCAGGACTACCAACTCTAGCTTTAAAGGGTCCCTGTGACACCATGACGTTTTTACATATTCTTGAAGAATAAAAAAAGCTTCTTCCACATGGTGTCTTTGTTTTTTACCATAAAATTACACTGAACAAGGATTTAGATGTTTCGTTACCCATCTGAGAATTTGAATTTACCCCCTCCGAGTTGACCTACTTTTTCGCTGTGACGGATGTGACGTCATGCGAGTAAATGTGTCGCAGCGCGGCTCTGTTTACCAATACGGCAGCCACGGACAGCGAAGGCATAGTGAAAGATTATAGTGAAGATTTAAGTGACATATCGATTGTTTTTGAAGAAGATGAGGAAGTTTCTGATGAAGAGATTGCTCCAAACCGTTTATGTTCCAGCCGAACGCAACAGAAAGAGGATGTGATGTGCAGCTGTCAGCTGACAACAACAACAATGCTGTCGGATATAGGCTGCTTACAAAACACAGAATGGTTTGTTCACTCACCACCTTTTCTTATAAATGATCATTTATTCCTGGCACGGTGTGTTTGTGTATGAAAAAATTATTTCAGCAGCACAGCGTGCTTAAATTCAGGAGTTTGTTCTAAAATCGTTCTGTATATATTTAATCATTTAAAGTCAGTTTCTTGTGATTGCTAATTCTTCACATTTTATTCAAAGCAAATTATTGCAAATCTTTATCTGAAAAGCTGTAGACCCACATGGGATGGGGTTGAAAAAGATTTCTAAATAAAAGAAAATATTACTTCTATATCTGTTGTCAAATTTTATCAGGCATAATATTGTAGAAAAATGTTGATGCTAAATGGAGACTTTCCTGTCTAAAATACACATACAGAACATCTGTAATCATAAATTGTATCACATCTAATCTACTTTGAATGAACAGACGTCTGAACAAAAAACAGGCTGTTCAGTTTACATGCATATGTATATTTGGAAAACACAAAAATGGCAATGTTCTGGTTTTTTTTAGGTGCTCATGCGAACACAGTCAGCTGATGCCAACTCATGATCGAGTCTCGCTGTTGTAGGGAAATTTCTGCAGTCCTGATGTAGATGCAACGTGGTGGCGAAAATCCTCAATGTGTCACACAGCTGGCTCGTTTCTCGATTGTGTGTTTGGATGCAGATGTCCTCAGAGTGGCACACTATACCTACATGATGCTCCACAGTACGAGTAAGCACATGAAATAGAAAGTTTCATTTACATGGTGTATAGAAAAAAGTAAAAAATATTCAAATACAAAAAGAATGAACTGTTGTTTTGAACATAAATCTATGCTATTTTTTGTTGTTGCAGAAAGTATCGTCATATTGCATATCAGCAATTTGTGCGGTTGTGCTGGGGACACTTGGGAAGGCACAGAAGGTTGCCACTACCAGCTTGTGTTGTATTCAAAATAAAGAGTACTTTTCCATCACCATCAGCCGACTACACTGGCGTCCAGTTTCCTCCTCTGGAGTGAAGGGTCGGGCTCATCGGTGGTACCTGGTCCACTTGGCAGCATCAGCCTCAGCTTCGTCCGTTCACGTTGGCTGCTCAGTGGAGAAGGATCATTGGTGGGGATTTCTGGTCGGTTTGGTGTTTTGCAGATCTGAAGAACCTCTTTTGCTATGTTGCTCATATAGACTGAATAAAATGTTTTTTTAACAAATTGTAAAACACTTCTCATTTGAATGAAACAATGTTAAAAATATGTGAAATTGTATTTTTATTCATTTTATCATGCTATATAAAAATATACAAATAACAATCTGTTTTTTTTTATTTTCCACATATCACATGTTGGATACGTGGCTAACTTTCTCACTGTGAATCCTCCTCTTTTCCACTAAGGAAAGTATATTCTGAACCTTGGTCTCCCTTGCTTTGTCTGCATTTTCATTAAAATGAAGGGTTGCCACCAAACTCCTAAAACAGAAGTTAAAACAAAATTAATAAAAAAAAAAAAAAAAAATAGCTTATATACATAACAAAATGCTGCTTGAAAGTTATGGTGTTATTGAGATAACATAGACAACTTACCTGCAAAGCTGACCCTGATATGAGGAGACTTGATCACGAGTGGCATCGGCTGACTGTGTTCACATGAGCACCTGAAAAAAACAGAACATTGACATTTTTGTGTTTTCCAAATATACGAGTACATATGCATGTAAACTGAACAGCCTGTTTTTTGTTCAGACTTCTGTTCATTCATAGTAGATTAGATGTGATACAATTTATGATTACAGATGTTCTGTATGTGTATTTTAGACAGGAAAGTCTCCATTTAAACATTTTTCTACAATACTATGCCTGATAAAATTTGACAACAGATAGAGAAGTAAAATTTTCTTTTATTTAGAAATCTTTTTCCCCATCCCATGTGGGTCTAGAGCTTTTCAGATGAAGATTTGCAATCATTTGCTTTGAATAAAATGTGAATAATTAGCAACCACAAGAAACTGACTTATAAATGATTAAATATATATAGAATGTACAGAAACTTTATTTTCAGTGATTTTAGAACAAACTCCTGAATTTAAGCATGCTGTGCTGCTGAAATAATTTTTTTCATACACAAACACACCGTGCCAGGAATAAATGATCATTTATAAGAAAAGGTGGTGAGTGAACAAACCATTCTGTGTTTTGTATGCAGCTTATATCCGACAGCGTTGTTGTTGTCAGCTGACAGCTGTGCTTCACATCCTCTTTCTGTCGCGTTCGGCTGGAACATAAACGGTTTGGAGCCGCTCATTATTTACACTGTTAATCTCTTTGTCAGAAACTTCCTCATCTTCTTCAAAAACAATTGATATGTCACATAATCTTCCCTATAATCGCTCACTATGCCTTCGCTGTCCGTGTCTGCCATATTGGTAAACAGAGCTGCGCTGCGACACATTTACTCGCATGACATCACATCCGTCACAATGAAAAAGTAGGTCAACTCGGAGGCGGTAAATTCAAATTCTCAGATGGGTAATGAAACTTCTAAATCCTTGTTCAGTGTAATTTTATGGTAAAAAACAAAGACAACATGTGGAAAAAGCTTTTTTTATTCTTCAAGAATATATGAACTGCTGCAACCTGTTACCACACGTTACGATTAATGGCACATGTTGCCGGAGAATTATCAGGAACCATTACGCACGATTCAAGAATAGTGTTCCGCGTTGTTACGCACTATCGCGCGCTATTGCGCATAACAGCGCATTGTTAAGTTCTGTCATGTTGTGAACGAGGTGAATCGTCTCCACACACACACACACCCATATTCATCCAACCGAATTCAGATTGCTCCAGTTTTTCAGAAGAACTTTGTGACTGCATGCGTAGTTGGGCTCTGTGCCATGGAGTGGTGCAGAGAGAGGAAAAGGACAGCGCCAGATGTGTGGCTTCATGCGGCTCTCATCTGGCGCATTTCCCCAAACATCAGGCACATGCAGCAGGTGGAACACCTGCAGGAGCACGCTGAAGAGCACTGAAATTTGACTTTTAGCCAACTTGGTGTCAGCAAACAAACAATGTTGTGCAGCGCAGGGTTTAATTGTGTGCGCGCTTCTTCCTCCGCCGAACTGGAGGAGGTGCAGAGATGTCTGGCTGCACGTGAGTCTCCTCTCGCTCCTCTGGTTCCTCTGGCTCAGACTCGTTCTCCTGCTCATCAGTTACAGCAGGTGCAACACCTGCAGGAGCGTGCTGAGGAGCTTCAGCAGGAACTGTGGAACGACATTTGAAGCCGAGTTTAATTGTGCGCACGTGACAGAAAACTGATTCGCCGTGGCGCACAGTGAAATGTGACGCCGCGTTACAAGTCGTGTCAAAACTTGACAGTTTCCGTGTCACTTCGTAATAACGCGTGACAGTTTGGGCTCCAAGAACCATCACAGGAACCACTACGAACATTGTCACGTTCTATTAAGGATCAATACTCATCAAGACGGATCAATACGCTCAGTTGCGACCTCCACGACGTGAAACGAAATGAGGGTGGTGTGTGACATTCGCAGAAGATTTTTTGACAGCCAAAAACATGCTCCACGAATATCAAGAATATCACGCACCAACACGCACTATTAAGAAACCTATTCAGATGCGTTAAGTCACATTAAGAATGTCAGGAATGTGTCACGAATGACAGAAAAATGACATTCGTAACACGTCTTGGTTATGTGTAAATGCACCTGAACTCATGAATATCCTGCTGGTGCTTCTCAAGTAGGACACCAGAGCAGGTAAATTAAATTTGGTAACATCAAGTAATCGCTAAGTAGTAATACAGTTCCTAAACTTTCCTCGTATCATTTAGAAATCATGATTAATGATGTTTCCACTGAAATGGACATCATACAACACCAGCTATATTTAAAATACAATTCATACTGTTACTGTGATTCTCTTATTCTTAAAAATAATCTAATCAATAGAATTCAGTTTATTCATGATTGGCCAAATCACAACATGGACATTCCAAAAGAAGGGTAAGCTCTACCACACTCTCCATTACTTTGGACAGTTGACCCCAAATATTTAAACTCGTGTACTTTCATCACTTCTTCTCCTTTTAACCGCACTATTCCACTAAGTTCCGTCTTATTTACACACATGTACTCAGTTTTGCTTTCCCCTGCTCTCCAAAGTGTATCTCCACATTTCCAGGCTTGACTCAACCTCCTCTCCACTGTCACTGCAGATCACAATGGGCCTCATTCATGGACAGTGGCGCCAGCAAAAAAAAAAAATTCTAAGGGTGGCTAGTGGGGGCTAGGCAAAATCTTAGGGTGGCATACCCGACCAAAAAAAAAAAAAAAACAACTATTTGATATACTGAATTTACAGTATATTCATATATTTAAACAAGGTGCGGAGGACCCCACTGTGCTCTGTTTCTTATTCTTATTATATATTATTATTGTTGTTGTTTGTGCTGGTGTAGTTTTCCCTCCCACCAACAGGAGGTGCGCTGGTGTAGTTTTCCCTCCCTCCAGCAGGAGGCTAAGGAGTCGATTGTATTGTGTTTCAGCACCGTTTTTGTAAGAGAGTTAAAGAAAGTCCAGGTGTAGAAAATGGCTGACAGCACATTTATTTTCTGATGAGATCCACATCCATCCTTCCTTTGTTTCCTTACAGAAAGCATTGCTTGTGAGTGTTTATGTTTGTTATGATATTTGGAGAGAATATTGGACATTATTTTCAAACTTTTAAGAATTACATTTCTTTTGTTTGTTGTATTGCTAGCGATATTTTTTTGCTTTGAGATCGACGTACAAACATAGTAGCACAGTTTTAATACTGTTTATTCGTTTCTGTTCCCAGTTTCACTCTGTAAGTGAAGGATATGTCAATTAAAAGACTACATACCTGTCACTCGTGGCAGAGTTTATCTGCATAGCTGTCAGACAGTGAGGGCAGAACATTGTTGTTGTTGTTGTTGTTGATGTTGCTGTTGCTCTTGTTTTAACACCGTTTTCACATTATTAACTGTTGTGATTTAAAATATATTCCCTAAATCCACACAAATCCAATGCACCCTCATGTGGTGGCTGAGGGGTGGCTCAGAGTAATCTGGTGGTGGTTGTACCACATGGGGGCGCCACTGTTCATGGACCGTTCTTAGGAACATATTTGTTGTTATGTCCATTTATGAAGTTTTTATGAAGATTGTGGCATTCATGAATGTTTTCCTATCCGGGATTTTTTCTTGGGTAAGAACAAATCCTATGAACAATTAGGAGTACTCTTACACACATTTCAATGCTGACATGTCACATTGGGTGCATTGTCTGCTTATGTGAAGTTCATTAAAATGCGATATTGCAGTGACATTTCTGTCGTATCTCTGTTATTATGTTACATTTTGGTGATTTACAGAGTATTTTTATATTCAAATAAATTAAATGTACACTGTAAAAAATGATAGCCCCATTAAGTTCAGTGAACCTATTTTTTCTCATTTACTCCACTTGTAATGACAAGGATATTGGACTCAAGTTTATGTTTTCAAATTCTGAACTTAAAGCTATCCATCGTCTTCACTAATCCTCAATGTGAGTTAACTGATATTCAGTTGAATTAATTCACATTTTCAGTTTTTACAGTGTACCAACACTTTAATGTTAAGTGGAGTAACAGCAGCACAGGCGTTTCACTCATCTGCTGTCACTCTGGACAGAAAAATTATTGGACCTCCGTGAAGTTGGCCCCCCACCAAACGCACATCGAAACAAAAACTATGTCAATCGTTTGTGCTTCGTTTGTGCTGTTTTGTGCTGCAAAAAGTTTTGTTTGTGTTGCTTTAGTTTTCGAGATATTAATGATTCTTTTATAGGTCAACCAGGGGTCACCCAGCCCCCCGTGATGCTTAAAATGGCTCCAAAATGGACAAAAATTGTGTCAATCGTTTGTGCTTCGTTTGTGCTGTTACTGTTAATAAGATATTAGCTATTTTATTTTTGGCCGATGACGTCATTCATTCATACGTTCATTCAAGTGCCATAAATGCAAGAAAACCTTTTGTTATTTTTATTCATCTGCAATGTCTTGCCTTAAATAATTTATGTTTAAGATTTCGAATGCCTCTGGTCTCTGAGATAATCAGTGTTGTCGAAATAATGTCTTTAGGTATTGTAATTATGTATATATGTGTCTGTAAATATTGTATATACTTCAATAAAAAAAGAAAAACTACATAAAATATATGCATTCCATTTCACTTGCTTTGTGCTGTGACTGTTCTGGTAATTCTAGCATATTTATTAAAAGTATTAATTTAAAAAAAGAGCCGTCGGACAACCCAATAAAGTGCAGTGTCACTACAGGTAAATATCCATCCCCCTGTACAATCAGGACACTTATAAATTCCTGCTAGCTTGAATATTTGGCATGTTAAAATCCTCATTGATTAAACATGGGGCTAATTAAAAAATCTGCATCCGGTGACTTTGTGTCAGCCTAAGGCAATATTTTTAATAAAAAATGGAAAATAAAAATGCAGCCGTGTACTGTTGTTCTTTTTAGTAGTAGTCCTTATCAGTCTGATAAAATTGAAGTGAAATTGAAGATGCAAATGTTACAAAGACATCACCAGATGGCGCCAAATACACATTGCGTCATTTCCCCGCTAAATTTAAAGATCAAGATAATCTCGTTGCATATTTTCATGAATATTGTTGATTTCTTTGCATCAGACATTTCCATTTTTTATAATCAATGTTTCTAACTTCAGAACACAGTAAGTACGCTAATTTTATTAATTTACTACAATAGCAACCCAATACTGTATTAATTTTCATTTCATTTATGTAGTCTTCATTGTTATATTTATTAGTAGGTTTGTTTGCTTGAAAACCACACTTGAACACGTGTTTCTGCAAGACTGGAAAGGTCCACTTTAAGGTCCAACAGTTTAAGATCACAAAGAACAATATTTAAGACCAATGTTATTTTCCAGGGAATCTCCAACTATACAATGTAACAAAGATTAAAATAATCTGATGAACTAACAAAAATATTCTATAACTTTTACTGCTTTTACTTTGCTTTTACTGCAGGTAAAAGCAAATATTTTTTCAAAACATTTAAAAAATCAAATTTAACAACACCAGATTTAAGACTTCAAAAGCCTTAATTTGAAGTTCAAACATGGCAGAAACCCTTTTGACCATTGTATTTACAATATCTCTTATGGTTTGTGCTAGACAGAAAATAATAGAACAAAATTACCTGAGATTAATGTCACAGCAATGTCTTATGCTACTATTTACACTTTTTGTCACGATAGATGCCAAAGAAACCAGGAGTGGATAACGCTACGGTTCTTGCCCTTCTTTCCCAATTTAAAGAGGTGCTGGTCACGCAGGGAACCATCACCAAACCTTCCTATGAAATTTGGACAAAAGCTCAGACAAAAGATTTCAGCAAAGGGTCTTTACACCTTGGTCAAGCAAAACCGCTATGATTGTTGGGCAGTTATAGGTTTGCAAGGCTACGGCAGCAACAGCAGTGAAGATTCTCCTAGCCATCCGGAGTCAGGAGAAAGTGAGGATGATGACCTGGAAACAATTTACAAATGTTTTCAGATATCCGTGGCCTTCAATGAATGGGTGGGATTCATGCCACAGGAGGTAAAATATGCAGATCAAAGGAGTTACCAGATTTTGAAGCCAGGGACTTGGACACACATCATTTATAGACATATTTGGAAATCAATCAAAAGTACCTGTACTTTTGTGTTCAAAAGAGCAAAACTACTCGTATATCCCACAAACACAACAAAGTACATAGATATAAATGGCTACTGCAAGGACTGCCAGGGCCAGCTTCACATGCAGTGGAAGACAATGCCTGAACTTCAGAGTCCTATGCTTTTTGACTGCAGCCTGAAAAACATTGATACCTCCCTCCACTCTGGCTCTTCAAAGCGCTCCTTGTCTGGGCAGTTGGAGAGACGTAGCGAAAGACCCTTGTGAGGGTAAATTGGAGCCTCACGTGTGGCGGGCTGTGCAGGCTGCAGAAATGATGTAGTTTGGGGATCCAGAACCAAGCCATCTTCCCAACTTGGCCACGCTGCGAAAGGCTAAGGAAGAGAGAAAAAAGAGTTGCCACATAATAATGTTCTCACATCCCTTCAAATTTTGAAATACAGTCCCACCCACAGTGGAAGCATAAAAGATATTGAAGATAATCAAAACCATTTCCAAAAGATCTTGTGCATCTTTGTGCATTGATGCAACAGGCTTGGTTGCAAAAAAAACTTCCAAGACCACATGGTAAATCTGGTCATATTTTCCTTTATCAAGGCGTGATGGCAGATCCCAATCTTGGCGGCATTCCGGTGGTTCAGATGTCTGAACGACATGACATAAACGCCATTTCACACTGGTTGACGGAGTGGATAAGGGCCGGTGCACCATTGCCAAAAGAGGTGATTAGTGATTTTTCACAAGCCATTCTTGGGGCATCAGTAAGGGCTTTTACACCTCATAGTAGTCTGAAAGCATATATTAATCAATGCTTCAGAGTACTCACTGGAGACAAATCATCAAAAACTGCCTCCTTGTTTTGTCAGAGTTGATGTTTCCCATTGTGTAAAAATGATTTGCCGGTGGAACTGCCTAAAAAAAAAAAAACGCATTAAAGATTTTTTTGTAAGGTCTTTAGCCCAGGTAATTAAAGCACAGTCTTTGAGCCATGCTCGAGAGGTCTTACTTGCCATCATGGTAGTTGCCCTCAGTGAGGGAGAGGGAAATATCAAGCTAGCAGGAATTTATATGTGTCCTGATTGTACAGGGGGATGGATATATTTACCTGTAGTGACACTGCACTTTATTGGGTTGTCCCACGGCTCTTTTTTAAAAATTAATTCATACTTTTAATAAATATGCTAGAATTACCAGAATAGTCACAGCACAAAGCAAGAGAAATGGAATGCATATATTTTATGTAGTTTTTCTTTTTTTATTGAAGTATATACAATATATATACAGGCACATATATACATAATTACAATACCTAAAGACATTATTTCAACAACATTGATTATCTCAGAGACCAGAGGCATTTGAAATCTTAAACATAAATTATTTAAGGCAAGACATTGCAGATGAATAAAAATAAAAGGTTTTCTTGCATTTATGGCGCTTGAATGAACGTATGAATGAATGACGTCATCGGCCAAAAATAAAATAGCTAATATCTTATTAACACTAACAGCACAAACGAAACTTTTTCAGCACAAAACAGCACAAACGAAGCACAAACGATTGACACCGTTTTTGTCCATTTTGGAGCCATTTTAAGCGTCACGGGGGGCTGGGTGACCCCTGGTTGACCTATAAAAGAATCGTTAATATCTCAAAAACTAAAGCAGCACAAACAAAACTTTTTGCAGCACAAAACAGCACGAACGGAGCACAAACGATTGACATAGTTTTTGTTTCGATGTGCGTTTGGTGGGGGGCCAACTTCACAGATGCAATTATTGGTACACCAGTGACCACATCTGCTTTTGTGTTCCAATCTCAATTTACAGCTGCTTTTGTCTTTGTTCATCTGTGTGCTTGAGGTGTCCACACTAAAAAGCAAAAAGGGGTTTATTGGCCTCTGCCCACATTTAATATTACTTATTGGTCAATCTTAGCTGATGTAAATGTTAGCTTTAGCTGGCTAACGTTATTCAATTATAATTATGGTAGTTACTTATCTTAGCTAAGGCAGAGGTTAGAAAATAGCAAGCAATAGCATTTATCTGTGGACACACAACCTAATAAAGTAAAAAGTATTAAAGAATCCAGCTTGTTACATTTGACTACTCCAGCATCTTTTGGCTTGTGACATTTAAATGACAATTATTAGCAGTGAAGCAGGCAGATGCGAATTTAAATGAACATTACGAAAAGGTATTCACGGTTTGAGTATCCCAGAATCCTTTGCATGCTAGGGAGGGAGGCTTAATAATGACTCATCTTAATGCTAACTTTAACATTGAAAATGCCATAGACATGCGAACATCGGTCCCGTTTTTAAGTTATAAAATACATCTATCAACTGTTTCAGAAGACCATAGCAGGTCGGTTTAACATAAAAAAGGTAAATATTACTAACAGAGATATGCTCTTTCGGGTTTTAGCGGGGAAAAATTAAGATCAAGTGAAATAAAACAAAGAACCAGTGACGGAGCAGATCGAAGCACTGCTTCATTGGTTCAAGGTTCAAAGCAAAGCCGCTCTGCAGAAACGGTTGATTGCAGGGTCTGTAATTAGTGTAGAGAAATTATCATTTTCATGACAAACACCCCCAAAAACAACAGCCACTCTGAAGGACTGATAAGTGAATCGTTAAGCAAAAAGGCTATTGATGTCGATGGATCGTATCATTTCTTAAGGATACCCGAAAAGAACCAGATCCCTACACGCAACCCGAACAGCAACACGCTTAAAAAAAAAAAAAAAAAAAAAAAAAAACTCACATTAAAGACTCACAATTGTCTGAGTTAAACACCTAAATACATATTTTGGTTGAACTCATCTCCATAATGACGCAATGTTGCAAACAAGTTGCTTGTTGCTTGTCCACTCCACCACCCGCAAATGCTTGTTTACACTGACAATGAAATCTCAGCCTCCCCGGCGAGAACGTGATTACATGCGAGATTTGACATCATAAAGGCATCAATGGACAATTTCAGGGTGAGCAGCACAGTGGCTTAGTGGTTAGACTGTTTCATCACACCAAGAAGGTCCTGGGATCGCTTCCCACCTGGTCCTTGATCTGTGGAGTTTACATGTTCTCCCCTTGTTCGTGTCAGTTCTGTCCAGGTCCTCCTATTTCCTCCCACTGGACATTTCCTTCCTGTTGGCAGTTGAATGTGTGAAATTTAAAGTCCAGGAAACCAGCTGGTGTTTAACAATGTAAAATATTAAGTCCCTTTAACTGCTTGTTTTCACTCAGGGTCACCACAGCAGATCCAAAGTGGATCTGTATGTTGATTTGGCACCAGTTTTACACCGGATGTCCTTCCTGAAGCAACTACACATTACATGGAAAGATGTGGCAGAGGTGGTGTTTGAACCAGAAACCTTCCACACTGAAGCCAAGCACACTAACCACTTGGCCACTAACCCTGCATAAACAATGTAAAATACATCTCTAAAAATTCAAAACATGAATGCATTTTGAACAAAATTTGAGAAGAAATGATCAATGGGTCAGTGAGGAGTTTGTTAAAAACACAGAAATGCTAAATATAGCAGATCAGATAAATTTGTGTCAGTTGTGATGACACTAATATTCAGTTTTGATTCCTACATTGTTTTCTTTTAGCTTCATTTATTCCAGGGATGATTAAATTGTGTCATATTACAGTTAAAGTGATCAGCTATTTGTTTCATATTTAACCCTCTGGGGCCCAAGGGCATTTTTTGGACAGTTCACTTGCCTGGCATAAATGTATAATTATTGCTAACAGCTCTCCCTGCATCCCACAATCAAGTTTTATGTCTCTTTTTCAGGGCAGCCTGTTCTTTCATAATATATATGCTTTTGTTGTGTTTTACAAGTGTAATAAAGGCTTCCAATCAGAAATAAGAAAGGAAAAAATAAAGCGGAAAATAATTTTCCACACATTTATTCAAAACACACAGCAAACTATAATAAACAACTGTTTTGACACTTTATAAAGGTAATTTGAGGTCTTGTGTGAAAGAATGTACAAGAAAAAAGTTCAAACAATAAACACAAATGCACATTTTGAACAATATATACAAAATGGTCTATGCATTTTTGTTTGTCTTCAACTCAAAGCAATTTCTGTCTGCTATTACACAAAGGTCACATCACAAATTTCTATTTCTACTGTGTTTTGGAGTCTTCTGTCTGACTCTGCAAGCAGCTTTCATTTCACACTTTGGTTCCTTACAGTCTGAGTGGCCCCTCTCCCTCACCTCATTGATATTAAAACAGTGCTTTACGCCAGAGGGAGAGAGCCACAGAGTTATCCAGTAACATTTAAATGCAAACTCGTGGAGCAATCCTGATAGTTACACACTCTTTGAGCACGTGAGATTGTCATGCGAGGCTCTCCGTCTGCTCCGTCTGCTTTCACTTTCGCTGTGCGGATTGGCGAAGGGCGCATTGGAGGAGTTAGGTGGCTATTCAAACAGGCCAGCTAGTAAGATATCACTCCTGAAAATGATCTTTGGTTTATCATGTGAGGTGAATCTGCCCTACGATTGGATTTTGGAAAACCATGTGATGGTGAACCAATTCCGATTGGACACATTGTGCATGTCATCACACAGCTTCTATGAGGAGTACAAAGATGCTGATGGTGGATCGAAACAAAAACGTAAGTTTCTATCTCATATCATTAAGAAGTTATTTATAATTTAGTAAAGCTTGGTCCCAGCTGTTGTATATGATGGCGTCTGTCCCATAGGGTTAAAAATATTCACATCATTGAGATCTGTTAAAACAGCCATCTTCAGTTACATGTTGTGATGTCATAAAGCAACTACTCTGACTCATGGAGTCAGTTGATGATGTGTGAGCCGCTTTGTATCTTAGAGGACATAAAGGCTGTGTCAGCTGAATCTGCCTCATTTGAGCTCCACACTGGCAGGTTAAGAGGTAAGAAGCATATCTTGTAAAAAAAAAAATACATATTTTCAAAATATATACTAAATTAATCTTGAATAATTGTGTTGGACTTCATCCAGTTGTGTCTATTTTTCTGGTCACTGTGTGTTTGATGTCTTCACTCAGTAATGCTGATTAAATGTCAGTTCTGCTTCCTTCCAGGTTGAAGATGTTCTAGTTTGTGTGTGTCACTGTGCTGTTGTGCGTCTGCCTTCACCTCCCTTCGGCCCTTTCTGACAAGCTGCTGTGTCAGACACCTCTGATTGTCCCCACTGAGTGTCCTGCCAATAAGACGTGCTACAAGGCCTACGTTCGCTATGGGAAGCACACCATCATGAAGGGTGTGGGCTGTGTTGACAAAGACAAGTGTGGCAGAATTCATAATTACATGTGGCATGAAGTCCTTTATTCAATTTTCTATGACTGCTGCGACTGGAAGTTCTGCAATTCCTACTTGGACCACCAGGACAAATCCCCCTTGTCCTCCTCCCTCTCCATCAACCAACCTGTGACTGTTCTGATACTCTGTCTGTTGTGTAGTTTCTTTCTTTGTGTCCATTTCTACCAGCTCGCTTAAATAACTGTTGCACAACTTCTGACAGCTGATCTCACCTGTTTTCTGTCACCTGTTTTATCTGCTCTGTACCTGCAGCCACAGAGGCCTGTTGTCTTCTAAAAATTAAAATTTGAGGCAACTCACTGATTTAAATATTTAAATGGACATTGTCATTTTAATAGACCTTTTTTTTCTCTCAGAATTATTTTAAAGTATTTCAATATTTATGAAATAAAAAATAATTTTGTTAAGCCTGGTTTGTTTATTTATTGTGTATTGACCTGTTTGATCTCTGCTCGTCCCTTCTGCTGCTCTCCTCAAAGCAGTTTTTTTGTGGTCTTTTGTTTGTTACCTCACCTGTTGCAACCTGGACAATTATGTGGCACATTTCTAAAATGTTTTCCCCTTTTTCTGCTGCATCTTAATTACATCTTATCTGACAGAACTTCAACATGACCATTATTTTACTGCCTCAGAACTTCATATTTCATGATTGACGGCTGCAACAAGGTGTTGAGCACTTTAAGGTATTGTTACATTTAAAAACAGTGCAGCCATTATTCATGATATATTTCATTATAGATCTTTGTCATTTGATTTGTGGATTGTGTCACGTGGCGCTGATTATTTGTCCCATTGTATAGAAAAATATTCCGTTGTATGATTGATGCCATTCTTCATGGATTTTGGTTCCATATCTTTCCACTCCTTGAATGACTCCACTACCTTTTTGTAAAAACATGTCTGTGATATGAGGAAGCTAAATCCAGTATTCTACAAGCTGGGGATCCATGGGCTCGAGATTGGGTGGCTGAAATTTTTTCAAGGGTGTTAACAAACTAAGCAAAGCTTGTATAATGAGTTTGAATGTCGTGTGAGTTCAGAATATCTTTACAGACATCAACAGTTTTTAGAAGGGGAATTCAGCTTTTATTTGCTGTTAATTATGTCATTTTTTAAATGTTAATTTACTGTCTTTATGTATTTAGAAATTGCTTAGGTTTTTGTTATCATATATACACTACTATTACTACTACTATTATTATTATTTAATTTTTAAGCATTTTTCTTTATTTGCCTCTCACATGCCTGGAAAAGCTCCTCGCCATCTAACCATGTCCTTCAGGTCCTTCAGACTTTTTTCAGTAAAATGGTTCTTGGGAGCATGAGCATGACTAAAACCTTTTTGCTTCTGGGGGCTCTGCCTCCCCCAGACCTCCCGCCTTTTTAAGCATTTTTGGTTTTTTGCTTTTCAGCTGACCCCCCCAATTACAGCCCTCTTAACCCCCTGCCACTATAATCATTTTTTAATGTAGATGTAAATTAATATTCAACGTTTTCAGCTAGTTGACAGTAGAGCTGTACAATATAGCCAAATTATCGTATCTCAATATTGTCATATAAATATCACTTATATACATGCTGTCCATATTCTTGAGCCGCTTACGTGGGTAGGGAGAGTTCCCATGAGATAAGCTTTTCAACCAACCATCCCTGATTCTCAAGACCAGGAACCTAAGTGGCTCTACTCTCTCTCTCTTTTTAAAGATATTTAGGTGTACCTTAGTAAACACTAGTAGAGTTCCACCTTAGATTTGGAATGTATAATAGAAGATATACCTTACAGAATTTTCATATCAATATGATATACGACATGACTGATTTTTGACAAAAAGTGCAGCAACATTGAAAATTAAACATTCTTAAACAAAACAGTAATAATACCACACTCATTTTGTGATCCTGATTTTGGATATTAATTTCTAATACAGATTTGATTCTCAGAATGTGAGGATGATGTGCTGACACAAGTAAGATGACAAATATTTAACTTATTGCATTTAAGTTGCATCAATAATTCCAACAGAAAAACAAGATAGAGTCAAGAATCTTTGATTAGAAACTTTATTTTTATAATGTATATATTTTGCTTTGACACAGGTGTGATGTGGTGCCGTCTCAGGTGGAGGTCAAGGATGAAGCTAAAAGGGACACGTGATGGAGAAAGTCCTGTTTGTGGACCAATGAGGAGGTGGAGGAAACAGAGGTGTCAGAGGAATGAAGGAAGGTTTCCATCTCATAGAGTTTTGTCAGTGGAAGGAAAGGAATCATTTCCTTCCATCTTTGGTGGTCCAGGGGGAAAAGATGAGAGGATGAGGTGTTTCCCACAGTGGACTTCAGAAGTTTGGCTTTTTTGTAGGAACAGTGTGTGTGGACCTCGTTGCACACATCAGGCCCATGAAGGTACATTGGATGTTTCCTCTTGTAGTGTCCCCGGAGATTGTCTCGTGTGTTGGATGCGTGGGGGCAGATGTCGCAGACATGAGCCTTCATCACTCTGGTCTCTTCTTCCTGATTGGTCCCTGGTTCAGACACAGAGATTAGGAGTGAGAAACAGATGTGCTGCTGCAGCTGATGTTTCATCATGTGTGTGTGTGGAACAGTTCATGGTCTGCTGATGTGACAACTGTACTTGATGGTCCAACGTGTGCTTACCTGCTCCATTTTGGGTTTTATTTGAAGTGTTGAGCTTCTGCGTTGGCTCAGTTTTTACTCCTGCATCCTGTGTTCTTGTCCTCTTTGGGAAGACTTCACCAGCCTCATCTTCTTCTCTTTCTCTTTTTTGTTTGCACTGTTTTGTACACAGTTTTGGAGCTCGACTTGTGGGTCTTGGCATGTTTTCAATTCAAAGATTAATTACTTAACAGAAAATAAAAATGATGAACTTCAAGTTGGTCTGCAGCTGGTGGAACTCCAGAGTTTAGTGTCAACACTTGTATTGCAGCTGACTAAAGTGACTGCTGCAGTCTAAGTGCAAAGCTGTGCAACATCACAAAGCCATAAGCCCTTTGACTCATTCATAAAACAGCATTGATGATGTCATAAAGCATATCACAAAGCCAGCAGACCTGTGTGTATACTCATTCATAAAGCAGCACTGATGATGTCATAAAGCATATCAGGAAGGCTGACACCATATATGGGCATTTCTTCAACTTGGCCTTGTGATCTGCTAAGATATGTTACATGGTGCAGTGGAAATTATTAGTAATAGTCTTGAAAACAGAATAAACATTTATGTTCATGTTTATATATATGGTGTCCCAAAAAATATACATTTAAAACACTCGTTTTGACCCTTAAATGCTACAAACTTAATCACTTATGTTTCTTTTTTTACTTGAAGAGCCCCTGACGTTTATGTTGATGCCAAGCAAAACTCAGGAAAATGCCAACATTAACCATACTACAGTGAAAAAAATTGAGTTTTGGCACTAGACCAAGCGTGTCAAACAGGTGCAGTGACTTTATGCTCGACTGACAAAATGTAGGGCCAATATTGACATTGGTATGAAAAACCTCAACCTTTCAGCTTTTTTATCCAGCCATAAATTTATTTCCTAGACATATGCTTTGACCATTTTCTTTGCTGATAAAATGTTGCATATATATATATACTCAACAAAAATATAAACACAACACTTTTGGTTTTGCTCCCATTTTGTATGAGATCTAAAACGTTTTCCACATACACAATATCACCATTTCCCTCAAATATTGTTCACAAACCAGTCTAAATCTGTGATAGTGAGCACTTCTCCTTTGCTGAGATAATCCATCCCACCTCACAGGTGTGCCATATCAAGATGCTGATTAGACACCATGATTAGTGCACAGGTGTGCCTTAGACTGTCCACAATAAAACTCTCTAAAACACTCTGAAAGGTGCAGTTTTGTTTTATTGGGGGGGGGGATACTAGTCAGTATCTGGTGTGACCACCATTTGCCTCATGCAGTGCAACACATCTTCGCATAGAGTTGATCAGGTTGTCAATTGTGGCCTGTGGAATGTTGGTCCACTCCTCTTCAATGGCTGCGCGAAGTTGCTGAGAGGAAAATTAAGGTAATATTTTGCATGAACATTACTGAGTGGAATTGAGGCAAACTAAAGAAGCTACAAAAACTTAAATAACTTGACTAACTAATAACACCAAAACCTTTAAATTAAATTGTTTAAAATTAACAGTGTAGAGGACAAAGCAAATTAAGTATACAAAACCACTTAATTAAATGCATTGCTAAACTTGGGTTTGTCTGACTATATGTGTCTTGTGTGTACTCAGTGGCTGAGTTAGAATTTCTTTAAAAAAAACATGCAAATTGCTATTTTAGGGTTTTGTTTTGTTTTTAAACTGAGCAAATAATTTGTTTTAGAGTGTGGAATACTCCAAAGAATATTTCACTTCTGTGAAACTTATCCTCATAACATGTAAAGTGAAACCAAAATACCAGCATGGCTGCAGCTTTGAACACTGTTACAAACAGCCCTGGCCTCCCCTATTAACTGGTCTGCTGTTCCAATAAAGATCACAGCTTTAACCCCCTAAAACAAACAAAAAACATCACTCATTTGTTTTATCTTAAATTTTCATCCTCGTTTCCACATCAGGAGCAACATAAATCCGAGCAGCTCGTCAGCTGAAGTGATCCAGAGGAGTCAGTCTGCAGCTGGCAGAGGTGGATTCGCTCCTTTCCACCCCGCAGTAAAGAGCGCAGATCAGCAGCCTCCGTGACGTGTGCATGCTGACAGTGTGAATGAAGCCTGACACGGTTTATAACGAGTCAGACAAACGTCTCTCCTCCAACCGGGATGTGCAATTGTCATTAAACCACGAGAAAGATCTGATGTGCGCACCTCCATGCGCCTCCAAAAGGATCCCCGTGAAACTTTGGTGTCATTGATTTGATTAGTTTTGTTCCGTTTTAAACCTCCGAAGAGTTCTTCAACTTACTCCAGCAAAACACACGGAGACAAAATAAAAATAAATATAACACAAAACGTCGTCGTCACCATCATCTCTTCCTGCCTGACTGACTGACGACAGCAGCTGCAGCATCACGTACAACCCCTGGCAATAATTATGGAATCACCGGCCTCGGAGGATGTTCATTCAGTTGTTTAATTTTGTAGAAAAAAGCAGATCACAGACATGACACAAAACTAAAGTCATTTCAAATGGCAACTTTCTGGCTTTAAGAAACACTGTAAGAAATCAGGAAAAAAAATTGTGGCAGTGAGTAACGGTTACTTTTTTAGACCAAGTAGAGGGAAAAAATATGGACTCACTCAATTCTGAGGAATAAATTATGGAATCACCCTGTAAATTTTCATCCCCAAAACTAACACCTAGATGTGCTCGTTAGTCTGCATCTAAAAAGGAGTGATCACACCTTGGAGAGCTGTTGCATCAAGTGGACTGACATGAATCATGGTTCCAACACGAGAGATGTCATTTGAAACAAAGGACAGGATTATCAAACTCTTAAAAGAGGGTAAATCATCACGCAATGTTGCAAAAGATGTTGGTTGTTCACAGTCAGCTGTGTCTAAACTCTGGACCAAATACAAACATGGGAAGGTTGTTAAAGGCAAACATACTGGTAGACCAAGGAAGACATCAAAGCGTCAAGACAGAAAACTTAAAGCATTATATCTCAAAAATCGAAAATGCACAACAAACAAATGAGGAATGAATGGGAGGAAACTGGAGTCAACGTCTGTGACCGAACTGTAAGAAACCGCCTAAAGGAAATGGGATTTACATACAGAAAAGCTAAACGAAAGCCATCATTAACACATAAACAGAAAAAAAAAACAAGGTTACAGTGGGCTAAGGAAATAAAATCGTGGACTTTGGATGACTGGATGAAAGTCATATTCAGTGATGAATCTCGAATCTGCATTGGGCAAGGTGATGATGCTGGAACTTTTGTTTGGTGCCGTTCCAATGAGATTTACAGTATATCACTGACTGTAATCTAATGTTCCCGCGTTTCTGTAGCAAGGGCTAAAATTCCAGCGCCCCAAAGCCATGAATTTTGGCATTGTTGACTTGCCAAATATTTATTAATTTTCCCTAGCAACTACATACAATTGGTTATTTCGCTGCACTTCAAGGGCACTTTGAATGAGCGCCCAAGATGAGGAATGATACGTTCTCTGCTTCTGTCGGTGGAAATGCACTGTTGAATGAGAGTCAGTTGGAGGAAGTGTTGTTTTAATCATTCATATTACATGTAGGCACATACTATTAAGTAAAACTGACATTGATAATACTTTTTAAAAATATATATATTATGACTTTTCCCCTCCACATCTATGAGGGCAGTGCCCGAGCGCCCCCTATGGGCCAGCCGCCACTGAAATATTAAATTTGTTATTATATAAATTATAGATGAATTTGTATTGAACTTTAAAACGTGAAAGAACCTGTATAATTATAGTTCATGCTGTTAATGAAGTGTGAAATTCTGCGACACTTTCAGCTGTGGAGTATTCTGAGCACTTTTTTCTGGTCTATTAGTGAGAGTTAATGTTTTTGTGTGTGTATATATTTATACGCACACGTGCGTGTGTGTGACACCATATATGTATGTGAGTTGTAGACAACTGCATTTGTCTTCATCTTTTTCGTTTTTCCTCAGGTATCATTGTCTCATTTCAGCTGTTTATTTTACAGGATCAGCTTTTATTTTGTCTCCATAGTCATGGGTTGCAGTTGTCTTTATGTCACATATTAAAAATATATTAAAATTCATTTTACCCCTTTCATGCATCATGGTTATGACAGTGGACCATTATTCAAAAGCCATTTTCTTTATATGCATGGTTTTAAGGTTGCAGTTGTTTTTCAGTCACAACATTGGACTCTTTTCTGTCATCCTGTGCACTGCCACCCACTGGCTAGCCCCTGCAAGTGCAACACCAATTTCACAATTCCAAGATAGCTGACAGCCAACCTCAAATTTAAATTTATTATTACATTTTATATAGTGCCACATCACAATAAAGCTGCCTCAAGGCGCTTCACACAAGTAAGGTCTAACCTTACCGACCCCTAGAGCAAGCACACAGGAGACATGGTCAGGAAAAACTCCCTCTGATGATATTGAGGAAGAAACCTCAAGCAGTTCAGGCTCAGAGGGGTGACCCACTGCATAGGCCATTCTAAGAGTTAGAAAGGTTTTTACAAAGTTTTACAGAACTGAAGAAACAGCAAACAGGAATTGAAAAACTTCTTCTGCATCAGCTTCAGGCATGGCATCTCTTAAATCCTGGTTAACTCATGAACATCGTGCTGGTGCTTCTAAAGTAGGACACCCTAGCAGGTACATCAAATTTGGTAACATTAAGTAATTGCCAAGTAGTAATACAGTTCCTAAACTTTCGTTGTATCATTTAGAAATCATGATTAATGATGTTTCCACTGAAATGGACATCATACAACACCAGCTATATTTAACTGTTACTGTGATTTTCTTATTCTTACACATACTTCATCTAATCAATAGAATTCAGTTTATTCATGACTGGCTAAATCGTAACATGGTCATTCCAAAAGTAGGATAAGGTCAACCCTCCCCCAAAAGCCAGCACAAAGTCAATAGTGGTAAGGAAAAACTCCCCTCAAGTATTACTAATGAAGAAACGTCAAGCAGACCAGATTCAGGGGTGGCCAACTGCTTCAGCAATACTTGCAATAACAAAATGAGGTGAACGAAGTACAACAAAGAATTGTCAACCATGTAAACAAAAATAAATGTCACTAATGCAACCGATAACATTCAGAATGCAACTGAAAAACTGTGCATATGATAATTTTTCCGCTTCCAAAGATGTAGGTTCGGTGCATTTGAAGAATTTAAATTGGCTGTATTCGTGTGAGTGTGTTTGTCATATTTGGCCCTACCCTGCCTCTCGTCCTATGACTGCTGCGATAGACTCCAGCTCAACCACCCCTGGCCCCTGTGATTTCAATAAGTGAACATAGAGAATGAATGAATGAACTGTCCAGGTGTCTAAATTTGGATTATAGGATTCTTTCTTGCAGGAATATAGGAACTATATTACATGTAAGAATGACACTTTATGATTTCAGACCACCAAAAAGTTCTTTTTTGCCTGTTTTGGGGGATCCAAGCCTTAATTTGGGGCTCAGACCTCGCCATTACTTACTGTACTTTGAAATATGTTCATAACTATCTTCATTCTTTGTAGCACAGATTCTGGAAACATTCATGAGAGATTTGGGTCCATATTAATACAATAACATGCTATTTGAGGGCGGTATGAATTTTCAGGAGGCCCGACATCCATGCCTAGTCGCCCGCAATAATTGTGCACACACTACATTCATATGATCCATGGCACACCCCAGAGTGCTTGCACATAGATCTGCCAGGGAGATTCCCTAAGGTTTCCATGGTTACTAGGCTTATATCCACCTGCATGATGAGTGTGATCTTGTGTGATGTGCCTGTTCTGGAAAGCAGAAGTTCTCTTGTTGCATCGTCTAAATCTGTGATGGGCTTGACCCCAGGTTTCCTACAAGAAACCATGAAATTGAAAAGTGTTATTCCAAAGCATTACATGACACTGAGAAGACTGATCAATACCAATAGAAAAACTACTTTCAGTGTTTATTGGTCTGTTTAAAGAATTTTGAACTGTAGATCATCAAAATATTCACCTGCAGAAAGAAGTGTGATGACATTCACTTTAATCAGACCAAAAAGAACAGGGAGGAAGATGTGCAGCCATTCTTACTCCAACCAGACTGACAGCAGCAGCTTTGAACATGTCCAGACATGCAGTACCCCATTCACAACATCACACTCATCATGCAGGTGGATATAAGGCTACTAACCGCAGAAACCTTTGGGGGTCCCCCTGGCAGATCTATGTGCAAGCATTCTGGGGTGTGCACACAATTAAAATGAAATTGTCATTTCAGTGCTAGAAATACATTTGCGAGTGCACAAATTAGCCATAATTGGATGCTTAAATTAACCAGGAAGGAGTTTCATAAAGAAGGCCATATTAAAAACACATAAAGTAGACATCAATACCTTCAAAATGGAATCAGTTTGAAGTGTTTTATTTACTGCCCACATGAGCTTTTCTTCTAATAAAATTCGACCACAAAATGTTTTTTTCAGATTTCAGAGGTTTCTCCCACAATAACTGTTTACCACAGATATGCCAAATTTACATATTTCATAGCCAGTATAGCTGGCATTAAGGAGCCAAGAAATGGAAAGGCTTCTTTGAGTGTAATGGTATGCTTCAGTACCTCAAACATGGATGCTCGCAACAGTCAATGTAATATTTTCCATAGTTTGAGCATACATAAACTTCACAGTTTAGTGTCAATGTCTGTTATTTGACTATAGTCCAAGTCTGGGTGTCCATGACACCTGCCACAGAAAATTTCAGGCCTCTAGGTCCATTATTTGCTGAGATATTCTACCTTGAACATGGCACCAGGAATGACGGCCATAATTTTTGCCTAAAAAATGGCAGACCCCATGCACACTAAATTGGCCATATCTCAGAAACTACTTGGTCTTCAGGCCTCAAAATTCAGATTTGTTGTTCTGCATAGTCTGGGAATATTTGATGAAAATTTAAAGAAAATCTGAGACAAAGTGTGTGAGGCCCCTCAAATAAATGTTGAATTGACATGGAATGACCCAAATGCATACCGTACGACAACTGCATGTTATTTGCATTATTATCACTTACTGAGATACACAACATGTGGAATCACATTAACAAGATTTAATGTCATTTCAAAACGCACGACACCCAGCAAACACATACATCAAAAGTTGGCTAACTCGTGTTGGCTGGTACCACGCTGCTCTCCAAATTCCCCAGGGCGTCCTCATCAAGCTGGCTCCTTTGGCTGCTGTTCATTGTCGGACTATCCATGATGAAATCATCCGGAGTATCCGTATTGAGGCCAACACACACTTCTCGTCTGCAGACAGTTCTTGGGTTGCGCATGCTATGATGTCATCACTTTATGCACAGCAGGCGGGTATTGGGATACCTGCCCGTTACTGTGGGCAGGTATCGACAGTTAGCATAAATGTAAATTTATGCTACCGGCCCACCAACACCTCAAAGGTGGCACACTCATGTCGATTGTAGTTTTGAGCACTGAGGTTAAACTATCCACAAGACTATCTACTGACTGGGTATTTACCAAATGTGAAGCTAAGACATCAGGCAGTCTAGCTTCCAGTTCAGTCTTGGTTGAGGAATTGATGCGTCACCGTAGTGATATATAAGGTTGTTGTTCCACTAAACGGCAGCAAAACTGTAAACTTAATAAGTGAGTGATCAGAGACCACTGATGTAAGAGACATGATGTCAATATTTGTGACAGCAAGACCACGTGCGAGAGCCAAATCCAGGGTTTTTCCACTAATGTGCGTCACTGAACTTAATATAGGATGCTGTACCATGACAGCAATGACACACAAGGCTTATGAAAAATGACATTTAATTCCATAAGCAGACACACAGATCCAAGTGCATTTGAATTTTTAATACACACCATGTAAAGAAACACACTCTCCATCAGAGTGGAGTGAAATACAGCAGATAGCATCTCAACATTTGGACATTAAAGAGTCGTACACCTGAACCCCACACATAATGCTGCACATTCAATTCCACAGATTTACATTATAACAACAGATGGTAAACACATTCACATACATACCTACAATGGAGCACAATACTGTTCAATATAAATACTAGTATTTGTTCTTCCTCACTGCTGCTCAGCTGTTTCATGGATGACTTTGAGACTTTCCCTCATTGTTTCATTTGCCACTGAACGGGGTTAATCCTGGTTATTGTGACGGTTTGTAATCATGTGGTTGTAGGTACAGGCAGTGGTGGACACAGTTCAGATAATCCCATAACAGATAATTATCAAAGCTAATGTTTTTGTGAGTGGATTAGCTTTTCAGATAAGTTTTAAAACCATCACCGGACCAATTATCTTCCGACAAATTTAGTTCTGATAACTTTTAGTCTGGTATCATAAACATACTTTTACAGTTAGGAATGAACATGCAAACTGCACAAACTGTCCCACGCTGTTGTTGCTAAATTTTGAACATCTTGAAATTATCGCCATGATGAGCCTCGTTAACCAAATATTCTGCCTCTAAGAGCCTCTCAGAGCCACTATTCTCCCATGATAGTTGAATACCTTCTCTTGTACCCAAAAACAAAACAAAACAAAACAAAAAAAAACAAAAAAACATGCTGTGTGGCTCATTATTCACTGTTCATTATTTTTTGGGACCAAGGCGTTTGTCTCTACTTGGCTTTGCAATAAAGTGTCGTCCTGATTTTGGTTGTTAATTTCTAATACAGATTTGATTCTCAGAATGTGAGGATGATGTGCTGACACAAGTAAGATGACAAATATTTTACTTACTGCATTTAAGTTGCATCAATAATTCCAACAGAAAAACAAGATAGAGTCAAGAATCTTTGATTAGAAACTTTATTTTCATAATGTATATATTTTGCTTTGACACAGGTGTGATGTGGTGCCATCTCAGGTGGAGGTGGAGGTCGAGGATGAAGATAAAAGGGACACGTGATGGAGCAAGTCCTGTTTGTGGACCAGTGAGGAGGTGGAGGCAAGAGAGGTGTCAGAGGAATGAAGGAAGGTTTCCATCTCGTAGAGTTTTGTCAGTGGAAGGAAAGGAATCATTTCCTTCCATCTTTGGTGGTCCAGGGGGAAAGGATTAGAGGATGAGGTGTTTCCCACTGTGGACTTCAGAAGTTTGGCTTTTTTGTAGGAACAGTGTGTGTGGACCTCGTTGCACACATCAGGCCCATGAAGGTACATTGGATGTTTCCTCTTGTAGTGTCGCCGGAGATTGTCTCGTGTGTTGGATGCGTGGGGGCAGACGTCGCAGACATGAGCCTTCATCACTCTGGTCTCTTCTTCCTGATTGGTCCCTGGTTCAGACACAGAGATTAGGAGTGAGAAACAGATGTGCTGCTGCAGCTGATGTTTCAACATGTGTGTGTGGAACAGTTCATGGTCTGCTGATGTGACAACTGTACTTGATGGTCCAACGTGTGCTTACCTGCTCCATTTTGGATTTTATTTGCAGTGTTGAGCTTCTGCGTTGGCTCAGTTTTTACTCCTGCATCCTGTGTTCTTGTCCTCTTTGGGAAGACTTCACCAGCCTCATCTTCTTCTCTTTCTCTTTTTTGTTTGCACTTTTTTGTACACAGTTTTGGAGCTCGACTTGTGGGTCTTGGCATGTTTTCAATTCAAGGATTAATTACTTCACAGAAAATAAAAATGATGAACTTCAAGTTGGTCTGCAGCTGGTGGAACTCCAGAGTTTAGTGTCAACACTTGTATTGCAGCTGACTAAAGTGACTGCTGCAGTCTAAGTGCAAAGCTGTGCAACATCACAAAGCCATAAGCCCTTTGACTCATTCATTAAACAGCATTGATGATGTCATAAAGCATATCACAAAGCCAGCAGACCTGTGTGTATACTCATTCATAAAGCAGCACTGATGATGTCATAAAGCATATCAGGAAGGCTGACACCATATATGGGCATTTCTTCAACTTGGCCTTGTGATCTTCTAAGATATATTACATGGTGCAGTGGAAATTATTAGTAATAGTCTTGAAAACAGAAGAAACATTTATGTTCATGTTTATATATGTTTTATTTATATATATATATATATATATATATATATATATATATATATATATAGGGTGTCCCAAAAAATATACAACATTTAAAACACTCGTTTTGACCCTTAAATGCTACAAACTTAATCACTTATGTTTCTTTTTTACTTGAAGAGCCCCTGAAGTTTATGTTGATGCCAAGCAAAACTCAGGAAAATGCCAACATTAACCATACTACAGTGAAAAAAATTATTGAGTTTTGGCACCAGACCAAGCGTGTCAAACAGGTGCAGCGACTTTATGCTAGACTGACAAAATGTAGGGCCAATATTGACATTGGTATGAAAAACCTCAACCTTTCAGCTTTCTATCCAGCCATAAATTTATTTCCTAGACATATGCTTTGACCATTTTCTTTGCTGATAAAATGTTGCATATATATATATATATATATATATATATATATATACAAGGGCTGTCCGTAAAGTATAGGTCCTTTTTATTTTTTTCAAAAACTATATGGATTTCATTCATATGTTTTTACGTCAGACATGCTTGCACCCTCGTGCGCATGCGTGAGTTTTTCCATGCCTGTCGGTGACGTCATTCGCCTGTGAGCACTCCTTGTGGGAGGAGTCGTCCAGCCCCTCGTCGGCATTCCTTTGTCTGAGAAGTTGCTGAGAGACTGGCGCTTTGTTTGATCAAAATTTTTTCTAAACCTGTGAGACACATCGAAGTGGACATGGTTCGAAAAATTAAGCTGGTTTTCAGTGAAAATTTTAACAGCTGATGAGAGATTTTGAGGTGATTCTTTCGCTTTAAGGACTTTTCACGGTGCGAGACGTCGCGCTGCGCTCTCAGGCAGCGTCATCAGCCTGTTTCAAGCTTAAAACCTCCACATTTCAGGCTCTATTGATCCAGGACGTCGTGAGAGAACAGAGAAGTTTCAGAAGAAGTCGGTTTCAGCATTTTATCCGGATATTCCACTGTTAAAGGAGATTTTTTTAATGAAAGACGTGCAGCCGACGCGGCGTGGCGGCACAGGAAAAACACCTCCGTGTTGATAACCATTTGTAAAATCCAGGCGGCTTTTGATGGCTTTCAGTGGAGTGAGTATATGAGAAATTGTTTATCAGCTGGAGATGTTCCAACTTGTCCTCAAGGCTTCCAACAGAGGTGTTTTTCCTGTGGCGGAGCGTCGCGGCGGCTGCGAGCCGACGCTGCAATCCGCCTGCACGTCTTTCATTAAAAAAATCTCCTTTAACAGTGGAATATCCGGATAAAATGCTGAAACCGACTTCTTCTGAAACTTCTCTGTTCTCTCACGACGTCCTGGATCAATAAAGCCTGAAATGTGGAGGTTTTAAGCTTGAAACAGGCTGATGACGCCGCCTGAGAGCGCTGCGCGACGTCTCGCACCGTGAAAAGTCCTTAAAGCGACAGAATCACCTCCAAATCTCTCATCAGCTGTTAAAATTTTCACTGAAGACCAGCTTAATTTTTCGAACCATGTCCACTTCGATATGTCTCACAGGTTTAGAAAAAATTTTGATCAAACAAAGCGCCAGTCTCTCAGCAACTTCTCAGACAAAGGAATTCCGACGAGGGGCTGGACGACTCCTCCACAAGGAGTGCTCACAGGCGAATGACTTCACCGACAGGCGTGGAAAAACTCACGCATGCGCACGAGGGTTCAAGCATGTCTGACGTAAAAACATATGAATGAAATCCATATAGTTTTAAAAAAAATAAAAAGGACCTATACTTTACGGACAGACCTCGTATATATATACTCAACAAAAACTCAATAAAAATATAAACACAACACTTTTGGTTTTGTTCCCATTTTGTATGAGATGAACTCAAAGATCTTAAACTTTTTCCACATACACAATATCACCATTTCCCTCAAATATTGTTCACAAACCAGTCTAAATCTGTGATAGTGAGCACTTCTCCTTTGCTGAGATAATCCATCCCACCTCACAGGTGTGCCATATCAAGATGCTGATTAGACACCATGATTAGTGCACAGGTGTGCCTTAGACTGTCCACAATAAAACTCTCTAAAACACTCTGAAAGGTGCAGTTTTGTTTTATTGGGGGGGGATACCAGTCAGTATCTGGTGTGACCACCATTTGCCTCATGCAGTGCAACACATCTCCTTCGCATAGAGTTGATCAGGTTGTCAATTGTGGCCTGTGGAATGTTGGTCCACTCCTCTTCAATGGCTGTGTGAAGTTGCTGGATATTGGAAAGACGTGCGGGCGGATTGCAGCGTCGGCTTGCAGCCGCCGCGACGCTCCGCCACAGGAAAAACACCTCCGTTGGAAGCCTTAAGGACAAGTTGGAACATGTCCAGCTGTTAAACAATTTCTCATATACTCACTCCACTGAAAGCCATCAAAAGCCGCCTGGATTTTACAAATGGTTATCAACACGGAGGTGTTTTTCCTGTGCTGCCGCACCGCGCTGACTGCGTCCCGACGCGCGGACCCGTCCGCACGTCTGTCATTAAAAAAATCTCCTTTAACAGTGGAATATCCAGATAAAATGCTGAAACCGACTTCTTCTGAAACGTCTCTGTTCTCTCACGACGTCCTGGATCAATAGAGCCTGAAATGTCGAGGCTTTCAGCTTGAAACAGGCTGATGACGGCGCCTGAGAGCGCTGTGCGACGTCTCGCACCGTGGGAAGTCCTTAAAGCGACAGTATCACCTCAAAATCTCTCATCAGCCGTTAAAATATTCACTGAAAACCAGCTTAATTTTTCGAACCGTGTCCACTTCGATGTGTCTCACAGGTTTAGAAAAAATTTTGATCAAACAAAGCGCCAGTCTCTCAGCAACTTCTCAGACAAAGGAATTCCGACGAGGGGCTGGACGACTCCTCCACAAGGAGTGCTCACAGGCGAATGACGTCACCGACAGGCGTGGAAAAAGTCACGCATGCGCACGATGGTTCAAGCATGTCTGACGTAAAAACATATGAATGAAATCCATATAGTTTTTGAAAAAAATAAAAAGGACCTATACTTTATGGACAGACCTCGTATACCTATATACATACGTATATACTTTACAAACATAAATATATACATACATATACACAGTCACTTATATACATATACACCTACCCATATCTATATATCTACATATGCATATACATACCCACACATTCAAATACACAATAAGTCCCACTTATAAATTGAACATTCCATATAAATCAAATTATATTTGCTTCTTTATGATACTTAGACATAATGTTCTTTTTGAGTAGTTTCTTAAATCTTACTAAGGTACTACTCATTCTAACCTCTGTTGAACATTTGTTCCATTTCCTCACCCCAACCACAGACACACAAAAACCCTTTACATTTGTTCTTACTGGTGGTTTCATAAAAATTGTACAACCTCTTAAACTATATCTGGATTCCCTCAATCGGAACAGACTCTGGACATGTCTCGGTAAGGCTTGGTTTTTCGCTCGAAATAAAGTTTGAATTGTAATGTAATCGACCAAATCTATGAATTTTAATAAATTTAAAGACACAAATAGAGAATGAGTTGGTTCACGATATTGTTTATTGCAGATGATTCGTATGGCTCGTTTTTGCAAAACGAATATTGGATTGGTATTTGATTTGTAAGTGTTTCCCCATGACTCAACACAATATGTCATATATGGTACCATCAGAGAATGATATAAAGTAAGTAACCCTTCTTGCGGCAGTAGGTCTTTGGCTTTATACAAAATAGCTATAGTTTTTGACAATTTTGATTTCACATAATTTATATGTGGTTTCCAGCTAAGTTTATTATCAATTATAACACCTAAAAATGTATTCTCTGTTACTAACTCAATTTCCTTATTGTTTATAGTTAAATTTTTACATTTTGGTGCCTGTTTATTTCCAAATATAATACATTTAGTTTTCCCAAGGTTGAGTGACAACTTATTAGCGTCAAACCAAGCCTTAAATTTTTCCAGTTCTTTCTCCACTATGTCCAGAAGCTGTTCAAGATTTTCACCGCTACAGAACACAGTTGTATCATCCGTAAAAAGGACACATCTCAGTGAACTCGACACCCAACTTATATCATTTATATATGTTGTGTGGGCCGCTGAAGAGGAGGTACTGCTGGCCCACCACCACCAGATGGCGCCCTGCTTGGAGTGCGGGCTCCAAGCACGAGAGGGCTTCAGAGCCGCTGGAGGTGACAGCTGTCATCAATCAACACCAGCTGTCACCCATCACCACCACTATAAAGACCGGACTGCAACTCCACCTCCTTGCCGAGAAATCGTCTACCATACAGGTAATTTTCTCTGCTGACTTAAACTTTGAGTATTAGTCTGATCTCTTTTTGCAGCCATTTTCCTGTGGTGTGCCTTATCTGCAGAGTTGGCGTTTGGTGTGGACTGCGACGGCTTCGCCTCACACCCCACTCAGATAAGTGGTTAATTCAGGAGCTGCACGAGTGTGTGATTTGAGGTGGAGGTTCTCCCTCCTTAACTGAACACAGACTGTGGGATTACTGAGTGTGCGGACTCACACTCATCCAGAACTGTTTCTGTTTTCTGCCAGCAGTACCGTGTCTGACTGCTGAAGACAGTGGCCACCTGGGGCGCAGGGCTTGGCGGCTCCGGTGTTCTTCAGGTCCGTTGGTGGTGAGGCTTGTGTGGGTTCCGGCTTCTCTCTCACCGGACGTCTCCTATCTTCGAGCCTGCCACACGTCACCTTTTGTTGGATTGATATAACACATATTTGTATCTGTCTGTATCACATTGTGCACCTTCACAACATTAAATTGTTACTTTTTGGCTATTCCATTGTCCCTTCATTAACGCCCCCTGTTGTGGGTCCGTGTCACGACACTTCTCCAACAGGATTTCTCGGCCAGCGTTATGGATCCCGAGGGGCATCAACTCGAGCCTGAACGGCCAATGGAAGAGCAAGGTGCACAGGCACCAGCAGGAGGCGTGTTAGGGGAGCTGCAGCAAATACTGACCGCTTTCACTGCTCGGTTGGATCTGGTCACCGAGCAGAACGTTATCCTCAATCGGAGGATGGAGGCTCTCACTGCCAGGGTGGAGGCGCGCGATCAAGGCGCTGCTGCAGCACCTCCTCCTGCTGATCCTTTGTCAGACACAAACGTTCCACTGGTCGTTCAACGACCCCCCCCACCATCCCCTGAAGCATACATAAGCCCTTCGGAGCCGTACGGAGGTTGTGTTGAGACGTGCGCGGACTTCCTGATGCAGTGCTCGCTCGTCTTTGCACAGCATCCCGTCATGTACGCGTCAGACGCTAGCCGGGTGGCTTATGTCATCAATTTGCTTCGAGGAGAGGCACGCGCCTGGGCTACGGCGCTCTGGGAGCAGAACTCATGGCTCCTAACATCATACGCTGGGTTTGTAAGGGAGTTCAAACAGGTTTATGATCATCCCAACAGAGGCGAGACTGCTTCGAGCATGCTACTGTCAATGCGACAGGGGCGCCGGAGTGCAGCCGAGTATGCAGTCGACTTCCGCATCGCGGCTGCGAGGTCCGGCTGGAATACCGTTGCACTCCGCGCCGCCTTCATAAACGGACTGTCTCCGGTCCTGAAGGAGCACCTGCTGGCTAAGGAGGAACCGCGGGATTTTGACGGGCTTGTCGACCTGCTTATACGCTTAGACAACCGGTTAGAGGAACACCGTCGGGAGCAGGGCGGGGGGCGTGACCGGGCACGGGCCGTCCCGCTTCCTTCCGGGTCCGAAAGGATGCCGTCGTCCCCACGCTTCACAGCCAGAGGGCCCCATGTGGCTACAGCTCCCCCTGCTGACGAAGCTATGGACACGAGCAGGGCCAAAATAAAATCAAAGGACAGACAAGGGAGGCAGGCCTGCGGGGAGTGTTTTTTCTGTGGGTCTAACAGTCATATACAGAGGAACTGTCCCAAACGGTCAAACTACAATGCCCGTCCTTAGAAACTGGGCTAAGGGTGGGCCATAACACGCACGCGGGGGAACCCCGAAAATCAGCACGAATCCCAGTCACAATCCTTTGTGAGGATTTAACCCTTCACGCCCCAGCACTTATAGACACGGGGTCAGAAGGGAATCTGCTGGACAGCAGATGGGCAAAGGACGTAGGGCTCCCTCTGGTGGCTCTGCCTTCCCCTGTGAAGGTACGAGCACTAGATGGCATTCTTCTTCCATTAATCACACACCAGACACAGCCAGTGACTTTGGTGGTGTCTGGGAATCACAGGGAGGAGATAGTGTTTTTTGTAACACCTTCTACCTCCCGAGTGATTTTGGGTTTTCCATGGGTGTTGAAACACAATCCCCGGATTGATTGGCCGTCTGGGGTTGTGACGCAGTGGAGCGAAACCTGCCACCGGGAGTGTTTAGGATCCTCGGTTCCACCCGGTGAGATAGCTAAGGAGGAGGTCAAAGTCCCGCCCAATCTGACGGCGGTGCCATGTGAGTACCACGATCTTGCTGACGTCTTCAGCAAAGATGTGGCACTCGCCCTTCCCCCGCACCGACCGTACGATTGTGCCATCGATTTGATTCCAGGCGCTGAGTACCCGTCCAGCAGGCTGTACAACCTCTCACGTCCGGAACGCGAATCAATGGAGACCTACATCCGGGACTCGTTAGCTGCTGGGTTGATCCAGAACTCCACCTCCCCGATGGGTGCTGGTTTCTTGTTTGTGGGTAAAAAGGACGGCGGACTCCGTCCATGCATCGATTACAGAGGGCTGAACGACATTACGGTTCGCAACCGATACCCGTTACCTCTGTTGGATTCGGTGTTCACGCCCCTGCATGGAGCCCAAATATTTACCAAACTTGATCTTAGGAATGCGTACCACCTGGTTCGGATCCGGAAGGGAGACGAATGGAAGACGGCATTTAATACCCCCTTAGGTCACTTTGAGTACCTGGTCGGATCGGTGCGAAGCCGCGTTTAGGGAGTTGAAACGCCGGTTCTCGACTGCGCCAGTTCTGGTGCAGCCCGATCCTACTCGCCAGTTCACAGTGGAAGTGGATGCCTCTGACTCAGGGATAGGAGCCGTGCTGTCCCAGAGTGGGGAGTCCGATAAGGTCCTCCACCCTTGTGCCTATTTTTCCCGCAGGTTGACCCTGGCTGAGAGGAATTATGACGTCGGCAATCGGGAACTCTTGGCGGTGAAGGAGGCTCTTGAAGAGTGGAGACACCTGTTGGAGGGAGCGACGGTTCCCTCACGGTTTTCACGGACCATCGGAACCTGGAGTACATCCGGACCGCCAAGCGGTTGAACCCCAGGCAAGCCCGCTGGTCACTGTTCTTCGGGTGCTTTGACTTCCAGATTACGTACCGCCCCGGGACCAAGAACCAACGGTCGGATGCACTGTCCCGGGTGCATGAAGAGGAAGTCAGGGCCGAGCTGTCAGACCCTCCAGAATCCATCATCCCTGAGTCCACTGTCGTGGCCACCCTCACCTGGGACGTGGAGAAGACCGTCCGGGAGGCCCTGGCACGGAACCCGGACCCGGGGACCGGCCCAAAGAACAAGCTGTACGTCCCACCAGAGGCCAGAGCTGCGGTTTTGGACTTCTGCCATGGGTCCAAACTCTCCTGTCATCCTGGAGTGCATAGGACCATGGCAGTAGTCCAGCAGCGCTTCTGATGGGCGTCTATGGAAGCCGACGTCCGGGACTACGTCCAGGCCTGCACCACCTGCGCCAGGGGCAAAGCAGACCACAAGAGGACCTCAGGACTCCTCCGACCCCTACTGGTGCCTCATCGCCCCTGGTCCCACATCGGCCTGGACTTTGTCACGGGCCTCCCGCCGTCCCAGGGCCGCACCACCATCTTGACCTAACCATTGATAACCATTTGTAAAATCCAGGCGGCTTTTGATGGCTTTCAGTGGAGTGAGTATATGAGAAATTGTTTAACAGCTGGACATGTTCCAACTTGTCCTTAAGGCTTCCAATGGAGGTGTTTTTCCTGTGGCGGAGCGTCGCAGCGGCTGCGAGCCGACGCTGCAATCCGTCCGCACATCTTTCATTAAAAAAATCTCCTTTAACAGTGGAATATCCAGATGAAATGCTGAAACCGACTTCTTCTGAAACTTCTCTGTTCTCTCACGACGTCCTGGATCAATAGAGCCTGAATGTGGAGGTTTTCAGCTTGAAACAGGCTGACGACGGTGCCTGGGACCGCTGCGCGACGTCTCGCACCGTGGGAAGTCCTTAAAGCGACAGTATCACCTCAAAATCTCTCATCAACTGTTAAAATTTTCACCGAAAACCAGCTTAATTTTTCGACCCGTGTCCACTTCGATGTGCCTCACAGGTTTAGAAAAAATTTTGATCAAACAAAGCGCCAGTCTCTCAGCAACTTCTCAGAGAAAGGAATTCCGACGAGGGGCTGGACGACTCCTCCCACAAGGAGTGCTCACAGGCGAATGACGTCACCGACAGGCGTGGAAAAACTCACGCATGCGCACGAGGGTTCAAGCATGTCTGACGTAAAAACATATGAATGAAATCCATATAGTTTTTGAAAAAATAAAAAGGACCTATACTTTATTGACAGACCTCGTATTGCCCAACACCATAGTAGGAGAAACATGCCCATATCATGATGCTTGCACCACCATGCTTCACTGTCTTCACTGTGAACTGTGGCTTGAATTCAGAGTTTGGTGGTCGTCTCACAAACTGTCTGCGGCCCTTGGACCCAAAAACAACAATTTTATTCTCATCAGTCCACAAAATATTCCTCCATTTCTCTTTAGGCCAGTTGATGTGTTCTTTGGCAAATTGTAACCTCTTCTGCACAACTTTAATTTAACAGAGGGACTTTGCGGGGGATTCTTGCAAATAAATTAGCTTCACACAGGCGTCTTCTAACTGTCACAGCACTTACAGGTAACTCCAGACTGTCTTTGATCATCCTGGAGCTGATCAATGGGTGAGCCTTTGCCATTCTGGTTATTCTTCTATCCATTTTGATGGTTGTTTTCCATTTATTCCACGCGTCTCTGTTTTTTTTTTTTTTTTTTGTCCATTTTAAAGCATTGGAGATCATTGTAGATGAACAGCCTATAATTTTTTGCACCTGCATATAAGTTTTCCCCTCTCCAATCAACTTTTTAATCAAACTATGCTGTTCTTCTGAACAATCTCTTGAACGTCCCATTTTTCTCAGGCTTTCAAAGAGAAAAGTATGTTCAACAGGTGCTGGCTTCATCCTTAAATAGGGAACACCTGATTCACACGTTTGTTCCACAAAATTGACGAACTCACTGACTGAATGGCAAACTACTATTATTGTGAACACCCCCTTTTCTACTCTTTTTTTACTAATAGCCCAATTTCATAGCCTTAAGAGTGTGCATATCATGAATGCTTGGTCTTGTTGGATTTGTGAGAATCTACTGAATCTCACAAATGCTTGGTACCTTGTTTCCCATGTAACAATAAGAAATATATTCAAAACCTGGATTAATCTTTTGGTCACATAGCACTACTATTATTCTGAACACTACTGCATATATATATACATATATATATATGCACACATGTGCGTGTGTGTGTGTGAGACACCATATATGTGTGTGAGTTTTAGACATCTGCATTTGACTTTTTGTTTTTTCCTCAGGTATCATTGTCTCATTTCCGCTGTTTATTTTACAGGATCAGCTTTTATTTTCTCTCTATAGTCATGGAATCTTGTTGCAGTTGTGTTATGTCACATCTTAGAAACATATTAAAATGCATTTTAACCGTTCCATGCATCATGGTCATGACAGTGGACGACTACTCAAAAGCCATTTTCTGTATATGCATGTTTTAATGTTGCAGTTGCATTTCAGTCACAACATTGGACTCTTTTCTGTCATCCAGTGCACTGTCACCCACTGGCCAGCCCCTGCAAGTGCAACACAAATTTCATAATTCCAAGATGGCTGACCAAATAAATTTCAATTTATTACTGCATTTTATATAGCGCCAAATCACAACAAAGCTGCCTCGAGGCGCTTCACACAAGTAAGGTCGAACCCTACCAACCCCTAGAGCAAGTACACAGGCTACATGGTCAGGAAAACCTCCCTCTGATGATATTGAGGAAGAAACCTCAAGCAGACCAGGCTCAGAGGGGTGACCCACTGCATAGGCCATCCTAAGAGTTAGAAATGTTTTTACAAAGTTTTACAGAACTGAAGAAACAGCAAACAGGAATTCAAACACTTCTGCTGCATCAGCTACAGGCATGGCATCTCTTAAATCCTGGTTAACTCATGAATATCCTACTGGTACTTCTAAAGTAGGACACCCTAGCAAATAAATCAAATTTGGTAACATCAAGTAATCGCTAAATAGTAATACAGTTCCTAAACTTTCGTTGTATCATTTAGAAATCATGATTAATTATTTTTCCATTGAAATGGACATCATACAACACCAGCTATATTTAACCTACAATTCATACTGTTACTGTGATTTTCTTATTCTTAAAAATACTTAAAAAGAATTCAGTTTATTCATGACCGGCCAAATCGTAACATGGTTATTCCAAAAGTAGGATAAGGTCAACCCCCCCCCCCCCCCCCCCCCCCCCACACACACACACACAAAAGCCAGCACAAAGTCAATAGTGGTAAGGAAAAACTCCCCTCAAGTATTACTAAGGAAGAAACCTCAAGCAGACCAGATTCAGGGGTGCCCAACTGCTTCGGCAATACATGCAATAACAAAACCAGGTGAACAAAGTACAACAAAGAATTGTCAACCATGCAAACAAAAATAATGTCACTAGTGCAACAATAACATCCAGTATGCAACTGAAAACTGTGCATATGATAATTTTTTCTGCTTCCAAAGATATATAGGTTCGGTGCATTGAAGAATTTAAATTGGCTGTATTTGTACGTGTGAGTGTGTTTGTCAATATTTGGCCCTGTGATAGAATGACAACCCTGCCTCTTGTCCTATGACTGCTGCGATAGACTCCAGCTCAATCACCCCTGGCCCCTGTGATTTCAATAAGTGAACATAGAGAATGAATGAATGAACTGTCCAGGTGTCTAAATTTGTATTATAGGATTCTTTCTTGCAGGAATATGGGAAATATATTACATGTAAGAATGACACTTTATAATTTCAGACCACCAAAAGGTTCTTTTTTGCCTGTTTTGGGGGATCCAAGCCTTAATTTGGGGCTCAGACCTCCCCATTGCTGACTGTACTTTGAAATATGTTCATAACTATCTTCATTCTTTGTAGCACAGATTCTGGAAACATTCATGAGAGATTTGGGTCCATATTAATACAATAACATGCTTTTGGATGGCAGTATGCATTTTCACAGGCCTGACGTCCATGCCCAGTCGCCCAAAATGACCGATATTCGCCCTCGTCTAACTTAGGAGAATATCGGTCATTTGGGCAACTGGGCATGGATGGAGGGACTCAGAAAATGGGTCACTCCATGTCAATTCAACGAGGGCGTCATGCACTTTGTCTCAGATTTTTTCCAAATTTTAATAAAATATTCTCAGACTATTCAGAACAACAAATCTGACATTTGATGCCTGTAGTCCAAGTAGTTTCTGAGATATGGCCAATTTAGTGTGCATGGGGTCTGCTGTTTTTTAGCCAAAAATTATGGCTGTCATTTCTGGAGCCATGTTCAAGGTAGAATATCTCAGCAAATAATGGACGTAGAAGCCTGAAATTTTCTGTGGCAGTTGTCATGGACACCCAGACTTGGACTATGACTATGTTTGCCATGAATCATATGAATGCAGTGTGTACACACACTTAAAATGAAATTGTCATTTCAGCACTAGAAATACATTAGCGAGTGCACAAATTAGCCATAATTGGATGCGTAAATTAACCAGGAAGGAGTTTCATAAAGAAGGCCATATTTATAACACATAAAGTAGATATCAATACCTTCAAAATGGAATCAGTTTGAAGAGTTTTATTTACTGCCCACACGAGCTTTTCTTCTAATAAAATTCGTCCACAAAAATTTTATTTTTTCAGATTTCAGAGGTTTCTCCCACAATAACTGTTTACCACAGATATGCCAAATTTACATATTTCATAGCCAGTATAGCTGGCATTAAGGAGCCAAGAAATGGAAAGGCTTGAGTGTAATGGTATGCTTCAGTGTCTCAAACATGGATACTCACAATAGTCAATGTAATATTTTCCATAGTTTGAGCATACATAAACTTCACAGTTTAGTGCCAATGTCTGTTGTTTGACTATAGCCCAAGTCTGGGTGTCCATGACAAGTGCCGCAAAAAATTTCAGGCCTCTAAGTCCATTATTTGCTGAGATATTCTGCCTTGAACATCTCTCCAGAAATGACGGCCATAATTTTTGGCTAAAAAACAGCAGACCCCATGCACACTAAATTGGCCATATCTCAGAAACTACTTGGTCTTCAGGCCTCAAACTTCAGATTTGTTGTTCTGAATAATCTGGGAATATGTGACTAAAAGTTGAAGAAAATCTGAGGCAAAGTGCGAAAGGCCCCTCAAATATTCGTTGAATTGACATGGAATGACCCAAATGCATACCGTACGACAACCCAGCAAACACATACATAAAAAGTTGGCTCACTTTAACTCGTGTTGGCTGGTACCACGCTGCTCTCCAAATTCCCCAGGGCGTCCTCATCAAGCTGGCTCCTTTGGCTGCTGTTCATTGTCGGACTATCCATGATGAAATCATCCGGAGTATCCGTATTGAGGCCAACACACACTTCTCGTCTGCAGACAGTTCTTGGGTTGCGCATGCTATGATGTCATCACTTTATGCACAGCAGGCGGGTATTGGGATACCTGCCCGTTACTGTGGGTAGGTATCGACAGTTAGCATAAATGTATATTTATGCTACCGGCCCACCGACACCTCAAAGGTGGCGCACTCATGTCGATTGTAGTTTTGAGCACTGAGGTTAAACTATCCACAAGACTATCTACTGACTGGGTATTTACCAAATGTGAAGCTAAGACATCAGGCAGTCTAGCTTCCAGTTCAGTCTTGGTTGAGGAATTGATGCGTCACCGTAGTGATATATAAGGTTGTTGTTCCACTAAACGGCAGCAAAACTGTAAACTTAATAAGTGAGTGATCAGAGACCACTGATGTAAGAGACATGATGTCAATATTTGTGACAGCAAGACCACGTGCGAGAGCCAAATCCAGGGTATTTCCACTAATGTGCGTCACTGAACTTAATATAGGATGCTGTACCATGACAGCAATGACACACAAGGCTTATGAAAAATGACATTTAATTCCATAAGCAGACACACAGATCCAAGTGCATTTGAATTTTTAATACACACCATGTAAAGAAACACACTCTCCATCAGAGTGGAGTGAAATACAGCAGATAGCATCTCAACATTTGGACATTAAAGAGTCGTACACCTGAACCCCACACATAATGCTGCACATTAAATTCCACAGATTTACATTATAACAACAGATGGTAAACACATTCACATACATACCTACAATGGAGCACAATACTGTTCAATATAAATACTAGTATTTGTTCTTCCTCATTGCTGCTCAGCTGTTTCATGGATGACTTTGAGACTTTCCCTCATTGTTTCATTTGCCACTGAACAGGGTTAATCCTGGTTATTGTGACGGTTTGTAATCATGTGGTTGTAGGTACAGGCAGTGGTGGACACAGTTCAGATAATCCCATAACAGATAATTATCAAAGCTAATGTTTTTGTGAGTGGATTAGCTTTTCAGATAAGTTTTAAAACCATCACCGGACCAATTATCTTCCGATAAATTTAGTTCTGATAACTTTTAGTCTGATATCATAAACATACTTTTACAGTTAGGAATGAACATGCAAACTGCACAAACTGTCCCACGCTGTTGTTGCTAAATTTTGAACATCTTGAAATTATCGCCATGATGAGCCTCGTTAACCAAATATTCTGCCTCTAAGAGCCTCTCAGAGCCACTATTCTCCCATGATAGTTGAATACCTTCTCTTGTACCCAAAAACAAAACAAAACAAACAAAAAAAAAAAACATGCTGTGTGGCTCATTATTCACTGTTCATTATTTTTTGGGACCAAGGCTTTTGTCTCTACTTGGCTTTGCAATAAAGTGTCGTCCTGATTTTGGATATTAATTTCTAATACAGATTTGATTCTCAGAATGTGAGGATGATGTGCTGACACAAGTAAGATGACAAATATTTTACTTACTGCATTTAAGTTGCATCAGTAATTCCAACAGAAAAACAAGATAGAGTCAAGAATCTTTGATTAGAAACTTTATTTTCATAATGTATATATTTTGCTTTGACACAGGTGTGATGTGGTGCCATCTCAGGTGGAGGTGGAGGTCGAGGATGAAGATAAAAGGGACATGTGATGGAGCAAGTCCTGTTTGTGGACCAGTGAGGAGGTGGAGGAAACAGAGGTGTCAGAGGAATGAAGGAAGGTTTCCATCTCATAGAGTTTTGTCAGTGGAAGGAAAGGAATCATTTCCTTCCATCTTTGGTGGTCCAGGGGGAAAGGATTAGAGGATGAGGTGTTTCCCACTGTGGACTTCAGAAGTTTGGCTTTTTTGTAGGAACAGTGTGTGTGGACCTCGTTGCACACATCAGGCCCATGAAGGTACATTGGATGTTTCCTCTTGTAGTGTCGCCGGAGATTGTCTCGTGTGTTGGATGCGTGGGGGCAGATGTCGCAGACATGAGCCTTCATCACTCTGGTCTCTTCTTCCTGATTGGTCCCTGGTTCAGACACAGAGATTAGGAGTGAGAAACAGATGTGCTGCTGCAGCTGATGTTTCATCATGTGTGTGTGTGGAACAGTTCATGGTCTGCTGATGTGACAACTGTACTTGATGGTCCAACGTGTGCTTACCTGCTCCATTTTGGATTTTATTTGCAGTGTTGAGCTTCTGCGTTGGCTCAGTTTTTACTCCTGCATCCTGTGTTCTTGTCCTCTTTGGGAAGACTTCACCAGCCTCATCTTCTTCTCTTTCTCTTTTTGTTTGCACTTTTTTGTACACAGTTTTGGAGCTCGACTTGTGGGTCTTGGCATGTTTTCAATTCAAGGATTAATTACTTCACAGAAAATAAAATGATGAACGTCAAGTTGGTCTGCAGCTGGTGGAACTCCAGAGTTTAGTGTCAACACTTGTATTGCAGCTGACTAAAGTGACTGCTGCAGTCTAAGTGCAAAGCTGTGCAACATCACAAAGCCATAAGCCCTTTGACTCATTCATAAAACAGCATTGATGATGTCATAAAGCATATCACAAAGCCAGCAGACCTGTGTGTATACTCATTCATAAAGCAGCACTGATGATGTCATAAAGCATATCAGGAAGGCTGACACCATATATGGGCATTTCTTCAACTTGGCCTTGTGATCTTCTAAGATACGTTACATGGTGCAGTGGAAATTATTAGTAATAGTCTTGAAAACAGAAGAAACATTTATGTTCATGTTTATATATATATATATATATATATATATATATTATATATATATATATATATATATATATATATATATATATGGTGTCCCAAAAAATATACAACATTTAAACACTCGTTTTGACCCTTAAATGCTACAAACTTAATCACTTATGTTTCTTTTTTACTTGAAGAGCCCCTGAAGTTTATGTTGATGCCAAGCAAAACTCAGGAAAATGCCAACATTAACCATACTACAGTGAAAAAAATTATTGAGTTTTGGCACCAGACCAAGCGTGTCAAACAGGTGCAGCGACTTTATGCTAGACTGACAAAATGTAGGGCCAATATTGACATTGGTATGAAAAACCTCAACCTTTCAGCTTTCTATCCAGCCATAATTTATTTCCTAGACATATGCTTTGACCATTTCTTTGCTGATAAAATTGTTGCATATATATATATATATATATATATATATATATATATATATACTCAACAAAAACTCAACAAAATATAAACACAACACTTTTGGTTTTGTTCCCATTTTGTATGAGATGAACTCAAAGATCTAAAACTTTTTCCACATACACAATATCACCATTTCCCTCAAATATTATGTTGTGGTTGGCATGCCTGGCTGGCTTTTGTTTGTCTTCTGTTTCTGTCTTTTGGTTTTCCTTCCAGGTGGTGCGCATTTGGGACTGAGTGGCTGTGTGGCTGAGTTACCAGGACCTCACCCTGATCACCTGAGGCTGATCAAGTGCAGCTCGTTCAGGACTCACAGCTGTGGTGCATCTACACGGATTGGAACATGGTGGCATTTAAGTCTGGAGTACACAGTGTGTATTTGTCAGAGACTCGACCTTGTGACCAGACGGGTGAGATCATCGTCTCGAGAGCCATCTCATCATCAGTGGATGCAGAGAACGTCCAGGTTTGATGCATGGTCTGTGAAAGAGGAGGGGGTGAGGTCTCACGCTCGTCAGCACACTTCCTTAGGTACTTTAGGTTTTGTGACTAACATTATTACAGTCAGTAAATGTGGTGTCCCTCACACCTTATTATATTGAGCTGTTATGTTAGTCGTTTAATCAGCTTCCACTGCAGTTGAGTTATGTGAACAGGGTGTTCCATGCCTGCAGGGAGGGAAGCTGATTAGTGATTAAGCCAGGAAGTGTTTGCTGTGTATGTACACCTTTGAGTGGTCTCTCTGTGTGTGGAGTGTGGACTCACATGATGATTTCTTCTTTCACAGACTCAGTTTGTCGCGGCCACCTGGGGGTGTCGGCGGGGTCCTTGGGTCCGAAATGTTTCTGGCTCCGGACCGTTAGTGCTGCTGGGAGCGCACCGCTTATCCACCATGCCAGACCGCGCACTCATTTGTTGTCTTTTATCACATCACTGTTATGTCATTAAATTTAGTTATCCTTTGTACCGTGCTCTGCTTATTTTATACTGGGTCCTTCAAACGCTGGTCGGTTCTCCGGGCTGCGTCCGACACATAACATATTGTTCACAAACCAGTCTAAATCTGTGATAGTGAGCACTTCTCCTTTGCTGAGATAATCCATCCCACCTCACAGGTGTGCCATATCAAGATGCTGATTAGACACCATGATTAGTGCACAGGTGTGCCTTAGACTGTCCACAATAAAACTCTCTAAAACACTCTGAAAGGTGCAGTTTTGTTTTATTGGGGGGAGATACCAGTCAGTATCTGGTGTGACCACCATTGCCTCATGCAGTGCAACACATCTCCTTCGCATAGAGTTGATCAGGTTGTCATTTGTGGCCTGTGGAATGTTGGTCCACTCCTCTTCAATGGCTGTGCGAAGTTGCTGGATATTGGCAGGAAATGGTACATGCTGTTGTATACGCCGGTCCAGAGCAACCCAAACATGCTCAATGGGTTACATGTCCGGTGAGTATGCCGACCATGCAAGAACTGGGACATTTTCAGCTTCCAAGAATTGTGTACAGATCCTTGCAACATGGGGCCGTGCATTATCCTGCTGCAAACATGAGGTGATGTTCTTGGATGTAAGGCACAACAATGGGCCTCAGGATCTCGTCACGGTATCTCTGTGCATTCAAAATGCCATCAATAAAATGCACCTGTGTTCTTCGTCCATAACAGACGCCTGCCCATACCATAACCCCACCGCCACCATGGGCTACTCGATCCACAACACTGACATCAGAAAACAGCTCACCCACACAACTCCACACACGCTGTCTGCCATCTGCCCTGGACAGTGTGAACCGGATTCATCCGTGAAGAGAACATCTCTCCAACATGCCAAACGCCAGCGAATGTGAGCATTTGCCCACTCAAGTCGGTTACGACGACGAACTGGAGTCAGGTCGAGACCCCGATGAGGATGACAAGCATGCAGATGAGCTTCCCTGAGACAGTTTCTGACAGTTTGTGCAGAAATTATTTGGTTATGCAAACCGATTGTTTCAGCAGCTGTCCGAGTGGCTGGTCTCAGACGATCTTGGAGGTGAACATGCTGGATGTGGAGGTCCTGGGCTGGTGTGGTTACACGTGGTCTGCTGTTGCGAGGCTGGTTGGATGTACTGCCAAATTCTCTGAAACGCCTTTGGAGACGGATTATGGTAGAGAAATGAACATTCAATACACGAGCAACAGCTCTGGTTGACATTCCTGCTGTCAGCATGCCAATTGCACACTCCCTCAAATCTTACAACATTTGTGGCATTGTGCTGTGTGATAAAACTGCACCTTTCAGAGTGGCCTTTTATTGTGGGCAGTCTAAGGCACACCTGTGCACTAATGATGGTGTCTAATCAGCATCTTGATATGTGCACACCTGTGAGGTGGGATGGATTATCTCAGCAAAGGAGAAGTGCTCACTATCACAGATTTAGACTGGTTTGTGAACAATATTTGAGGGAAATGGTGATATTGTGTATGTGGAAAAAGTTTTAGATCTTTGAGTTCATCTCATACAAATGGGAGCAAAACCAAAAGTTTTGCGTTTATATTTTTGTTGAATATATATATATATATACGAGGTCTGTCAATAAAGCAACGGTCCTTTTTATTTTTTTCAAAAACTATATGGATTTCATTCATATGTTTTTACGTCAGACATGCTTGAACCCTCGTGCGCATGCGTGAGTTTTTCCACGCCTGTCGGTGACGTCATTCGCCTGTGAGCACTCCTTGTGGGAGGAGTCGTCCAGCCCCTCGTCGGAATTCCTTTGTCTGAGAAGTTGCTGAGAGACTGGTGCGTTGTTTGATCAAAATTTTTTCTAAACCTGTGAGACACATCGAAGTGGACACAGGTTCGAAAATTAAGCTGGTTTTCAGTGAAAATTTTAACGGCTGTGAGAGATTTTGAGGTGATTCTGTCGCTTTAAGGACTTCCCACGGTGCGAGACGTCGCGCTGCGCTGTCAGCCGCCGTCGTCAGCCTGTTCAAGCTGAAACCCTCCACATTTCAGGCTCTAATTGATCCAGGACGTCGTGAGAGAACAGAGAAGTTTCAGAAGAAGTCGGTTTCAGCATTTTATCCGGATATTCCACTGTATAAGGAGATTTTTTTTAATGAAAGACGTGCGGACGGGTCCCGCGCGTCGGGACGCAGCCGACGCGGTGCGGCGGCACAGGAAAAACACCTCCGTGTTGATAACCATTTGTAAAATCCAGGCGGCTTTTGATGGCTTTCAGTGGAGTGAGTATATGAGAAATTGTTTAACAGCAGGACATGTTCCACTTGTCCTTAAGGCTTTCAACAGAGGTGTTTTTCCTGTGGCGGAGCGTCGCGGCGGCTGCGTCCCGACGCGCGGACCCGTCTGCACGTCTTTCATTAAAAAAAAATCTCCTTTAACAGTGGAATATCCGGATAAAAATGCTGAAACCGACTTCTTCTGAAACTTCCTGTTCTCTCCGACGTCCTGGATCAATAGAGCCTGAAATGTGGAGGTTTTCAGCTTGAACAGGCTGATGACGCCGCCTGAGAGCGCTGCACGACGTCTCGCACCGTGGGAAGTCATTAAAGCGACAGAATCACCTCAAAATCTCTCATCAGCCGTTAAAATTTTCACTGAAACCAGCTTAATTTTCGAACCGTGTCCACTTCGATGTGTCTCACAGGTTTAGAAAAAATTTTGATCAAACAACACGCCAGTCTCTCAGCAACTTCTCAGACAAAGGAATTCCGACGAGGGGCTGGACGACTCCTCCCACAAGGAGTGCTAACAGGCGAATGACGTCACCGACAGGCGTGGAAAAACTCACGCATGCGCACGAGGGTTCAAGCATGTCTGACGTAAAAACATATGAATGAAATCCATATAGTTTTTGAAAAAAATAAAAAGGACCATTACTTTATTGACAGCCCTCGTATATATATATTATATATATATATATATATATAATATATATAATATAATTATATATATCTACACAGTAGTGTTCAAAATAATAGTAGTGCTATGTGACTAAAAAGATTAATCCAGGTTTTGAGTATATTTCTTATTGTTACATGGGAAACAAGGTACCAGTAGATTCATTAGAATCTCACAAATAAAACAAGACCAAGCATTCATGATATGCACACTCTTAAGGCTAAGAAATTGGGCTATTAGTAAAAAAAAAAGTAGAAAAAGGGGTGTTCACAATAATAGTAGCATCTGCTGTTGACGTTACAAACTCAAAACTGTTATGTTCAAACTGCTTTCTTAGCAATCCTGTGAATCACTAAACTAGTATTTAGTTGTATAACCACAGGTTTTCATGATTTCTTCACATCTGCAAGGCATTAATTTTGTTGGTTTGGAACCAAGATTTTGCTTGTTTACTAGTGTGCTTGGGGTCATTGTCTTGTTGAAACACCCATTTCAAGGGCATGTCCTCTTCAGCATAAGGCAACATGACCTCTTCAAGTATTTTGACATATCCAAACTGATCCATGATACCTGGTATGCGATATACGAGGGCTGTCAATAAAGTATAGGTCCTTTTTATTTTTTTCAAAAACTATATGGATTTCATTCATATGTTTTTACGTCAGACATGCTTGAACCCTCGTGCGCATGCGTGAGTTTTTCTACGCCTGTCGGTGACGTCATTCGCCTGTAAGCAATCCTTGTGGGAGGAGTCGTCCAGCCCCTCGTCGGAATTCCTTTGTCTGAGAAGTTGCTGAGAGACTGCCGCTTTGTTTGACCAAAATTTTTTCTAAACCTGTGAGGCACATCGAAGTGGACACGGTTCGAAAAGTTAAGCTGGGTTTCAGTGAAAAGTTTAACGGCTGATGAGAGATTTTGAGGTGATACTGTCGCTTTAAGGACTTCCCACGGTGCGAGACATCGCGCAGCGGTCCCAGGTGCCGTCGTCAGCCTGTTTCAAGCTGAAAACCTCCACATTTCAGGCTCTATTGATCCAGGACATCGTGAGAGAACAGAGAAGTTTCAGAAGAAGTCGGTTTCAGCATTTTATCGGGATATTCCACTGTTAAAGGAGATTTTTTTAATGAAAGACGTGCGGACGGGTCCGCGCGTCGGGACGCAGCCGACGCGGTGCGGCGGCACAGGAAAAACACCTCCGTGTTGATAACCATTTGTAAAATCCAGGCGGCTTTTGATGGCTTTCAGTGGAGTGAGTATATGAGAAATTGTTTAACAGCTGGACATGTTCCAACTTGTCCTTAAGGCTTCCAACGGAGGTGTTTTTCCTGTGGCGGAGCATCGCAGCGGCTGCGAGCCAACGCTGCAATCTGTCCGCACGTCTTTCATTAAAAAAATCTCCTTTAACAGTGGAATATCCAGATGAAATGCTGAAACCGACTTCTTCTGAAACTTCTCTGTTCTCTCACGACGTCCTGGATCAATAGAGCCTGAAATGTGGAGGTTTTCAGCTTGAAACAGGCTGACGACGGCGCCTGGGACCGCTGTGCGACGTCTCGCACCGTGGGAAGTCCTTAAAGCGACAGTATCACCTCAAAATCTCTCATCAGCTGTTCTTCTCAGAGAAAGGAATTCCGACGAGGGGCTGGACGACTCCTCCCACAAGGAGTGCTCACAGGCGAATGACGTCACCGACAGGCGTGGAAAAACTCACGCATGCGCACGAGGGTTCAAGCATGTCTGACGTAAAAATATATGAATGAAATCCATATAGTTTTTGAAAAAAATAAAAAGGACCTATACTTTATTGACAGACCTCGTATTGCCCAACACCATAGTGGGAGAAACATGCCCATATCATGATGCTTGCACCACCATGCTTCACTGTCTTCACTGTGAACTGTGGCTTGAATTCAGAGTTTGGTGGTCGTCTCACAAACTGTCTGCGGCCCTTGGACCCAAAAACAACAATTTTACTCTCATCAGTCCACAAAATATTCCTCCATTTCTCTTTAGGCCAGTTGATGTGTTCTTTGGCAAATTGTAACCTCTTCTGCACGTCTTTAATTTAACAGAGGGACTTTGCGTGGGATTCTTGCAAATAAATTAGCTTCACACAGGCGTCTTCTAACTGTCACAGCACTTACAGGTAACTCCATACTGTCTTTGATCATCCTGGAGCTGATCAATGGGTGAGCCTTTGCCATTCTGGTTATTCTTCTATCCATTTTGGTGGTTGTTTTCCATTTTCTTCCACGCGTCTCTGTTTTTTTTTTTTTGTCCATTTTAAAGCATTGGAGACCATCATGAAGGGTGTGGGCTGTGTTGACAAAGACAAGTGTGGCAGAATTCATAATTACATGTGGCATGAAGTCCTTTATTCAATTTTCTATGACTGCTGCGACTGGAAGTTCTGCAATTCCTACTTGGACCACCAGGACAAATTCCCCTTGTCCTCCTCCCTCTCCATCAACCAACCTGTGACTGTTCTGATACTCTGTCTGTTGTGTAGTTTCTTTCTTTGTGTCCATTTCTACCAGCTCTCTTAAATAACTGTTGCACAACTTCTGACAGCTGATCTCACCTGTTTTCTGTCACCTGTTTTATCTGCTCTGTACCTGCAGCCACAGAGGCCTGTTGTCTTCTAAAGATTAAAATTTGAGGCAACTCACTGATTTAAATACTTAAATGGACATTGTCATTTTAATAGACCTTTTTTTTCTCTCAGAATTATTTTAAAGTATTTCAATATTTATGAAATAAAAAATAATTTTGTTAAGCCTGGTTTGTTTATTTATTGTGTATTGACCTGTTTGATCTCTGCTCGTCCCTTCTGCTGCTCTCCTCAAAGCAGTTTTTTGTGGTCTTTTGTTTGTTAATCACCTCACCTGTTGCAACCTGGACAATTATGTGACACATTTCTAAAATGTTTTCCCCTTTTTCTGCTGCATCTTAATTACATCTTATCTGACAGAACTTCAACATGACCATTATTTTACTGCCTCAGAACTTCATATTTCATGATTGACGGCTGCAACAAGGTGTTGAGCACTTTAAGGTATTGTTACATTTAAAAACAGTGCAGCCATTATTCATGATATATTTCATTATAGATCTTTGTCATTTGATTTGTGGATTGTGTCACGTGGCGCTGATTATTTGTCCCATTGTTTAGAAAAATATTCCGTTGTATGATTGATGCCATTCTTCATGGATTTTGGTTCCATATCTTTCCACTCCTTGAATGACTTCACTACCTTTTTGTAAAAACATATCTGTGATATGAGGAAGCTAAATCCAGTATTCTACAAGCTGGGGATCCATGGGCTCGAGATTGGGTGGCTGAAATTTTTTCAAGGGTGTTAACAAACTAAGCAAAGCTTGTATAATGAGTTTGAATGTCGTGTGAGTTCAGAATATCTTTACAGACATCAACAGTTTTTAGAAGGGGAATTCAGCTTTTATTTGCTGTTAATTATGTCATTTTTTTAAATGTTAATTTACTGTCTTCATGTATTTATAAATTGTTTAGGTTTTTGTTATCATATATACACTACTATTACTACTACTATTATTATTATTATTATTATATTATATTATTATTTAATTTTAAGCATTTTTCTTTATTTGCCTCTCACATGCCTGGAAAAGCTCCTCGCCATCTAACCATGTCCTTCAGGTCCTTCAGACTTTTTTCAGTAAAATGGTTCTTGGGAGCATGAGCATGACTAAAACCTTTTTGCTTCTGGGGGCTCTGCCTCCCCCAGACCTCCCGCCTTTTTTTTAGCATTTTTGTTTTTTTGCTTTTCAGCTGACCCCCCCAATTACAGCCCTCTTAACCCCCTGCCACTATAATCCTTTTTTAATGTAGATGTAAATTAATATTCAACGTTTTCAGCTAGTTGACAGTAGAGCTGTACAATATAGCCAAATTATCGTATCTCAATATTGTCATATAAATATCACTTATATACATGCTGTCCATATTCTTGAGCCGCTTACGTGGGTAGGGAGAGTTCCCATGAGATAAGCTTTTCAACCAACCATCCCTGGTTCTCAAGACCAGGAACCTAAGTGGCTCTACTCTCTCTCTCTTTTTAAAGATATTTAGGTGTACCTTAGTAAACACTAGTAGAGTTCCACCTTAGATTTGGAATGTATAATAGAAGATATACCTTACAGAATTTTCATATCAATATGATATATGACATGACTATGATTTTTGACAAAAAGTGCAGCAACAGTGAAAATTAAACATTCTTAAACAAAACAGTAATAATACCACACTCATTTTGTGATCCTGATTTGGATGTTAATTTCTAATACAGATTTGATTCTCAGAATGTGAGGATGATGTGCTGACACAAGTAAGATGACAAATATTTTACTTATTGCATTTAAGTTGCATCAATAATTCCAACAGAGAAACAAGATAGAGTCAAGAATCTTCGATTAGAAACTTTATTTTCATAATGTATATATTTTGCTTTGACACAGGTGTGATGTGGTGCCATCTCAGGTGGAGGTCAAGGATGAAGCTAAAAGGGACACGTGATGGAGAAAGTCCTGTTTGTGGACCAGTGAGGAGGTGGAGGAAACAGAGGTGTCAGAGGAATGAAGGAAGGTTTCCATCTCATAGAGTTTTGTCAGTGGAAGGAAAGGAATCATTTCCTTCCATCTTTGGTGGTCCAGGGGGAAAAGATGAGAGGATGAGGTGTTTCCCACAGTGGACTTCAGAAGTTTGGCTTTTTTGTAGGAACAGTGTGTGTGGACCTCGTTGCACACATCAGGCCCATGAAGGTACATTGGATGTTTCCTCTTGTAGTGTCGCCGGAGATTGTCTCCTGTGTTGGATGCGTGGGGGCAGATGTCGCAGACATGAGCCTTCATCACTCTGGTCTCTTCTTCCTGATTGGTCCCTGGTTCAGACACAGAGATTAGGAGTGAGAAACAGATGTGCTGCTGCAGCTGATGTTTCATCATGTGTGTGTGTGGAACAGTTCATGGTCTGCTGATGTGACAACTGTACTTGATGGTCCAACGTGTGCTTACCTGCTCCATTTTGGATTTTATTTGCAGTGTTGAGCTTCTGCGTTGGCTCAGTTTTTACTCCCGCATCCTGTGTTCTTGTCCTCTTTGGGAAGACTTCACCAGCCTCATCTTCTTCTCTTTCTCTTTTTTGTTTGCACTGTTTTGTACACAGTTTTGGAGTTCGACTTGTGGGTCTTGGCATGTTTTCAATTCAAGGATTAATTACTTCACAGAAAATAAAAATGATGTACTTCAAGTTGGTCTGCAGCTGGTGGAACTCCAGAGTTTAGTGTCAACACTTGTATTGCAGCTGACTAAAGTGACTGCTGCAGTCTAAGTGCAAAGCTGTGCAACATCACAAAGCCATAAGCCCTTTGACTCATTCATAAAACAGCATTGATGATGTCATAAAGCATATCACAAAGCCAGCAGACCTGTGTGTATACTCATTCATAAAGCAGCACTGATGATGTCATAAAGCATATCAGGAAGGCTGACACCATATATGGGCATTTCTTCAACTTGGCCTTGTGATCTTCTAAGATATGTTACACGGTGCAGTGGAAATTATTAGTAATAGTCTTGAAAACAGAAGAAACATTTATGTTCATGTTTATATATATATATATATATATATATATATATATATATATATATATATATATATATATATATATATATATATATATAGGGTGTCCCAAAAATATACAACATTTAAAACACTCGTTTTGACCCTTAAATGCTACAAACTTAATCACTTATGTTTCTTTTTTACTTGAAGAGCCCCTGAAGTTTATGTTGATGCCAAGCAAAACTCAGGAAAATGCCAACATTAACCATACTACAGTGAAAAAAACTATTGAGTTTTGGCACCAGACCAAGCGTGTCAAACAGGTGCAGCGACTTTATGCTAGACTGACAAAATGTAGGGCCAATATTGACATTGGTATGAAAAACCTCAACCTTTCAGCTTTTTTATCCAGCCATAAATTTATTTCCTAGACATATGCTTTGACCATTTTCTTTGCTGATAAAATGTTGCGCATATATATATATATGTACCATATATGGGCATTTCTTCAACTTGGCCTTGTGAACTTCTAAGATACAGTGAGGAAAATAAGTATTTGAACACCCTGCGATTTTGCAAGTTCTCCCACTTAGAAATCATGGAGGGGTCTGAAATTTTCATCTTAGGTGCATGTCCACTGTGAGAGACATAATCTAAAAGAAAAAAAAAAAATCCGGAAATCACAATGTATGATTTTTAATAATTTATTTGTATGTTACTGCTGCAAATAAGTATTTGAACACCTGTGAAAATCAATGTTAGTATTTAGTACAGTAGCCTTTGTTTGCAATTACAGAGGTCAAATGTTTCCTGTAGTTTTTCACCAGGTTTGCACACACTGTATTTTATGTATTACAGTGGCGGTGTTGTGTGGCTGGGGTGCCTGGCTGGCTTTTGTTTCTGTCTTCTGTTTTCTGTCTTTTGTTTTCCTTCCAGGTGGCATGCGTTCAGGACTGAGTGGCTGTGTGGCTGAGTTATTAGGACCTCACCCTGATCACCTGAGGCTGGTCATGTGCAGCTCGTCAGGACTCACATCTGTGGTGCATCTATATGGATTGGGGCATGGTTGCATTTAAGTCTGGAGTACACAGTGTGTATTTGCCAGAGACTCGACCTTGTGACCAGACGGGTGAGATCGACGTTTAGAGAACCATCTCATCATCATGGACGCAGAGACCGTACCAGGTTTGATGCCATGGTCTGTGAAAGAGGAGGGGGTGAGGTCTCACGCTCGTCAGCACACTTCCTGAGGTACTTTAGGTTTTGTGACTAACATGAGTACAGTCAGTAAATGTGGTGTCCCTCACACCTTATTATATTGAGCTGTTATGTTAGTCGTTTAATCAGCTTCCACTGCAGTGGAGAATTGAACTGGGTGTTCCATGCCTGCAGGGTGGGAAGCTGATTGGTGATTAAGCCAGGAAGTGTTTGCTGTTTATGTACACCTTTGAGTGGTCTCTCTGTGTGTGGAGTGGTGGACTCACATGATGGTTTCTTCTTTCACAGACTCGGTTGGTCGCGGCCACCTGGGGGGTGTCGGCAGGGTCCTTGGGTCTGAACTGTTCTGGCTCCGGACCGTTTGTGCTGCTGGGAGCGCACCGTTCTTCCACCTCGCCAGACCGCGCACTTATTTGTTATTAATTAGCACTCACTGTTATGTCATTAAATTCTGTTATCCTTTGAACCGTGCTCTGTTTCCTTTATGCTGTGTCCTACTTCAAACGCTGGTCGTAACTCCGACTGCGTCCGACACATAACAGGCGGCTGGTGAAAAACAGTCTTGGTGGGGCTGCTGTGCCAATAGATTCCCTTGCCTTGTCCAGTACAGGCATTCAAGTGTACAGTCAGAAAATTACTATGATTCCACAATAATCATTTCATGTCCTTCTCAAAATCAGCAGTTTTACAGATAAAGTTAACCATTAAGAGAAAGTTAACCATTTACAGCTATATTAGGCCCCATTTCTAATTTGGAAAGGAACAGTATCAAATACAACACTCAAGTTCTTGAGCAAAGAACATTTCACCATTTGACACACATAGTACACCAAACTGTACTGAACTGCCATTATCTTCAGACAAACAGATCCTGGGGTTCACAATGACACCGACCTTAACAAAATAGAAAATATCAGCAAATTTACACTCTTTCAAAATATGGAAAAATACTTCAATTGACAAAATATTACATACAACAATGTTCACACCACCTTCACAGAGAGAGAGAGAGAGAGAGAGAGAGAGTGTGTGAGAGAGAGAGAGTGTGTGTGTGAGAGTGAGAGTGTGTGTGTGAGAGAAAGAGAGAGTGTGAGAGAGAGAGAGTGTGTGTGTGTGTGAGAGAGAGAGAGAGTTCATGTGTGTGTGTGAGAGAGAGTGAGAGAAAGAGTGTGTGTGTGAGAGAGTGTGTGTGAGAGTGAGAGTGTGAGAGAAAGTGTTCATGTGTGTGTGTGTGAGAGAGAGAGTGAGAGAAAGAGTGTGTGTGAGAGAGAGAGTGTGTGTGTGTGAGAGAGAGAGAGTGTGTGTGTGTGTGTATGTGTGTGTGAGAGTGAGAGAAAATTAAGGTAATATTTTGCATGAACATTACTGAGTGGAATTGAGGCAAACTAAAGAAGCTACAAAAACTTAAATTAAATAACTTGACTAACTAATAACACCAAAACCTTTAAATTAAATTGTTTAAAATTAATTAACAGTGTAGAGGACAAAGCAAATTAAGTATACAAAACCACTTAATTAAATGCATTGCTAAACTTGGGTTTGTCTGACTATATGTGTCTTGTGTGTACTCAGTGGCTGAGTTAGAATTTCTTTAAAAAACATGTAAATTGCTATTTTAGGGTTTTGTTTTGTTTTTAAACTGAGCAAATAATTTGTTTTAGAGTGTGGAATACTCCAAAGAATATTTCACTTCTGTGAACTGATCCTCATAACGTGTAAAGTGAAATCAAAATACCAGCATGGCTGCAGCTTTGAACACTGTTACAAACAGCCCTGGCCTCCCCTATTAACTGGTCTGCTGTTCCAATAAAGATCACAGCTTTAACCCCCTAAAACAAACAAAAAACATCACTCATTCGTTTTATCGGAAATTTTCATCCTCGTTTCCACATCAGGAGCAACATAAATCCGAGCAGCTCGTCAGCTGAAGTGGATCCA